>NC_065578.1:148500233-148829233 GCF_024542745.1 Macaca thibetana thibetana
GCTTATATATGGGATATAAGGCAGAAAAGCAACCAGTGATGTCTTCAAGATTCCTAGGTTAAGACACAGAGTGGACGGAAGGGCCATTTAGTCAACTGGAGGAGGAGGGTGAAGAGTGGAGGGAAAATGAGGCCATCTCTTAATGATAAATGATGAGAACATTTTTTGTGTTTATTTTTCTATATTTCCCAAATTTTCCCTTTTAAATACTAATTACTTGCATGATAAAAAATTAAAAGGAGAATTCATATTTAAAATATCAATATATAGAATAAAGAGATTAAACAGGTGTTTGAGTCATGACAAAATGTTGAAATAACGGGTGAATTATTTTATTCACACATTTAAAAAAATATTTTTAATTTGCCTACAATGAATATGTATGTGAAGAAGTTTTGTTTTTAGTTAGTTTGCTTTGTTTGGTAGAAAGTCAAAGCCATACTTGGGTTCAACAACAAATAAGTCAGCCTGGTCAGGAACAGATGAGTCATAGGTCCAGGCCAAGGGAAAGAGAAAATAAAAGGGAGCAGGACAGCAGCAGAGAACCAGCATCCAAATGTCACATTTGGATGGCCTTCATAGCTGAGCCACCACCCTGTTGACATAAGAGCCAGTTCCTGGATGACTGTAGCCCTCCAGCCTGCAGAGAATAAACTGAGAGGAGTTTCTCAGAGAAGGGAAAATGGGGTACACAGAAAGTTAACATGTTCTAGAGTCCAACTTTTATATGAAATTTGGCTTCCCTGCCTCTAGCTTTATTTTCTAATGAATGTTTGACTCCTATGGAGTAGATCTCATAGGTAACTGCTGCAATCACATGAAGATTTTAGTTTTCAGCATCACTTAAGGAATTATGAATCTTTGTATTAGTGAGGATTAGTTTTGGCTTCTGAAAAGAAAACAAAATAATCTTCAAACAAGAAATTTAGTCCATAGTTAGGAGGTCCAGGGCTCCACAAAGCCACCTGGGATCCACCCTCCTTCCATTTCTCTGTTCTCCCACATACAGAGTGTAGCTCTCTTTCTCCCGGCCTAAGTTGGAGTTGCAGTCACCATATCCATATATTAGAAGCACAATGGATGACAAACAGAAGAAAACCATGTCCCCTCTCTTTAAGATTTCCCAGGAGTCCCCAAAAACAATTTTGCTTATATATTATTGGTCAGAACTCAATCACATGAGCTTACCTATTTGCAAAGGAAACTGAGAAAAATTTTTAATAAAGGCAGTAATATGCTCAGACAAAACGTGGAGTTCTGCTGATGAAGGAGGAAGAAGAAGAAGAAGAAGAAGAAGAAGAAGAAGAAGAAGGAGGAGGAGGAGGAGGAGGAGGAGGAGGAGGAGGAGGAGGAGGAGGAGGGGGAGGGAGGGGAAGGAGGGAAGGGAGGAGGAGGGAAGAGGAGGAGGGAGGGGGAGGAGGGAGGAGGGGGAAGGAGGAGGGAGGAGGGAGGAGGAGGAGAGGAGGAGGGAGGGGAAGGGAGGAGGAGGAAGAATGACTATTGGGAACAACTAGCAGTTACTTACACAAGCTTTGATACAAAATATCTCTTTGAACATTTAAATAAGGAATAATGTATTTGTAAAGCAGGTTGTGGAGATAGAAGAGTGAAATCAAAGGTAATTCAGAAGAATTCTGCCCAGAAAAGTAGCAGAAAAGGGATATGGAAATAGGAAAATTAGATGAGGAAGACTTTGAAGGTTAAAGAGAGAAATAATACTTTCTATTTTAAGGTGACTACAGGTCATTTTTCTTGGTCCTTTAGGGATTATCTGCATCTTTTGACTTTCCTCCTAGTTGTTTCCTAGCCTATGGAAAATTGAATAGAATAAAGATAGAATGAAGAGCGTAATAGAGAAACTTCTTTTAGAAAATTAAGTAGTACTAGGGTAGAAGAATCCAAACAAGGTCCAAGGCAATACTGGAGAACATCGCTGGTCAAAAATGTGGTGGCAGAAGATAAAACTATTAGGTTAGAATTTGGGTTGAATTAATCTGATTTTCAGTTCAAAGCTAACGTCTTTAAATAAGCTGAGGGGTTTTTTTCTGTGCCCAGAAAATAGGTGAGAGTAGAAAGAAATCCAAGGAGAATGATGCAGTGGCCTCCATGTGTCCGTAGTAGTAAAATAAGGGCCTTAACAGGAAATAGCTGTTAGATTGAGGTCCAACGTCTTCCCTTCCCAGTCTGCAATTAGCAGTTCTCCGCAAGACAATCAAACTTCCAGTTCTTGAGCTGAAACTGGAACAGACCAAATGCTTCTTTATTTGGGACAGGCATATCTCACCCCAACCTTGCTTTCCTTTCTCACCCACACGGTGCCTCCTCTTCCCATCTGCTTAGTGCTCCTCCTTCCCGCCTTGTTTTGTGTTTTCTTTCTTTCCTCATGGATCATCTCTCAGCTCTTCCTCACCCATCACCATTCATAGATTATCATTCATAGATTATGATCATTCGAAGATTATCACCACCATTCATTGATTATCAATTACTTGTGAAATGGATATGGTATCAAAGCAGACCAATCTTTAAGAAAGAAAAAAGAAATCCTGGCTTGTTTACCTGAATCAGTTTTATTTTATTTTGGAGACTAGAAACCAGTTAAAGTGGGAATTTAATACAGAAAACCGGAAGGCAGAGACTTCTTTAAAACGTTCATCTTTTTCAGACATTAAAAAGGTAACAATAAGCAAAGCTCAGAGGAAACCCTGGTAAACAGCTATCTCAACAGACCCATGTGGTAAAGATCTTAAAGTTCGTTTAGTTTTTGTTTGTTTGTTTGTTTGTTTTTTAAGATGGAGTCTCGCTCTGTTGCCCAGGCTAGAGTGCAGTGGTACGATCTCAGCTCACTACAACCTCTGCCTCCCAGGTTCAAGAGATTCTCCTGCCTCAGCCTCCCAAGTAGCTGGGATTACAGGCGTGCGCCACCATGCCCGGCTAATTTTTGTATTTTTAGTAGAGATGGGGTTTCACCATGTTGGTCAGGCTGGTCTCAAACTCCTGACCTCAAGTGATCCGCCCGCCTCGGCCTCCCAAAGTGCTGAGATTACAGGCGTGAGCCACCACACCCAGCCTGGAAGTTAGTTTTTATATATTGATATATCCACCAACATTGCCAAGCCCTTACTTATACTAGTAATTTGAAGGTAAATTCTTTTGGATTTTCTATGTAAATAATTCTATCAACTGTGATTTATAAAGGCTTTTTTTTCAACCCCTATATCTGATTTTTTTTTAAATGCTTTTGATGTATTTTGTGATTATTATAGAGTTCTGATTTCTTTATAAGGTTAATAAATTTCCTTTCTATTCCTAGTTTGCTAGAAGTTTTTACCACAAGTGAGCATTGAAACTTACCAAATCCTTTCTTGGTACCTGCTAAGATGATCATATGGGGTTTCTTTTATCATTTATTAGGTGAATTGTCTCAGTAGATTTTTTTGTTTTGTTGGTTTGTAATAAGCCAAGCTTGTGTTTCTGGGATAAATCCAATTTGATCAGGAAAAAAAATAAAATAAAATAAAGACCATACGGTAAAGACCTTTCTCTACGGATGTGTCGTGAAAAGTTACACTAGAAGACCCCATTCTCACTATTGATATTATGGATAAAAATAATATTTTTTTGAGTTGGGGTGGGTTGATAACAATATTTTTTTCTATTTTCTGAGTTATCTGTTACTATTATATTGACCAAAATGATACTTTGCTTTTCCAATGAACACTGCAGAGACTCTTCATTTGTATTTCTACTTGATCTTCAGTGGGGTGCAACCCTTTAATACTTTACTGTTAAATTTCTCTCCAAAGCCCAATCTTTCTGTCAAGTGGTTAGTTATTTCTAAAATAATATGGTAGGGTCCATCCACTGTTATTTAAAGGGCATACTAAGCAATCAAATGGAAAGGTCAGTATTCATCCTCTGATTTTCCCCTGGTTTTCATAAGTTGAATCTGATTCAAGTAAGTTTTATGCATAAAGGAAAGGAGTCTGGAAGAAGAAAAGAGGAGGTCTTATGGAATCAACTTACATGCCCATGAATGGTGGACTGGATAAAGAAAATGTGGTACATATACAGCATGGAATACTACACAGTCATAAAAACAAACTAAATCATGTTCTTTGCATCAGCATGGATAGAGCTGGAAGCCATTCGTTTAAGCCAACTAATATAGGAACAGAAAACCAAACAGCACATGTTCTGACTTATAAGTGGGAACTAAACATTGAGTACACATGGACACAAAGAAGGGAACAACAAACATCAGGGCTTACTTGAGGATGGAGGGTGGGAAGTGAATGAGGATCAAAAAAACTGCCTATGCTTATTATCTGGGTAAGAAAATAATCCGTACACCAAATCCCATCCCCGCACCATGCAATTTACCTGCGTAACAAACCTGCACACGTACCCTTGAACTAAAACGAACGAACGAACGAAAGAAAGAAAGAAAGAAAGAAAGAAAGAAAGAAAGAAAGGAAGGAAGGAAGGAAGGAAGGAAGGAAGGAAGGAAGGAAGGAAGGAAGGAAGGAAGGAAGGAAGGAAGGAAGGAAGGAAGGAAGGAAGGAAGGAAGGAAGGAAGGAAGGAAGGAAGGAAGGAAGGAAGGAAGGAAGGAAGGAAGGAAGGGGAAAGAAAGAAAGAAAGAAAGAAAGAAAGAAAGAAAGAAAGAAAGAAAGAAAGAAAGAAAGAAAGAAAGAAAGAAAGAAAGAAAGAAAGAAAGAAAGAAAGAAAAGGGGATGTCTTAAAATTCTAACAGGCTTTATTCAAAGATATGTTGTAAAAACTTAAAGCCCAATTTGTGTAAAAGGCATACACTGCTGTGTTTGAAAACTACTAAAAAGAAGCCCTGGGATGCATGAAGAAGCTGGCTTTTAGCATGGGCTTTGGTTTGGGGAGAAGCCTGGCGAGGGAAGGAAAGGTTCTGTGATGCTGCCATTATAAACACTGGGCATTTGTACTTTATGTGGCAGTCTTCATGACTATCCCATTAACATGTGCACACATATATCTCTCCGAGCTGGCAACCTGATCATGGGTTCCCTACTAGTAGGGACTAGTATATCCCCTGGTCTTGAAGGCAGGGTAGAGTAGAGAGCTATTCCACCTGCAGGAAACTCAAGATCTAATTTTCTTAATGTCATCAAAACTTAGTACTCCTTCCAATGCCACAAATGATCATTTCTAGAAAAGAAAATGTGCAAATAAGTATTCACATTGACTGGCCATATGTTCTATTTCTTAAAAAGTACCATTCTGGGCAGCTGGCATATAGGTTTTAGGACATGGTATGGGGTGTAGAAAAAACTATTTCCCAGTTAAGATCTCAATTTCTTCATCTTCAAAGTGATAAGAAAAACCTAGATAATTAAACCATATTGTTATAATAGAAGTATGAACACTCCAAAAGTCATTTGATTTTGGATTTTTGGTGACTATAATTTAAATTATGTGATGTTCAGGAAAATCACAATAGGCAGAATAATGAATTGCCTAGTTTGAATCAAGTTTGAATCAAGAGGCATTGGAAAATTGTATACTGTCTTCATCTATTGCCCTGTGTAACTCAGTCCATTTCAGAGGGTAAAATTAGGTTTCAGACAGGTGCCTTGTACCAATCTAAGTAGAATTGCTTTTCAGGAAACACTTGGAGAAATTAAGATCATTAAGCAACTAGGTTTTCAAGGGCTCTCTTGTTCAGTAGCAGGCCAAACCCAAAGAAAAGGTAAAGAGAGTAGATGTTGACTAACAAAAAATCTTAAAACAGGATTTGCAATTGGATCAGGAAGTTTGTGAGTGAAGTAACAGGGTTTCCTACTGGAAGTTGCTTTATTTTTTTATTTTATTTTATTATTATTTTTTTTTTCGGTCAAGCTGTTCTTTATTTCACGGAGAAGCCGGGGGAGGCGGCTCAGTCTTTCTTGGCAGCAGCTTTCCTCATAGCGGCCAATACGTTGCTCAGCTCCTCCCGCTTCCTCTTGGCGCGGATGTGCGTCCCCACCCTTTTCTTGATAAACTTGAGGGCCCGTTTGTCCTTGGAGACCTTCAGTAACTCCATGGCGCGCCGCTCGTACGGGGCAAAGCCACACACCTCCCGAATCATGTCCCGCACGAACTTGGTGTGTTTCGTCAGACGCCCGCGGCGGCGGCTGTGCCTGGGCTTGCTCACGTTCTTGGTCACCTTGTGGCCCTTGTTGAGGCCCACGGCCATAGGGTAGCGTAGAGCCATGGAAGTTGCTTTAGAAAATAGTTTTTCATTTTCTGACATGACAAGTCCAAGGTTGGTTCAGAAGCTTAGCAAAGTTATCAAGGATCCAGTTACTTCCCATCTTTCTGACCTAGCATCCTCAGTGTCTTGGAAATGCCTCATTTCTAGTCTAAAATTAGTCAATGTAGGGTGGTTATCATAACCAATCACTGGCAAAAGACAATGGGATTACCATAATTGGCTTGTGCTAATTATCCTTTCCTGGGAATGGGTCCCTATTCCCTGAGCAAACTGCTGCCCAACCCAATAGTGGGGTTCTACTGACAAGAAAGAAGGCAGAAGTGACCGTTGGATAGGCAATCACTGTCTCTGCCACAGCAACAAAAAAATTTCTGTCTGGGGACAATTAAAAAATAGTTGAACTTGGTTTAAAAAACATCTCTTCATTGACTGCAATCTACACCAGATTTGGGAAATCAGTATGAGATGCTTCCAAACCAACATATTCTCTTCTTAAATGAGTTTATGACAATCTCAAGGGGGAAATAATCTAATTTTGCTACACATGTTGGAACAAGATTTAGGATGTAACTTGGGCTTCTGGTTTTCATATGAACAGATTGGTAGGCAGAATTTGCAGTAAATCTCAGTAAGAACTTGTTTTAAATTCTAGGAATGATGGGTATCCTCCATCTATTTGTCCTGCCATTAAAATAGGCTATATGCAAGTCCATGAACATCTGCTGTTTCTATATGGATTGAGCCTCTGATGGTCTCATAGGTTGAATGTCCAGCCTCTGAAAAAACTAGTTGGGCAGAGCCAAGATGTAGCTCAAGGATATGGTCAAGTCTTGGCTTTTCTGGAAGGAAAACTGTCTCCACACTCACCACACCTGTTTACAAACCAGAGCGTTGGCACTTCTTTCCTTCCCCACCTGTTTATGGTTCCAAGGAAAGTGACCGCCATGCTTCTGTGTAGGCATACAATGTAGGCTGTGCATAAATAGCACAGAGGGAACAAAGCATTGTGGGTGAACACAGGGCACCCTCATGACCCTCTGCTGGTCTAAATCCAAGAAGATGACCGTTAAAACAACAAACAGATGGTATCCAGGACAAATAACACCCTCATGTGAACTGCCCAAGGAGTCAGGGTCTAGCAGGAGGGAGTGGGCACCCGGCCAGCAAATGCTCTGTTAGATAACACAGCTGTGATTTCAACACCGAGAGGATCTGTTCACATTTAAAACTCAGAAATATCCCAGTGTTTCGCTAGAAAGTCTGTAACTGTAGAAAGCTGCTCATTTTTCCACACTCTTGCAAAAGCAGTGTTGGAGAAAACAAAAGTAGGAGAAGTGAAATTTCTTATTATTACAATAGTGTAATTTTTGCTAGGAACCTGGATGCCAAATCAAAAGGTTAAATGAAGCAAATTTTCCTTAGGCGTGGAGTTGACCGAAGCCCTAATAGGAGGAAACTTCCCTTATTGAGCTCAGAATTGGGTTCTGAAAAGAACCTGCCAGGCTGGTAGTTTTCCTCCTAGATCAAATCCCTTTACTCTCTACTGGGAAGGTGTACGGTCATATATGAAGAACTTTGTGCTGCGGTCCAAGACTAGAGCCCTCAGTTTTGTTTTGACACAAACTTAACCTCATTGGGTCCCTTCTTAAATTAGGACCCACTTGACAGGATTATTAAATATCAAATGAGATAAAGCATTTGAAATGTCAAGCATTTGGTTTGGCAAATAGGGTATTTTTATACATTATTCTCTGGTCATCCTCAAGACATCCTAGAAAAGGAGGAATAACAAAGTATAGTAATCTTACTCATCTGCCACCATCTTTGAACTGAGGGGACGGAGGCTGGTGGAAATTTTGGGGGCTGAAAGTCAACTTGCAAGTCAACAAAAGTGTATGAAGCTTGGCGATGTGTATTTCCTTGTGATTTCCTAAAACATCAAAATGTTAAGTAGTTTAACAAACCACTTAAATTTACACACACAAATACACCAGCATTACATAAAACTGGCATTTCCTGCAGCATTAGAATCAACATAAAAACTATCACTTTCCCTTTCAGACTGGGAGCAGCTGCTGGTCTAGAAATGTGGTGGACAGGACTCTACATCTCGATTTCTCCATCCTGAGACTGCTAAACCATTCCTGTCCAGTACCACAAAATGGAAAGGGAAGAGTGGGATACTTCGGGAAGACAGTTGAGGGGTAAAAAATTGAGTTTATGGCAACTTCATTCTTAAACTACACTTTTCCAAAGAAACAATGTTATCAATGAAGGTTCCGTATGGTTGAAATAAACTTAATTGTCATTTTAACATAGTAAGAGTTAACTTGGCTTCCTGGGCTTAAACTTAGGCACAACTTACAATGTTGTTTCCACAAGGAAATGTATTCTGAGTTCCAAACAACTAATTTATATTTGCACTTCAGGAGCACAACCCACTTGTAAATAAAATTGTAGTGATTGTTTTCTTCAGATATTTTAAATGACCCAAGCAAACAAAAGCTAAAATCCTGTGAACGGTTCATTTGCAAGATCATTAATTGAATGATATGTGCAAATCTATAGTGATTAAACTCATTTGCAAAATAAGCATTATGGTATTGACATTAGTGAAGATTTCAGATCAGAACTTGACCTGAGAGAAATTATGGGTAATTATCTCTGTACAGAATAACCAACATCCTTTTGAGTGTAAAATCATAAGTGTAAAGTATTAACAAATTAATCATCATGACAACTCCAAGAGGTATTATTATTTATATCCAATTTTAACAATAAAGAAACTGAGGCCAGGCGTGGTGGCTCATGCCTGTAATCCCAGCAGTTTGGTAGGAGAAGGCAGACGGATCAACTGAGGCCAGGAGTTCAAGACCAGCCTGGCCAATATGGTGAAACCCCATCTCTACTAAAAATACAAAAATTAGCCTGGCATGGTGGTGCACTCCTGTAGTCCCAGCTACTAGGGAGGCTGAGGCAGGAGAATCGCTTGAACCCAGGAGGTGGAGGTTACAGTGAGCCAAGATTGCACTACTGCACTCCAGCCTGGGCAACAGAGCAAGACTCTGTCAAGAAAGAAAAGAAAAGAAAAGAAAAGAGAGAGAGAGAAAGAAAGAAAGAAAGAAGAGAGAGAGAGAGAAAGAAGAGAGAGAGAGAGAGAGAAAGAAAAGAAAGAAAGAAAGAAAGAAAGAAAGAAAGAAAGAAAGAAAGAAAGAAGAAAGAAAGAAAGAAAGAAAGAAAGAAAAGAAAGAAAGAAAGAAAAAAAGAAAGAAAGAAAGAAAGAAAGAAAGAAAGAAAGAAAGAAAGAAAGAAAGAAAGAAAGAAAGAAAGAAAGAAAGAAAGAAAGAAAGAAAGAAAGAAAGGGAGGTACAGAGAATTAAGTAATTTGTCCAAGGTCAAATGGGACCCCAAGGCATTTTGACACCTTTCACTTTTAATGTCTACATTATATTTGTATTTGAAATATTTTGTATTTGGTTTTCCAAACCAAACTTCTTTAAATATATAACTTCCACTTTTTAGATACAGGCAGTACATGTGCAGGTTTGTTACATGGGTATATCTCATAAATGCTGAGGTTTGGGGTATGACCGATCCCATCATCAAAGTAGTGAGCATAGCACCCAATAGTTTTTCAGCTCTTGGTCCCCCATTTCTCCTTCCCCCATCTAGTAGTCCTCAGTGTCTATTGTTCCCATCTTTATGTCCATGTGTACCCAATATTTAGCTCCAACATAAAAGTGAGAACCTGTGGCATTTGGTTTCCTGAGTTAATTTGCTTAGGATAATGACCTCCAGTTGTATCCATGTTGCTGCAAAGTACATGATTTAATTTTTATTTATGGCATCATAGTATTCCATGGGTATATGTAGCACATTTTCTATATCCAATCCACTATTGATGGGCACCTAGGTTGATTCCATGTCTTTGCTATGTGAATAGTGCTGTAATGAATATAGGAGTGCATTTGTCTTTTTGGCAGAATGATTTATCTGCCTTTGGGTATATACCCAGTAATGGGATTGCTGGGTAGAATGGTAGTTCTATTTTAAGTTCTTTGAGAAATCTCCAAACCACTTTCCAGAGTGGCTGAATTAATTTGCATTCCCACCATCACTGTATAGGCATTCCCTTTTCACCACAACCTTGTCAGCATGTTAATTTTTGATGTTTTAATAATACCCATTCTGACTGGTGTGAGATGGTGTCTTATTGTGGTTTTGATTTGTATTTCTCTGATGATTGGTGATGTTGAGCATTTTTTCATGTTTGTTGGTCACCTGTATGTCTCCTTTTGAGAAGTGTCTGTTCATGCCCACTTTTTAATGGGGTTTCTTTGTTGAATTGCCAAAAAAGACTCTTTGAAAGGATTTACCTCTACATAAATAATGCTTATGTATTCAGTTAGTAGACAACTTTTAGTTAGTAGACAACTTTTAGCAGTTAAAATGTATAGCTAGTCCCATTTTACGTTTTTGAAATTAAATGTAAGGTAACCCAAATCAGATGCAGACAGCCTAGATATCTTCATTGCCATTGCACATAGAAAGTGGAAAAGCTACTTAATATCCCCTGAAAATCTATACTATCAGAATTATCCTGGAAAAGCCTGCTTCCAGAGAAGTGGCAGGATAAACAAGAAAGAGAATGGGCTTTGTATTTGCAAAGCTGAGGTCGAAACTCAACTCTGCTACTTCCTGGGCCAAATACTCTAAGCCTATTTTATCTTGTTTGATGAGATACTCTTCATTTTGCAAGGTTTCAGGGAGACACACAATTATCATTAGGCAAGATCTCCCCAGGCCTATGAGCGAGAAGTTTGACCTCTGTCTCTTACCTCACAAAGGTAAAAGCTTCAGCACACATGAAAATACCTTGTAAAATTTGAGACTTTCCATCCAGTATTTTAAGTAGTTGAGCCAAAGCTAAAGTGAGTAGTAGCATTAGATACATAGCTGGGCCTGCGGGTAGGATGGCAGCTTCAGGTCCTCAGACTTTTCAAATGAGAACAGCCAGGCTCTTCTGAAGCACTCAAGGCTCTCTTCTCTCCTCAGTGAATTAGCATACAACCCCTTCCCCTTCAAAGAGAAGACAGCTTATATGAACAGAAGCGGGAGAGCACATAACTCTCAACTACCAAGTAGTAGTTAACAATTTTAGGTACTTACTGTCCTCTTCAAAAATAATTGTATCCCCCTCCTTAACTACAGAAGAGAAATATGAAAAACATGCTAATGATCAGTGCAACTTCTGACTGTGGTGCAATAAACCTATGGCTTACAAGAACTCATCAGTTTATTTACTATTTAAATTTCTTTCATGACATACTGCCCACAGCGTGAAGGATTCTGGAAGAACCTGGAAATTCTAAAATAACAATTGGTGTTGAGTCATGCTAAAAGAAGTTAGAAACGTTTGCAGACTCAAACCAGTTGGAAGGTGGAAGAGGTCTCCCCTCCTTGAGTTAGGGGTCCCCAGGAAGAAGTGCCCTGACTTCTTCCCAGGTGCAAACAAATCTGTGAAAATTTAGTAGTCCCAACAAAATAAATAAACTGGGATCAAATGAGAAAAATCACAAATAAATCTCAAAGAAGGCAAGTGAGAGGGTGAGGGGAGGAGTGTCTTAAGAAATAGAAATCATGCTACATTTAAAGTTTGGTTTCTATTTCTTTCTTATTGAAGATGCAGTCCCCTTAGACTACCAGCAACTCCCAATAACACAAAGGTCCATTTCAGCTCTTATACAACATTTACGGTAAAAGAATCATCTCAACCAAGCTCCTCATTGTACAGATGAGAATCTGATTCCCAGATCTTGGAACTTGATTCATTTTCCCATATGATTTGTCAGCAGGGATCTCACTCATGACTCAACTGGTTTATAAGGTACTTCAAATTTGGAACAGTAGCATGTTTACTTTTCATCCCATATGCAGCTCAGCTCATAGCAGAACAAGTATTGTTATCTTGAGGAAAAGAATAATGTCTTGGCTGTCCACTTACAAGATTTTGAACAATTCTCTACAATTATAAAAATGGTCGAGACCAGCCTGGCCAGCATGATGAAACTCCATCTCTACTAAAAATACAAAAAAATTAGCCAGGCGTGGTGGCACATGCCTGTAGTCCCAGCTACCTGGGAGGCTGAGGCAGGAGAATGGCGTGAACCCGAGAGGTAGAGTTTGCAGTGAGCCGAGATCATGCCACTGCACTCCAGCCTAGCGACAGAGCAAGACTCCGTATCAAAAAAAAAAAAAAAAAAAAAAAGGCAAGTATCCAAGTAACAAGAGCAGCAGCTATGGCACACCTAGGAAAAAACGAAGAGATGCTTTCAAGGACCCGTGACGCTACCCAGCAAAGCCTACTCAGTGGAATCTTCCAGTCGCTGGAGACAGCCAATAAAGCTGATGGCTTAATCCCAACAATGTCTGCTCGGGGTCATGACGCCCTTGAGCACATGGTGGCCCTGGGATGATTTATGGTGAGGATATTGCACCAGACCTCAACCCCAAGCAACTGAAGAAACAAGAGGAAAATCAGGATATCACTTTCAGCTGATGAATACTAAGTAGCTTAATATTATTGAAGCATTATCCAACAACAGAGGCCACCTTGCAAAGGACAACTTTTAAATATAAATGATGGTGCTTATCGAGGTTTGTGCATCGATCTGGACTGAAAGCCAGGAACAAATGATCTTTTACTAGCGCATGTCCTGGGAAACTTTTTTACCCTGATTCAAGGATGTAAGAACTTGTTCAAATGTTTTTGGATCTGACATGGCTCATAATGCCTGCATGCTTTCAAAACTCTGTTATCATCAATAAGCTAGGAAACACCACATACCTGTATCCTTGATGATGTGGTTTAATGGGGACACAGAATGTAGGAGGCACTGGGCTGGACATCTTATATTCCCACATACTCCTTATGACCTATATTCCAAATTGTGTCTTTTAATACAACTAAATATGCTAGGATCATTTGTTTAAAGATCTGTATCATTTGTTCAAACATTTTTACTTATATAAGAGGCTGTTGTAGTTAGCAAGAAATAGTACCAATATTCGTAATACCTTTACACTTAGGAATCACTCTTACAGAAAACGAAGGTGACTATTTTATTAGAAAACAAAGGCTACATGTTAATACATCACCAGATACAAGAATGCATACCAAAGAGCTGTAAAAAATTGGTCTAAAAACAGAAAAAAGCACAATGACAGACACATGGTATAGCACACCTCTAGGAACCCTGCAGCCCTAATTGGAAATAAATACATACCCACACACACATATGTACAGGTTACATAAGCAAAGATGTCTAAAACAGATTGCAAGAGAAAGATAAACACTCCTATATGTATATGTGTGCCCGTTTTCCTTAAAAACACATAACATGCTTTTCCTTCATTTTAGTCAGCTCTGAGAAATTCCTGATCCAAAACTATTTCATGCCTAATACTACAGATACAATATCATAAAGCAAAAGTCTACATTTTCCTAGGAGCTGTTAATTGGAAGTATAAAATGTGTTCTGCATTTTTTTTTAGTGTAAAATGCACATACATTGTTATATAGTGCTTGTCATTTTAATTGTAACATATTACCAAAAAGCTTTATACACATAGCTTTATACTATTTACATTACAGTAGAGGAATGTCAATGCTACTAGGTGATCAGTGCTTCCAAACTTTTTCAATACTTACACATGGGAGATCTAAATAGTACAATATATTCAAGACTTCTAAGGAATTGTTTTCTCCTCACTGATAAAGCTCTCCCTGGCTAAAGAAAAGTCCCTGTAGGCAGAGCCTTATCTATTTAATGACTGGCGCCTCCCAGGGGTACTGACACACAAAGTGTCTTCACTGGACCTTACAGTTCTCACTGCCCTTGGGCTCCAGTCCAGCTTTGGGGTGGGGGGCGAGTCGGCCTCGCTTGACCCTCAGGCCCTCTCTGGGGCTGTCAGTCGGAC
This sequence comes from Macaca thibetana thibetana, assembly GCF_024542745.1. Classification (NCBI taxonomy): domain Eukaryota; kingdom Metazoa; phylum Chordata; class Mammalia; order Primates; family Cercopithecidae; genus Macaca; species Macaca thibetana. The sequence goes on from NC_065578.1 coordinate 148,514,438, forward strand.
TTCTCTCAGGAAGATTATTGACCAGGAGAGATTTCGTGGTGGGTTCTCGGAGGATGGTGTCTGAATCCACTGGGCTCTGCTGAGCAACCTTGACCTGCCACAAAACATCTCTGTTAGAGGTTCAATCACACTCACACTTCCACAACATGAAAAATAAAGCACTATGTCACTAAGTTTTAAATTAAGTTCTTCTTCTCTAGGAGTTATATATAATTGTAGTATTTCCTCTTCCCTGAGAACAGGCCCCATCTAACAGACAAGTCAGGAGGATATCAGGGACAATCTCTAACTAAAGTCATCAGACTTCCCATGGCACCTCTAATGGCAAAGACTACGCCCTATTTACCTACGTATCTCTGGTGCCCACAACATGCTTGACCACATGGTACACGTCCAGTGAATTCCTAAGTGAAAAACCTGCCTCCGTTGTCCTAACTAGCCATTCCTGTTGTTTAAAACAAGCATAACCCAAATGAGTAATACTACCTCCACAGGGTGGAAAATTTTAAAATGACTGAGGACCTGTTCAGGGTATTTTAATCATTCTCCCTTTGTGGCTGGTTGTTTCCATATTGAATTGGGACTAGAGCAGAAGGACAGCTATCTAACAATAAAGTCCAGAAGAATAAATCCCCTCTCAAACATCCTGCCTTTTAAGAGAAAAAGATATCTCAGAAAATTTGAAACTTTAAGTAGACGAGAGAGTGAGGTAACTGGTGAGTGAAGATTTGTTGAAATTGGGTCAGGCTCAGTGGCTCACATCTATAATCCCAGCTACTCAGGAGGCTGAGGCAGGAGGATCACTTGAGCCCAGGAGTTTGAGGCTACAGTGAGCCGCAACAGTGACACTGCACTCCAGCCTGGGGGACACAGCAAGATTTAAAAAAACAAACAAAAAAAAAATTGAAATTTATATAGTAGTGAAAAAAGGTACAGGGTCAAAAAAGAGAAAAAAGAGCAAGAAAAATGAAGTATAGGAAAGCTTCACCTAACCAAAGTTAAAGGCAAGAGTGGAAGATTCAAATAGGAAGATTTTTCAAAGAGAAAGAAGGGCCTCTTGCATAATGGACACAAGGATCTGTGTCCAGCACAGACGCTGAGAAGTAACTACGTGACAGACACTCCCTCAGCAACTGACTTCCAGGGATCTCCTTCTGATGCGAGAAGAAAAGGGAATGAAAATTATTTTCCCATTTATATTCTTTCCATAGGAAGCATGTGGTTTGAAAAAGGCAGTTAAATACTTTTCATTACATGAAACATAGTAAATCCGGCCAACAGATCAAATCCCAGGAAAGCTCACTTCTCCCTCAGAGTGTGTCCAGGACACTGAAAAGACGCAGCCTTGGAAGGTCAGGACTTAATGGAAAATTACCATCCATGGAAAGTTGAAGGAAAAAAATAAAACAGAGTTTTGCTGGTACTTTTTTTTTTTTTTTAAAGAGAAATAGTGATTCCAAAGACAAGGTTTCCCTGGAACCCACCAGATGTACAAGAAACAAATCTGTAGGTTTGCCATTTAAAAAGAGAAAAAGAGACAGATACCCCATAGGAAATAGAAAGTTTGAGCCTGTAAGACTCTTTATCCCAATCAAATGGCTAATGTCCACTCTTTTTGGCTTCTCCCCTCTAGACTCAATTTCTGATACTGAAGACACTGTAGTTGTGATCAGAATTTAGACTGTGGATTTGACTCTCCTGTTGGTTAGTTAACTTCAGAATGGTCTCTAACCAGACAAAGTCAAATTCACCAAGTATTTAATCTATTAAGATAGTACATCCTCCTAGAATAACACAAAGGAGGGAAAAAAATAGTGCATGCATGCATACTCTAATTGTCTTATAAATGATTCTGCAGTTGCAATAGGGAGAGGGCAAATATGCAGATAGTTCAGTGAAAATGACCCTCACAAGTAGGAAAAAAATGCAAGACCCCCACAAAACTAACATCCACCATCCATGATGGGCTCTACAGCTTACTGGCCGGTCCTCTGGGAACTGATAGCAAAGCCCAGGTTCAGGAGATCAGGTCTACGATTGCTGTCTCCCTTGTTCCCAACAAACGAGGGGTTCCTGAGCTTATCCATCCCAGTGACATAATAGAGAATGATCCTTACCTAATGTGCATTTTGCCCATTTTTTCCCCTTTGAACTTGTCAGATGTCACTAAAGGTCTTGCTAAACGACCTAGGAAACTGTCTCTCATCACCCAGCCAGTCACCTCAAAGGAGAACTCACAACCCTGAGTTTCTAAGCAACCGCTTTGGGAAATAATACCTTGTTCTAGATTTTTAAAACTAAGTGATGAAATACGCTTAACAGATGAGGCAGCAAGCATTTTACAGGGGACTCAGAGAAGGCTGAATTAAATTAAAAATTACTGGGCTAGGTTTTGAAGAGTTTGAATCTAATCACGAAGTCTCTTACAACTGCTCTCAAAAGGCCCCCCTCCACATTTGCAAGTGCACAACATTGCTTAGCAATTCATAACGCTGGTGCCTACTGCATGTAGTTAATGCACTGAACAAAATCTACGGAAACCATGGTTACTACTCCCTACTCAGCAGATTCAACAGCAGTGAGGAGAGCAGGCCCCCTAGCGTGGAAAGCTCTTTTTCCTAGATAGTAAGTCTGAACGCCACATGCAAACTGCTTTTACCCTCAGTTCTTCACAAAAGAAAAAAAATGACTCGGGATGATTTCATAAGACCATTTCCTAGCATGCCTTTATAAACATCTATTAATACAATCACTTCAGGACATTCACAGTTCCATTCATTCAGTGAATATTTGTTGAATGTCAGACACTGCATTAGACATAAACTATAGATGTAATCAGTAACCTCACAGAACTCGGATTGCAAATCAGAAGACAGATATTTAAACAAGAGATTACAATAAAGTGAGTTACCTAAAAAGAGTGGAGGCACAGAGTACCAGCTGTATGTCATGGTTTTCTGTTCTAAGAGAGTCAGAAAAATACTTCATTTGACCTCCATAAGTGTGAGACAAATAGGAATGGATGTTACTTTTTACTGAGGTTTGGGAAAGGGTGGCTCCCAGTCGCCCTTCTAAGAAAATGGCATGGCCCATATCAGGACCCTAAACCTGACTCCTCCTGTATCCAGTATCCAGTAGATATCTTGTAGCTGATAGCTTTGGACAAGTTTGGTAGCTCCACTGTTTAGAGGCACTAGTTGCTTAAAGGAGAAGCTGTTCTCATGTTCATTGGAAAGTCAGTACATTCAGTATATTAAATATATATTCTCCAGTATATACTTCAGTATTTTGTTGTTGGCAGCATGCAAAAGTTAAATCCAAATGTGAGTGAGAGAGAGAATTTGGTAGGGGAGGGGAGAAAAAATTGCACAAAATGGTAGAATATTTCTAATAAGAGTAACAAATGGGTCCACTTCAGTGAAAGAAAATCTCAGATCATTCTTCTTCATACTTGAATAAAAATTTTATTATAATGTACTTATTATAATCATAATGTATATTATTCATTACTAAGTATAACTCCTTAATGCTTATAGCTCTTATACATCAACAAAAACAAATTTGCAAACCTGTTGTTGTGATGTTCAGATTAAGAAATCTAAATATATTGTACTCTTTAGATCGCCCACATGTAACCACCAATGTGTTCACATTTGGTATCCCAAATCCTAAGAACGTGTTTGCTCACTTATGAATTATCACATTACACAAATAGGGGTTATTACACTTTCAAAGCTTTGTTTTCTGGTTCAAGGTTATCAGATCGCATACTTGATCAAACTCTGACAAGTGAGCAATCAAGGTAAAATCACAGACTGTTCAAACTCTTTGAAGTTATTCCAGCAACTTCCAAAAATATTCCCCTAGTCCCCAGTCTGACAAACACTGGTATCGTAGAAAGATCAAGACTGTGGAGGTGAGAGGAAGAGGAAGCAGGGGTTCACACTGGGAGGTTAAATCTTTATGAGTCTCACGATTTTCACTCTTTTATAATACCACTTACTGTGAGACTTCAATAAAATGAGAAAGATAAATAAAATGCATATACTATGCATACTTAAATGGTAGCTGCTGGTATGGATCATAGTAACAGGAATAAAGATCTGTTAAGCAAATATTCTCTATGCTCTACATAACATCTTCTGGGACGTTGTAGGGTGCACAGAGGTCACTAAGATCCTTTTGATCCTCAACAATCAAAATAGAGAAAGAAATCCATAAACAGAGTTCCTTTCGTTAGATATCTATTGAAATATGTGCTTCCTTTTTTAAAAACAATAAAAAATTCGCAGCTGGAGGCAGGTGAGAGTAAAGTTTGAAACTAATACCAGTGGCAAAAAGGAAAATTACCTCTTCAAATCCTTCATCAGTAACACCTGAAACTTTCTTAGAAATCCACCGAGTTTTTAATGTAACAATGCCATTTTCCGTCAAACTACGTATAAATGGCCTGTTGACTCAAGCATGAGATCATGTACCCTGATACTGTAATGCTCACCCGGTCACTTGCTCACTACTGACTGACTGACACCACACCAAGAGGGTCAGACTTTTTGAAAGGGCTCCTGAATCAGGGGGTGCAGTGTCCAATCCTCACCCAGGTAATACTGCAATTTTCTGGATCTCAAACAGTAGATGGATGTTGACGGTAGTTTACCTTTTGTGATCTGCTGCCACCAGCTGTTGGTTTGGAGGACTCTGCAAGATTTTCTTTGCCGAGACTCAGTGGGGATAGCGCTAACTTCTGTGCAGCCAGGCGGGGGCTGGTCCGGGTTGCCATGGTTGTTCTCCGCAGGATATATGGGCTAGTCTTTCCTGTCGGGATGTCAGCAAACCCTAAGGGCAAAAAAGCTAACTGTCAGCACTGCTAGGTCCAATTCTATCTACAATGGAAAAGATATTCATTAGGTGGTTTTAACAAGGATAATGTAAACTCCAAAAAATACTTTGTCCTAGCCACTTTGGTTAATGGATTACACTTCACAGTTGCTCTGGGAGTCACCAAATTGAATCAAGTAACAAACAGGTTTTTTCTTATTAGAAACATAGAAAATAACAATGGGAAAAGAAGGGGAAAATAATACTACACAGAAAAAGTTTTTTCTGCTTCTATCTTCTACATGGATGTTTTACTTTGCATTTTTCTAAGATCTAAAGAATGCCAGCAGGCCTTATCGTAAAATTGGGTTGGGGGAAAAAGGAGAGCACAATGCAAAAATAAAATATATATATAAAAGAAAGGCAAGTGCTTGTTTAAAGGGGGAAAATGTAAAATGGTAACAGCTACTTCAGGCGAGCACTCTAATGTAGGTGGGAGGAGAGAAACTGACCTTCCTAAAGGTGACTTCACCCTCACTCGCGTTGTCTCTTTCCACAAAAGAAAGTGACATGACTTTTGATGACCCAGGAAAGAAAGTCAATCCCAGGGATACTAAGAGTTAATGTATCAACACACACTCCAGAACTGCATTCAGGGCTAACTAAAGCAGCATTTGTTTTTGTTTTTCACACACTACATATAAAAATTACCAGTGAAAGATAGATAACTATTTTGGGGCTAGAGTTACTCAGAACAATGCTTTTCAAACCATCTATGGCACAGAATCAGTTTAGATATTTGGGGGCGGAAGGGGGTCAAAGAATTTCCAATCTGCTGTGGAATAATATTTTTGTATAATATAATGAGAACAAATCAATAGAAAAAATGATATGTGCTTGGATGTTACAAAAATATCAAGTTGCTATGAAAATTTCTAAAGTCCTACTTAATTACAATACATTGTTTCAATCAGGAACCAATAACAAACAGTTCCTAGACTGGCACCAGTCCTTGGGCCAGACTTGGGAGAAAACCAAGTTTAAAAAAACAAAACAAAGTGTAGTCAGTGGCTCCAGCCAGGAGGCCAGCATCACAGGGTGGACCCTCCAGCTCACCTGCTAGCTAGGTCAGACATGACCAAAGGGTAGGAAACCCTGAAGGGCGTCCTTGATTTAACCATTTTTTTCAGCATTCAAATAACAAATTCTAAACAGATTTTAGACAGTCATTTTACCAATCTACCAGCTCTTTTGTTAATATGACACAAATAATGAGATCCCAGAGGAAAATATATGCCTCATCCATTTAAAAGCAGACTGTTGTTTATGAACATCAATGAGATTATTGCACAATAATGTAAAAGAGCAAATACTTTTGTCTTTTTATATGTGAACCATTACATGGAATTTCAAAAGAACACAAATAATTTTGTTTTAAAATGAGGCATACCTTTCTTTACAACTTCTGGAAGTCCCTCTGGCTCAAACTGAGTACCTTCTGTGTCTTCTGCAGGGTGAATGCCACTCATGACTGCTTTCTTGCTTTTTTTAGAAAAGGTCTCTGGAGTAGAAGGTGTTGGTCCTCTACCATTCTCCCATATCCCACTGGACCTTTGCCTCTTGCCTGAAGCTTTTTTCTGGCCAGATGATAACCTCTTTTCAGCAGCAGAAAGGATTGGAGATGGTCCTGGAACAACTGGATCTAGCAAAGGAGACCCTCGGGAATCTGGTTTAGATTGCTGTGAACAGAGATGGGCCACTTGTGTCTCTAACATCTCTTTAGCTTTCTCTAACTTTTCGTGGCTTATAAGCAAGGAACAGTACTTATCCAAGTATTCGTCTGCCTCCTTGGTTTTTTCTTCAAGAGCCTCTTTTAGTTCTTTGATCTCAGTAGTTAATTCATCGACCTTGATATCCATAACAGTACCTGTCCAAAGTAAAGCAACACATCATGTGTGACTTGATGCTTCTCTAGTTAACAATGGGCATTGTGAAGCAGATAATCTTAGACGTGTTCTTTCTTTGATTTTTTTGAAGAGGTAGGGGAGATATATCAGTATATGTTCTTATAGTTCAAACAACTCTTGTTTGGGAGGTATCATATCACATCAATGTATTCTAGGCCTGTGACATTCCTAGGGACAGCTTAAATAAAACCCACCAAAATCTCAAACTCGTATTTCAGTCAACTCACTAAACTTTCTTGTAACGCCAGTTATGTGCAATCAAATAAATCCATTTTTTACATCCTTATTTTCCCCAGTCCATTCTGTCTACCATAAGTGGATGAACAGAAGTCAGTAAAGATTATGAAGCTTCTGTTGTATAGCTTTGGGAGACAAGATTCTAACAAATGATCAGGCAAATTCCAAAAAACCTCTGAAAGTATTTGAAGACAAGGCAGGGTCTGACGAAGAAGGGTTTAGGGGAACACTATAAAGGTGGGAATCTTGGTCAACTTGTAGCTGCCGTGGGTGTTATTAAATCCATTAGAAAAATCCCCTGAAGCCCCAATCTACCCTGAGCACTGTTTCCAACAGGGAAGACTGTTGACCCACACCCTACCATGCTACAGACCAGGGAAGCCAGTCAGATTATGCTTGTCATCATCTATCCACACAGTAAGCACATGGCACTCCAGGGGCATAAGTGGATAAAAGTGACAATGAGAGTTATCATTTCTTTCCTTTTCTATTTTCCCACACAACTAAAAATATGCCTCCCACCCTCACCTGTTCCCTTTAGTTGACCCATACAATGGACTGAGGATAACCAGAATCAGCTATTTATAAATTACCAAAGCCAACTCTGATGCCAGTCTTTTGACAAAGAAACCACGCAGCTGAACATCAACATGAAAAACTCTTCTTAGAATGGCTCATGAGGAAAAAGTACCACCAGGGTTTTTTTGCATGTTTTATAGAACAGAAGATGCGATAATTCTATTTCAAAATGGCTTCATTCAGGTCAAGCATGGTGGCTCCTGCCTGTAATCCCAGCACTTTGGGAGGCCGAGGTGGGCAGATTGCTTGAGCCTAGAAATTCAAGACCAGCCTGGGCAACATGGAAAAACCTTGTCTCTACAAAAAAATACAAAAATTAGTCGGGCGTGGTGGCGCCTGCCTACATATCTCCAGCTACTCGGGAGGCTGAGGTGAGAGGATCCCTTGGAGGTCGAGGCGCCATGAGCCATAATGGCACCACTGCACTCCCGTCTGGGTGACACAGCAAGATCCTGTCTCAAAACCAAAACAAAAAAAGGCTTCATTCTGAGTTCTATAATGATCCCAAGATAAGCACAAAATTCAGAAATTGGAAAATGGATTAATGGTAAAAAATCAGCACTCAGTAATAGAACACAGCACTAAAAATAGTTCCTAAGCACGCACACCATGTGTTATTCCACTATTGGAAAAGAGTGCTGGCTAGTTGATGTGCCCCAGTTAACACCCACCTGTTTTCTGTTTCTCCTGTGCAGCTTGAAGTTTAGATAGTTCTTTCTGCAATATCTCCTTTTCCTCTTCCAGTTGTTTACAGGATTTGATCAACAACTTTATTTTCCCCTGGGCACGTTCATTTTCCTTCTTCAACTGATTTACATATTTCAGATTGTCCATCTACAAAATGAAAGTAATTCCATTTAAAAACTTGAATTTCTTTTTATAAGTATATGGAAAAATAATTATGAGATATAAGATTCATATATTGTAAATTTAAGAATTATTAGATTCAATACAAAACATCTAAAGATGCGCAAAACCATTCACCTTCTCTACTCAGTTTCCTAAGTCTCCCCAGCTGAGAATGTGGTTTTGTCATTCTCTTTCTTAGTATCACAAGTATAAACTATGGTTCCTGAGATGTCTATACTAAGTGCCCATTATGTCTATATTTATCCAGTGGGAATCACACTGGATTACTGGGCAGGGGAGACAAGGAACACATTCTTGGTGGGTCCAAAATTCTCAATGAGACAATTGTGTTCCCATTTGTAATCGCACTGTTACAGTTTCAATACCTGCCTTGGTATTTGTTTTAGCTATACCACGTGAAGGCCAAATGATATTAGAGCTCACTATACAAATTTAGATTGTATTATGGCTTGAGTAGAAAGACAATAGAATGGTGGGAGAATTGTGTCCTCATATACTTCTCAGTGGTACAAGTTCACATTCTTATTCATAATTCCCAAATCAAAAAAAGAGCTATGAAAATGATTTAGAGGCAAAACCCAACCTGAACAGATATTAAAGGTATTTACAGTCTTTATTAATTAATTTATTTATTTATTTTTAAGACAAGATCTCCCTCTGTCACCTAGCCTGGAGTGCAGTGGCACCATCATGGCTCACTGCATGACCTCCTGGGCTCAAGCAATCCTCCCACTTCAGTCTCCCACGTATCTGGGACTATAGGTATATGCTATCACAACCATTTTTTTTTTCTTTTAGAGATGGGGTCTCACTATGTTGCCCAGGCTGGTCTCAAATTCCTGGCCTCAAGTGATCCTCCTGCCCTGGCCCCCCAAAGTGCTGGGATTCTAGGCATGAGTCATCACACCTGGACCAGTATGTATAGCCTCTATTTATCCTGCCTTGTGAGACTATCCACACATTTTGCTGCAGAAATATGAATTTGATTATGCAATATTATAGCAGATCCCACTGGGATATTATATATGGCATATGCATTATATTATGTAATATATTTTAAAATGCAGAATTCTAAAACCATCTGATATGGCATCATGAATTTCCTAAGAACGACCAAACAGCAGTAGGAGGAGGAAAGGGAATGGGGATGGGGGATGGAGAAGAACCCAGTACCATATTCGTATTGCAAGTAGTTGTTAGAGCTTGGATCTCATCTTTATATTTCATCTTGAAATTATTTATTAGTAACGATGCAGTAAACCTTACCCTTTCAGAACTCGCTACTTCTGATTCCAATCACAAATGAATTAAAGACCCATTTAATTCTATTTCAACAGTGCTACTTATTTCTATTATTAAGCCCAGCATCTCATTTTGTACCAGAAGAACATCATTAATTATTAATGTGATTTTGAATTTTACTACTTTGTATTTAATTGATAAATTTCCTTTACCTTGATAGTTGTATGAGAGCCATAAACATAATACATTTATACCTAGTTTTCTGTTTGTATATATTCAATTAATGTCAAAATTTTAAAAATATAATCGTCTTCTAAGTAAAACCTTTGCTGGAAGATATTTATTACCCAGGTTCACTATTACACACTGTGGGTATTCATCTTACAAAAAATATCTGTAGGAATCAAAACACCTCCTTTTCCAGGTAGAATTATAGTGGTACCATCTTGAGACTAGCAATCCTGAGATTAGGGTTCACCTTCACTCTTCCTTAAAAAAAAAAAGCTCTATGATCCTTGCATGGAGGAAGAGAAAAATATCCACACATGTCTGCCTGACCAAGGTGCTCTGCCACACTTCGATCTCACCATAAGCCACAGGAGGGTGAATATGGTGACAGTGAAGTTGGAAGACAGCTCGTTCAAGACTTTGGAATTGCCCATCGGACTGTTTTCTATAGCTTAAGAGGCCTGCCCTCATCTGCTGTGTGGCTGCATCTTCAAATCTATCTCAAGAAGCCTTTAACATCCTCTAGTTTGAGAGGATGCATGAGGCAACGGATAGCTTATTCAAGCTATGAGACTGTAGATCACCCACTGATTTTTTTTAAGATAACTCAGCAGGGAACTGATGAATGACATTATTTTTGACTACCAAAAATTTTCATAAAATGAAAATGAAAATATTTAATGCAATACCATTAAAATCACTACCACCTGTATAAACCATTCGAAATCATAAAGCAAAGAAAAGTGAACACACCTTGGTTTTCTTCAATTCCTCCAAAGCCTCAGTAGTAGCTTTCAATGAATTATTGAGCTCTTCTTTACTAGACTTTAAAAGGTCCATTTCCAACTTCTGTGAACTGAGACATTCTTCTTTAGAAGTCAATTTCTCTCGATATGTATGGATTTCTATTTCATACTAGAGCAAAACAAATGAACAACAACAACAACAAAAAACGTTACTTTAGCCAGTAGGCACAGCCAAAAAAACAAAATTGTAAGAAAAACAAAAAACGGCCGGGCACTGTGGCTCACGCCTGTAATCCTAGCACTTTGGGAGGCCAAGGTGGGCAGATCACGAGGTCAGGAGTTCAAGACTAGCCTGGCCAACACGGTGAAACCCCGTCTCTACTAAAAATACAGAAATTAGCTGGGCGTGGTGGCGGGCGCCTGTAATCCCAGCTACTCAGGAGGCTAAGACAGGAGAATTGCTTGAACCCAGGAGGCGGAGGCTACAGTGAGCCAAGATTGTGCCACTGCACTGTAGCCTGGGCGACAGAGCAAGACTCAGTCTCAAAAAAAAAAAAAAAAGGAAAAAGAAAAACAAACAAAAAACCCCTGCCTTTCCAAGGACTATTTTGACTTTGCAACTCTCCTATTATTCTACTCCAAAATGGAAATAATACCTTTTTAAAAAATCAACTGGGCCGGGCACTGTGGCTCACACCTGTAATCCCAGCACTTTGGGAGGCCGAGGCGGGCGGATCACGAGGTCAGGAGATCAAGACCATCCTGGCTAACACGGTGAAACCCCATCTTTACTAAAAATACAAAAAATTAGCCGGGCATGGAGGTGGGCGCCTGTAGTCCCAGCTACTCAGGAGGCTGAGGCAGGAGAATGGTGTGAACCCGGGAGGCGGAGTTTGCAGTGAGCCGAGATCGTGCCACTGCACTCCAGCCTAGGCAACAGAGCGAGACTCCATCTCAAAAAAAAAAAAAAAAAAATCAACTGATAAAAGAGGGACCTGGGGAAAAGATTGTGAAGTTAATATGAGACCTTTTATAAAATTATATAGCACAGTAATAACCCAGAATATTTACTTTTTTGGGGAAAAAAAAAAGCCTTACCATGATCAATACACTCTCCAGCTCCCCCAGTAACCAAACCCCACATTTCACCTGTTTGTTTGTGTCCAAAAGCAAAGCCTGATGTTTCTTTTCAGCTTCATGAAGCAGTAGCTGATATTCAGCTATTTCCTCTCTCACTTTCCCTTCCTTTTCCACCTGGTCCTTCTGCATGCAATCCAGGCTCTTCTTCAATTCACTATTTTCCAGTGTGAGCTCCTTCAATTGATCCTAAACAGAAAAATAATAATGAAATCATAATAGCACTTCCTCACAATTAAGAACCTGGAAATATTTTTAGGAAATAACGAGTACTGTGTGGAAAAAAAATTGTTTATGGGCAAGATAAAATCTGTACAGAATAGTGTTATAATTCTTAGCAATGTATTCACTTTTAATTGTGACTTCACCTCCAATGGCACTTTCCTCTGCTCCAGCCCAACCACCTCGCTAGGTCATATCCAGAGACCACAGAAACCCTGAAACCTTGAATTCAAATAAACCACTCTGGGATCACATCTTCCAATGCTTCCAGCCTTGTTTATTAAAGTACTTCCATTGCAATAATTCCTGACCTCATCAACAGAACCACTACCATCTTCATACCAAATCCCCTCTGGCCTTGCATTTTCTTCCTTGACCAGCTCAGACCCCAGTTCTGTCACTGTAAGAATTTCCTGCCAAATATCCTCCAATCTTTTGCCCCATCCCTTCACTGTGAAGAACTGGCCAGATTCCAACCCTGGAAGCATTTGTCTTCTCCATGCCTGACCCCGAGCAGCTGTCTCTGTATGTTTCTGTATGTGTGGTGTCTACTTCCTCATCTTCAATTATTCAACCTGCTCCAATCGATTCGTCCCAGCTTTTCCTAAAAATGCTTTTCATGGCATCATCAACCTCCATGCTGTAAATTAAAGGCTCACTCTTCTGAGCTCATCTCAATCAACCTCTAAGTAGTATCTGGGGCTGCTGACCACTCCTTCCTTTTGTTGTTGTTGTTGTTGTTGTGATTGTTGCTGTTGCTGTTGTTGTTGTTTGGTTGGTTAGTTTGGCTTAGTTTTCTTGAGACAGGGTCTCACTCTGTTGCCCAAGCTGGAGTGCAGTGGCACAATCATGGCTTGCTGCAGCCTTAGTCTCCAGGGCTCAGGTGATCCCCCACCTCAGCCTCCCAAGAATGCACCACCACGTCTGGCTAATTTTTTTGTATTTTTTGTATAGACAGAGTTTTGCCACGTTGCCCAGACTGGTCTTGAACTTCTGGACTCAAGCTATTATCCCACCTCAGCCTCCCAAAATGCTGGGATTACAGGCATGACCCACTATACCCAGACACTCCCTCCCTCTTGAGACACTCCTTCCTCTTGATTTCCAGAACATGACATCTCCCTGGTTTGCCTCATCAAGCCTTCTCTCTGTTTTCTTTGCTGGCTCTTCTTCCTCCATCTCACCTTGTGTGCTAGAGTTCCTTCAGGCTAGGCCCTTAAGCCACCTTCTCTTCTCCATCATTTTCTACCATTCCCGTAATTTCTAAACACTCCCTATATGTTGAACTAGCCAAGTGAATATTCCCACCCCAAATCTTTCCTACCCTCTCCATATCCTTCCTACCCCTCCAATCTTTGTGCATGTTATTTTCCATCTGGCTCCAGCCACAATGGTTTACTTTCAATTTCTAAAAAACATACAAAGATCGTTCTAGTCTCAGAGCTTTGACCACACTGCTCTCTAGACCTAGAAGGCTCCCCACTCTGCCTGTTTGTTGCCTAGCTGACTCGTCATCTTGCAGGTGACATCTGCTGACCACCCTATCTAAATCTGCTGACCACCCTATCTAAATTAGGTTGTTTCCTACCCTGATCCCCACATCCCAATTATTCCACAGCAAAGAATCTTATTTGTTTCATTTATAGTATTTATCCGCTTATGATTGTTACATGTTGCCTATTTCATGATTTAATATGTGTCTAGACTCTAAGCTATACCAGTGCAGGAAATACAGGATAGTTATGGTTCAGCAGTCTATCCCCTGACCTTACTAGCACTTATTATTTACAGAATGAATAAATGAATGAATAAAGCCAATGCAAACTAACACACTCATATGTATGGGCCTGAGGCCAAACTACTCCTCTCAGTAGTGCTTACACATGAAATACAATAATGACGCACTTGGGAGACTCCCAAGCTACTCAACACCAAAAGAGATTTCAGCAGACGCAATACACAAATAGCATTCGGAGGAACTCCTTCCATGCAGTATGGCCAGAATATTCTCTAAGTCCATTCCTGAGATTCAATGCCAAAACCTTTTTTCATAAATACTATATTTAAAAAAAACAACAAATTTCTCCAACTCTTTATACAGAATATTACATATATCATATCAAATTTCTGTCATTATTCAGGGTCGCAATCATGACTATCTTATTTTGCTGTTCTTTACTACTCAGGAATGAAGCTGCATGAGGACTAAACAGCTATATGGAAGTTTATAATTTAATCAGGTATGACAAACAGGTTTCATTTCATCTGCCAGCTCTCCCTGCATGGTAGCAGCTACCCAGGACACAGTGTTAGGAGACTCAGGAGAAAGGGAGGGTATGAATTAGCAATATCTGCTATGGAAATGGCATTGGGCAGTGGCAGCCCAAGTGCTATAGATGTGCCACATTAACCCTGCCTAAAACTGTGACTTTAGTTCTGTTACTCTGCTAGTTCTTAGCAGATCAATGAATGTGTTTCTAGCAACATTCTAGCCTGTAATCTGTAGCAAGCTAGGAGAGCAGATAAACTTGTTGAAAGCAGCATGAGATCTACTTCTGATGTGCATTAATGTGGTACAAGGGTCCTCTTCTATGAAAACGTATTTGGGCTCTGAGACAGATATTTTCATGTGTTCAGAGGCTTCTCATGACTCCTTGTGGGCTCATGATAGTGCTGGATGGTAGAGATTACTACAAATCTGATTATGACATAAGCACAGGGTTATTTTTTTCAAGAGCTAAAAATAGGTAAACTACAGAAGGTCTTACAGAAACCAACAAGGAGAGTGCGCACAACGAATTAACACATCATAACATTTGTCACAAAAAACTTACTTTGCTGCTCTTTATTTCTTCCAACAGTAACTGTAACTCTCCAGTTAGCCTATTTTTCTCTCCACTGAGTTCTTCTTGCAGCTCTGCTGTTTTCTGTGCCATCTCATGCATTTCCCTCTGCAGCTCAGTTTCCTTTGCAGTCATTGTGTTTACCTGAAATTTCATCTTTCATTAGAATCTGCTTTTTGGTGGTGTGTTTTGATCAGATTAATCACTCTGATACAACATATCTGTGCCATTTATTAGCCTTCAATCATAAAATGGAAGTTGGCTAATGCCCCCTTTACTAATCCACTCAACTCAACATGCTCAAAACCTACTGGTAAGTTTACCTTTTCTTCCCAGAAAAGATTTTATAGAAGAATAGCAATAAGGGAAGGAATGACAAGGAAAGATAATGTAGCTAAGTCTTAAAATCTTTCACAAAGGTATTAATTTGAATAAAACTTAAACATCAGAGATTATCATACCAGGCAGTATCTTGGTTTATCAGTTCTTGGATCTCTACTAATCCCCCAGTGCCATACTAATCTGCGAGAAACATGCTTATGATTAGTGAAAAACAGTTAAAAAACCTACTGTTTGCATTTGCCCCTTGAAGTGAAATAGCGTGGTATGGTTTGTCTCATCATCTCTATACTAATCGCCATCTCTTGCAAGGTATACAAAACCCCGAAATTCTCATAAAATACAGGGTAGAGATGAATTGCATTTTCTAGATACTCCTTTTTTTCCTTTAATATTTGTTCAGCAAAAATTAAATGTGACAAAATCACTTTCCTAGATCACTAAGTAAGCTCACTGGGCCAAAACTTAATTTTTCTTTAATAATTGAGCCTCTTGATGGCAGATCTTCCCTTTAATCACCAACTAACACAATAGAAGGCTGCACAAAGAGAAGGTATAAAAGAGGGACTGAAAGCACGAAATCCCCAAGATGCACCCCAGAAGCCATGAGTGCTCTGTTGGTTATAAATCTATCAGTATCTTTAAAAGTGCTTTGTCCCAAAGGCAAAAAAGACACAGTAAGGCAGGCAGATCCTTTCTGATCCTAGATAATGTCTGTTACACTCTCTATAGCAGTGAGTCTCAACTGGGTAGGGGGAGGCCAGTATTCTGATGTACTCTAAGAAAGGGAAATATAATTAGAACAAGAAACTGCATAAACCAAAGCTTTGCCCATATGTAGGTGCCACATTAAAAACCTGGTCCAATCCATGAACATGTCCCAAAGAATCAGCCAGAATAGTCACTACTGCCAGAGCCCAGTCAGTGTTTCTGCAATTCAAGACCCAGTCAACATAAAGCCTTTACAAAGTTTGGCCCAATATAGTAGACACTGTCTAGAAGTAAATATAATTCACAGTGTCTAGAAGTAAATATGGTTTCCTCCCTCATGACTACATATTTAAACATAAACAGATAGAGCCACTTACTTTTTCAACAAAGGATATTTTGTCCATTTTTGTCAATTCAAGCTCATTCTCTAGATTCTTGTAAGAACTCTGCAGCACTTCTAATGTGTCCTGCAAAGAGGTATTTTTGGATTGTAGCACTTGGATCTTCTGCTCCAATTCCACTGTCAGATTTCCCAGTTCTAAGTTTTGCTTCTTCCAAAATTGGTGCTCTCCTTCCACCTGGGACAGTTTAGAGACGAGCTGCTCTTGGTCTTGAATTTGATTTTTAAGTCTACTGATTTCTTCATCCTTCTTCTCTAGTTTCTGCTTGCCATCTTCTACTTCTTGAATGAGGCCATTCACCGAAGACTGCAAAACAATATTATTATTTTTGGCCTCATCAAGACCTTGTAGCAACTGAGCCTTCTCAAGTTCAAGACAATCTACTTGACTACTAAGATTCTGCTCTTTGGCCTTACAGGCCTCTTGGTCATTATGCAGGGCTGTCACTCTCTCATGGAGCTCTTTTAATTGTGTTTGAAGCATCTCCATGGCAGTGTTTGATTTTTCTTTCATCTGTACTTTCTCTTGCTCTTTTTCTCGCAAAATATTTTCAAATGACGAATTTATTATTTCTAATTCAGATATTCGTTCTTGTTCTTTTTGTAATTTGTTTGTCAGGTTTTCTTTTTCTGACCTTACAGTAGCAAGATCTAATTCCAGATCTCTCAGACTTTGGGTCATCCCTTCTATTTTTGCTTTTAGGGTCTCTACCTCTCCTTTGGAATTCTCTGCCTCAAGAGCTGCATGCTCTTGGTTTTTCCCAGCTATCTCTAGCTCTCTTTCAAGATTCTCCACTCTACTCTTAAGTAAATCTGCATGATGCTCACTTTCCTTCAGTTGTTCTAAGACACAGAGCTGCTTCTTTTCATCAGTTTCTAGGCGGGCTCTCAGCTTTTCAATGCTATTTCTCAGCTGATGTGCTTCCTCTACTGACGGGTCTAGACTCTGTTCTGTGGCCTTCATAGTTTCTTGGTCACCACACAAGGCTGCTACTGCCTCATTTAGCTCTTTTAACTGATTCTGAAGCATCTCCACTGCAGTTTTAGATTCTTCTTTGATCTGTATCTCCGCTTGCTCCTTTTCTTCTAATAGACTTTTAACTGAAGCGAGTAACTTGTCTAGTTCTGACACTTGACCTTGTTTGTCTTGTATTTGTTTTGTCAGATTTTCTTTTTCAGACCTTAATGTGACAAGGTCTAATTCGAAAACTTTCAGGCTTCTGGCCATCTCTTCTATTTGTGTTTTTAGAGTCTCTACTTCTGCTTTGGAATTCTCGGCATCAAGAATCACTAGCTCCTGGTTTTCTTCTGACATCTGCAATTCCCTTTCAAGGTTCTCAACTTTATCCTTAAGTGAATCATTCTCCCGCTCGCGTTCTTTCAGTTTCTCTGCGACATGCAGCTGCTTCCTTTCATCGGCCTCAATGCGAACTCTCAGTTTCTCGATGCCTCTTCTCAGCTGATGCACTTCCTCCTGTGTTGAGCTCAGCCTCAACGCGAACTCACCTTTCTCCACCAGTGCGGCCTCCAAGGCCTTGGAGACGTTCAGCTTTTCATAATCTGATTCATTCAGTCTGGCCTGCAGGCTTTCAGATTCCTTGACAAGCAATTCTTTCTCTTTATTCAGTTGTGCAATTTGGTTTTCCAGCTCACATTTTGTCAAAGACAGTGCCTGTGAGTCCTTTTCCAAACTCTGCAGCTTTTCCTGGAGATGAGTTTTATCTTTTAACAGCTCACTCACATCAGAGGACAAAGTCTGAAGGAGTTCTGTCTTTTCCTTCACCTTTGCCTCTGCCACCTGAATGCAATGGAGATACTCACTTCGATGAGACTCAAGCTCTTGTGTTTTCTCCTTCATTTTTTCAGACAACTGATCCAGTTCCATGATTTTTTTTGACATAGTATCTAATTCTCCACGAAGCTGGTTTCTCTCACTTGTGACCACTGAGAGTTCTTCTTCAAGGCAGACAATAACCTTCTGATTATTTTCATTGTCTTTTTCTAAACATAGCTTCTCTGTTTGAACTATCTCTAAGTCAGCCTCCAGGGAGAGGGCTTGATGCTCAATGTTAGCTTTCTCAGATCTGATGCTACTCAGCTCATTTTCTACATCAAGAAATCTCTCTTTCCAGCTGTCATTCACCTTGGCTACATTATCTTCGATATCTTCATGTGATGATTTATCTGCATGCATTTCTAAGTTAGAATTGAGGCCTTCAGAACTTTCTACTCTCTGGAGTAACTCCTGGTTATCACAAGAAAAATATTCCAATTTTTCACTTAAATCTGAGTTTTCTTTCTTAAGTTCCCCAACTAGTTTTTCTAATTCTATGCATGCTTCAATTTTGGTCATTAGTTGTACCTCCTGTAAATGGAGCTTTGAGTCTAATTCTTTCATTTCATTTAGCAAATTTTCAACTTTTCTGTCACGTTCCTCTATCACATGAAGTAATCTCAAATTCTCATTTGATGTCTCTTTTACCCGCAGTTGAAGATTTTGGATATTTTCCTGATTCCCCAGGATATCCATAGGTACCGAAGCATTAGCACCAGAAAATGACAATTCAGAAATGCATTCTGAAGACCCCTGGGATTTGTCTTCTCCTGGAGTCTTACAATTGGTATCTTGGGACTGTTCCCCAGAGCATTCTCCCGTGAGTTTCACTGCACCAGTCTCAGTTATTTTCTCAATGTCTAGACGGAGGTCCTGCTGAACATCTTTATCACAAATCTGATGAACATCATGTTTTGGTGTTCTTTCTGTAGTTTCTGAAGTATGTTCTTTTGATATGTCACAGCTCTCATTTCGGCCTTGAATAGCCTGTAATTATTATAACAAGCATGCATTTTATTTTTCAAAAAGACTCAAAATACAGTAGACTTAGTTATTACTTTTTAGAAACTGATGCATGGCCTCTGCTAAACACATCTCTTCAAGTGGTGTATTTCCCACTACATCTTCCTCTCTTCATTCAAATGTTCAATATAAATAAACATTCAGTAGGTGGCCCCTATGGGCAAGACACTGGGGTTAGGCATTTATCTTGAAGACAAACCGTTCAGCTCAATTATAATTTGTAATGTATTTAAATTTCATATTTTCTTCCTTGCTAAGAATATTCAGGTAGCCTAAATATGAAATCTCTTTGTAATTATTAAGTAAGAGGCTAACAAAATGCTGTTTCCACCTTCAGTATTTATGATATTCTTTAATAAGGCAGTAAAGTTTCATAATCAGATTCCTAGTCCAAGGACTTAATCCCCAATCCAGCACTTACTATATATTATTGGATAAATTACATATTTGAGCCTCACTTTCCTCTCACCTGTAAACTGGGGATCTGCCGTTGTGCCTACTCCTGCCATCACCTCACCATGACCTGCCTTCTCTACCTCACAGAGATAGACAGAGGGAATCAAGTGACATGCATACACTACATAGCATTACTAATTCAGCTAGCAGGCTAGAAAGGACAAAGTTACAAGCAATTAAACAAATACGTATTCAATTTTTTAAAAGTCCTTTTAAATGACTTACACCAAATCATATTTTTGTACTATAGTAAATCGTTAGAGAGAAAACTGTTTAGTAATACATAAACAATCTCCTGTATTTAGTTCCATGACGATAATGCTGTAACATCAAAAATATTCTAAAAAGTGCTAGAGATTAAAAATTTACATCATATTACCATTCGCAAGTTCTTAATTAAGTATACTTTATTAATGCACAAAGGGTGGAAACACACATTCTAAAGACTTTCTGACTCCATAATTTTCTCCAGACTTTAAAAACATCTTTAGTAATATTCTATATAACGCTAGGTAAATCTAATCACTATAGAGATTTATTCCTCAAATAAAGTTTACTCATTTTCCTCAAGTTCTGGTTTATTTTGAAAACATTTTGGTGTATTTTATTTCCTTAAGCCCTAAAAATATTTGAACTTACGTTTAATGTACATTTCAATTAGACAAACACTTACGGAGTGTCTACTAGTCATGTAAACCAAGAAACGGCATTTAAATCCCAGGTACTTACATCTTCTGTGTCGATGCCAAGCAAAGACCGAGAACTTAAGTCCAGACCTTGTAGCTGGAGTCGTGCTACTTCCAGCTCAAGTGACAGTTGTTCCGTCTGTTTCTTTTCTGCCGCCAACTTGGACTCCATCTCCAGAGTCACGCTTGTCAGCTTCTGTTGCCACTGTTCATTTTCTGACAAATACTGCTTCCTAAGGCAGTCAAGCTCTTGCCTTTCAGAACTTAATAACTGTTGGAGCTCTTGAATTTCCTTATTTTTCATAATCCCTTGACTTTCCATTTTCTCTTCTAGCTTCTCGAGGGACTGCCGGTATGCCTCACAGAGGGACTCAAGCTCTTCCACACCCTTCACTGGGGCCGAAGGCATTTCTTTCTTGGTCAGATTCTCTTCCAGCAGACTGCTGCAGAATACTTCATCTACACTGCACTGGTTTGCTGAAACAGTCCCTTCTAAATTATTCAAAAGAGACATTTCTCCTGTCTGTTCTAAAAGAGCTTTGTAAAAGGAGGAATCTCCCAAACTGCTAAGACTAGGGCTGTCAGGCACACAAGATGACAGGGATGGAACGAGCCCCTCCTCCAAGCCCGGCTGCATCTCCTTCACCAGGTCACCTTGAAAGTTTCTCAGATTCGTTGACAAGACCAAATTTTCGGCCTTTAATGAGTCAATATAGGTCTGTAGCTCTGACATTTTAGAGCTCATTTGACAGTGCTGATCATGTAAAATTTTGTGTTCACTTTGTAAAGATGAGAATTTCTCTTGCAATTCGGCAAAGTGCATTTGAACTTCTTTGTTTGACAATGTCAAGTGCTCGTAGGAATTACTCTCATCCAATGGAGCCAAACACATGGGGTGTTGTTCATTTGCTTGTTCACCAAGTTCACCTCCTGGTATGTCTTCCACTAACTCACCATGGAGAAGACCACTGTCATCATTTAATATTTTCACTTCATTTACTAGTTTCCCTACCTCTTCTGCCATTTTCCTGGTTGCTGTGATACATTCTGACCTTGAATCATTCAGCTCAGTTACTAGTTCGCACTTCTCAGCCTGCAGTATTTCACATATTTTCTCTAGCTCATTCAGCTTGTTCATTGCTGTTTGCAGAGAGCACTCAAGGTGTGCATTGTCGTTTTGACTTGTTGACAACCCATGAAGCACTGAGATATACCTTTCTTCTGCATCTACTTCACAGTCTTTAAGGCCACTAATTTCTTGTGACTGCATGTCTTGCAAATTTCTGGTTTCAAGATCTCCTCTAATTATCTGTAATTCATGCTGCAGGCACTCCTTCTCCTTCTCACTTTCCTGAAGTTTTAATTCCATATTTCTTAGCATAGCTTCTAATTGCACCAACTGCACATTATAACTATCTAGAGAAATTTCTTTAACTTCAAGATTCATCTGAGGTTTAAAATTACATTGATTTCTCTCACTCTCTCTTTCTTTCACACAGTTCCTAATTGGTTCCGATTCTAGATTTTGACATTCATGTTTAGTCTTCATTACCTTCATCAGCTGTTCATTCTCTTGTAATAAGTCATTAACTTCCTTTTGCATCTTGTTTTGTTCTTCCTTTAAAGTCATGATTTCTTGCTTTAAACCATCAGTCTCGCTCTTAGAATTGTTTCGGGTATCTGTCATCTCAGATCTCAGATCTTGCTGCACTGTTTCCAACTCTAGCATCAGATTCTGATTTCTTTCTTCAGCAAATGCTAATTTTGTTAAGAATTCTTGGTGTTCTTTTGCAAATGCTTCCTTTAGCTGTTCCAACTCATTTTTTCTATTTTCACAAAGACTAGTGCATTCATTTAGCAAGCATTCTAATTTAGAGTTCTTTTCTTGTGCTGCTTTGTATTTTTGACTAAGATCTTCATATGCATTTCCGGTTTCTTCACATCTTTGTAGTAAAATAAGGTTTTCTTGCTTGTACTGATCAGATAACTCTGAAATGCTTTTCTCTCTTTCATCTATATAGTTTGCAAAACTCTCACTTTTCTGGATTAAGTTCATCTTCTCTTGATTTAAGGATGCATTAATTTCCTTGAGAGTCTCATTCTCTTGGGTCAGCTCTTCAATTTCTCTTTTATTTAAAGAAATGATGGAACTCATTTCTTTCTTCTCCAAGCTTAGGGTTTCAGATAAAAGTTGTAGCTCCTTTAGAGAGTCTTCAAGTAGATGGTTGCTCTGTTTTAATTCCTGAATCTCTGCCTGCTCAGTTGCTAACTTATCATTTAAAAGTTGCAACTCTTTTTCCTTGTTCTCAAGGGCACTTAAGGTTTCAGCAACAACATTCTGGTGAGCAGAAGTGTCTTCCTGTAACTTACTAATGCGCTGACTTGTTTCAGCCACAAAACTTTGATGCATCTGTTCTGCTTTCATAAGATTTTCTTCTATTTCTCCTTTGATCTGCACTAACTCTTCACACTGCTTTTGCAGGTCTGAGTTCATCTGTTTTTGAGATTCTAATGAAAATTCAAGTGAATCAACTCTATTTTGTAGGATGGCAGAATTTTTTGGACTTTGGTCTGCTTCTAAATGACATTCACTCCTCTCTGAAAGCATGCTTCCTTGTTCTTCAATTATATTTGCAAAGGAATTATGCATGGCAGGCTGCTCATCAAAAGCCAAAAGACTTCTCTGATGATCTTCATTTGTCACCAGAGAAGCATCTTTAGATTTTAGCAGATCCCTGAGGCTCTCATATTCAGCATGCAAGTCTTGGTAACACCGGTCTTTGTCCATTATTTCATTTGACAGTAACTGAAGCTTGTGTTCTAGATCTTCAACTTGCCCAGTAAGCTGAGAAGTCTTCAAACACATATTTTCTATTTCCTTCTGATGTTTCTGATCTGAGAACTCCGCTTTCTGCTGTAGCTCTACATAAGCTAGTTTCTGGGTCTCTACCTCCACAGACTTGCTGTCTATCACGTTGTGAAGGTTTCTGATCTCGACACTTAGGTTTTCTCTGTCCATCTCCAGCGTTCTTACTCTCTCGTTGTATTCATGACTTTTTATTTGTTGTGTCTTAAGACAAGTTTCCAAGTGATTAATTTTACTCTGCAAGTTTTCCTTTTCTGATTCCATCTGAGTTAAAAGTTTTTCGTTTTCACTTTTCCAACAAGAAAACAGAGTTTTCTCTTCTTTCAATTCTTCATATTCTTTCTTTTTTAACTCCAAAGCACTCAGCAAAGCTTTGGACTCTTTCTCTGTCTTGCTTAACTTATCATTCAGTTGTTCAATGTGATGTTCTCTTTTCTTCAAAAGGTCTTGAGAACAATCTCGCTGCTTTTCCAGCTCAGCCACAGCAAGCTTCAGTTTCTCTAAAGTCAGGGAGTTTTCTTGCTGATTTATTTTTTCTTGAAGATCTCTTAACATGGTTTCCTGAGAGGTATTCTTCACTATTTAAAAATAAATAAAAGATGTCAACGTTTGTAATAAATATTTATTCTACAGAAATGCTAACCCCTCCCCCCACGCCCCCACGCCCCCACCCCCCAAAAAATCCAAACAAACAATTACTCAAGCCCTGGAAAAACTGGCATTATTGCCTGGGTACTTTCTAGAAAGTGGACCACTTGGTAATTATCTTATAAAAAAACAATGAGAAAAATGGTCATCTTAAGGAGAGTAACACATTTGTTCATCTTCTTTCTAACAGCTTAAGGAAGTGTTATTGAATAAAATACCAAGGGATGATTTTCCTAAGCACTGTTTCTTTTCTTTGTATGTGTTTATATATGTGGGTATTTTTACCATCTTTTCAAATATTTATTCCAAGAGAGAAAACTGGGACAAGAACAGCACTGAAATGGGAACATCCCACTTTATTGTAGAGTAATTCTGATGTCTCAGAAAAGTAAATTAAGTACTCCACCATTTTAGCCAAAACATCCATAGGATTAGACTTAAGTAGAAAAGAGTAAATGATGCCATATATCAGTAATTCTCAAGGCCTATATGTGAATATTCTTAAGGAACATTATCACTCCCATCCCAACCCCTCATAGTAAGGGTGGCAGTGATTATGAATGTCACAGTCATCTGGAAGTTTCTTCGAACTCCGTTACCACTCCATTTTCTGCCCAATGACTCATCTATACATACTGGCCCCTCCTGGTTGGGAATAACCACGATGTTTTCATTAAATAGTGATGAGAAGGCTTCATGTTGCTCAAGTATGTTGGGGGAGATTGAAAGCTGAGAACCTCCACAGTAGATGATAAAGGTAACATGTATTACAATCTCAGACATCACATCAAGTGGAAAGCAGTAAGTACTTCTAATCTGCCAATCTCAATCTACCTACTGACAGTTGAGGGCTTGGGTAGACAGCACCATAAGGGCTGCAACCCACTTTGCTGTCAGCATCTCAAACAATCACCTGAGTGATCAACATTGAAAAATGCCCCAACTGTTCCTTTTCTTACAGTTTCCCTTTAAGAAAGCTGAAGACTGACATTTCTACCTGCTGCTGTGGAAAAACTGAAAGCTGTCTTGGGGAGATTGGGGTTTTAAAAAGAAAACAGTCACAGAGAAGTGTGACACACATTCCACAGGACAGAGTTCAAAGAAATCCTAGACATGCAAACACCCCAGGTGAGAAAATAAGGGTATGGAGAAGACATCCAGCACAAACATACAAATATGAAACCAAGAGTAGATTCATTTGATGTGTAGAGCAGAATTCTTTGGCTTTAAAATAAGAAAATAAAATCATTTAGTCCACTAAGTCATCAAAAAACAATGGTCATTAGGAGTTTGGAAAACATCATTTAATATAGGGTTTTTCCATTATAACGGAAATGTTAATGAGTCAGGAGATGAGCTGTCTGGATATAACTAACAAGCACACTTGAGACACAGAGAATAGTACTCGGGGGTGAGAAACAACACTGAAAATTTAGCTTTGTGTGGAAAATATTTACCCTTCTGGTTTCAAAGTGCTGAGCATCAGGCATTTGGGACTCAATATGTTCCAATTTAAAAAAGTCCCACTCTCACTCTGGAAACTAAAAAATGGAAGAGAGAAAACTCTTCCACATCAACTGCACACATCTTTTTAAGGGAATATATGGAAAAAAAAAACCCAAAGAGTTTCTCTAATATGTTAATGCCATCCATCCTCTCTCGCGGGAATAATAGCTTAGAAAGTGAACTCTAAAACACTAAGTTTACTTACCTTTCATTTCTTCTGCAAAATTCTGGCTCTGATTTAAATACTGTTTGACGTTCTTGAGTTCTGCCTCCAGGTGGCAGACTTCTCTGGCCTTTTGCTCAGACTGACTCTTAAGGAGGTTGTTTTCCTTCTTCATTTCCTAAAACACACATTTAATTGGTTATAACCGAAATGAATGCTCAAGTAAGTTATGACTTCTGCCTTAATAAAGGTCTCTAGCAGAACTGTTTGTGTATCTCACTAGGGAAAGAATCACATTTTCCCCGTTTGAGTACCTAATGAAGTCAGACATTCCTACTTAAATAATGTTATGAAAAGAAGACAACAGCGTCAAACCCAAATCTGAAGATAATTATTTATTTCAAGAAGTTTCACTGAACTTTCTCATTGTTCACATGCCCATTAAAGAGTCAGCTCAAAAGGAAAATCCTATCTATAAGATCCTCAAGACAAAACCTCCAAGTTCCTATCACACCTGAATGGCCAAATATACCTTTGCAAACATTTAACTTGTTAATAAACCAAAAAAAAAAAAAAAAAAAAAAATCAAAGCACAAATGTTTACTTTTCATTGCAAAACCAACTTAAGGTTTGCTGTTACAGGAATGATTTTGTGGGAAAAATTACCTTCAATAAATGCTTACCAAGAAAACCGACAATGTTCAAGATGCTGGAATGTGCATCATGAAAAATGCAAATATAAATAAGACAGAGTCTCTGCCCGTGGGGCAGACATCCTCCAGTGGGGGAAGATGTGATACTAATCATTTAATACACAATAGGATGCGCTAAATACTAAAGAGACATTGAGTGTGCTGTGGAAAATCAGAGGGCTGGAACACAGAGGAAGAATTAATTCTAGCTTCTGATCTTTCACGGTGAAAACAGGCTCTTTGGGCACCTGATTGAAGAGATATCCATGCAACAACATGCAATGAAGTAGTATAGGTACATGTGTAGTTCCATTCTACTATCTAGGGAGGCCTACATGTTCTGAATCTTAAAAGCAAGCAATGTTTACATGCCAAAGAAAAATTCTATTGCTTATTAACCACATAATACTTACACAACAAACAAGTATCTCAGCCTATACTGTATGCCATCCTTTGGACCACAGGGAATTGGCATACATCATTACAAACTGAGAGAACCAAGCACTTCACAGCCTTAAGGGGGGAAAAATCACATAAAGCTAACTTTTTTCTAAACTGCATTTCAAAACTACCAAAATTACCCCTTTATGAAGTAGAGGAAAAATTCTGAATCTTAAAGAAACAATTAAGACCCATCTTCCAAAACCCTACTGCACTGTTAGAAAACAGATGGCCGTGGCAATACTGTGTTGGAAGGCTGCCTTCAATTATCAGTCTGGTTACTACCAGCAGATGGGTACCGATGTAGCAAAGCCAAATTCAAGAAGAGGGAGAATCTGGCTAGTAGAAAGTACTTGAAAACTTGCTGGCAGCTGCTCTGTTCATGTATATGCGTTCACTTCATCATTAAAATAAGACAGAACCTGTTGTAGTTATTATACTCCCATCTACTGTGTCCTGATCCTGCTTCCATGCCGCTAAACTGACACTCTATCAAATTAAGATATCAATCAGAACTAAAGGGCAGCTCCAACCGAGCTCAAGATTGATAGGTTAACATTCACACTAGTCAGTGTTAAATTTTGCAAAGCATGATCATTAAGGTGCAACAATGTTATTGATTTAAATTAGCATCATTAAACTATGGAACCCATAATGACTGGTTTGTTCTTCAGACTCAGAATAATCACCCCTCAAATGAGATCACAGATGTGAAAGGACAAACACCTTAAAGCACTTCGACAGGGGCAATGTAGCATTATTAGTAGTATTTCTTCCCAAAATTTAACAGTAGCCAGATTTCTGTAATCAATGCTAAGATCAGCTGAATGAGGTCAACATAGAAGAGGAACTAGAATGTAACTACCTGGGTTGACTTAGCATTTTTATTTTGCAAATGAAAAAATATTTTCTTACTCTAAAAAAAAAAAAATAAATCAAATCAAATGACACCTGCATCTGGAGGCGTGACAAGAGAGCTGGAAAGACACTGTGCAAAACAGGGTGCATCCCAATAGGAAGGAAGGAAAAAAGAAGAGAGAGAGGGCACCAGGCAAACAGGGGGAATTTTATGTTTATGTGTTTGTTGGTCTCGATCCATGTCTGTCCATAACTGGAGACATTTAAATGAATAGTAAGCTCAATGGAAAGATTAACATGACTTTCTCTATTCTGGCATTAGCTCCGTAAATATTTGTTTCTAACGAAGAAATGTTCAGCCAATCCTGGGACCCAGCAGGCTTATAATGCTATGGCTATGACCAACCCAAGAATTTTAAAAGGCCAGAATTTAGAAAATGAACATCTGAAAATGGATGTGCAAGCTGCCATCCATCAGCAATGAGTTTTCCACGGGGCTACAGCCACTTAAGACTTGATTGGGTATCTCATTATCAACAATGAGTTAAGCATACAAAGATACATTTTCCTAGGCATCTCTTGCATCCTCACATGATTTGCAAAATTGGGTACTATGCTGGAAAAACACAACAAAAATCCCTATAACCACAAGCCAGCATTAGAGCTTAGCAAGCAATTCCACCCAGATCAACTTCGCTTTAGCGGCAGCAAGGGAGGCATCATTTCCTAGGGCCAGACAAAACAAATTTCAGCTACTGTGTGGCATTTCATGATCCCATCCACGAATATAGCTTAATATGTCCCCTGCTGGGTGAGGCCTATATACTTGGATAAGGGATGGATGCAAAGAATGTGTTTTTTCCCTTTCCTCCCCATCTCTCTTGCTTGCCAGAGCCAGCTCCTTAGAGGACGTAGTGTAATACAGATCCCTATGCTTGGAAAGGTCCCTAGGCAAGTGTTCCCTCATCTTGACTGTCAAACGATGGTATTTTATTGCCTAACCCCAATGCTATGGGCTGGCACTGGATACTGGATGAGCAGCTTATCTAAACCCTCCATTCACTTTGATGCTAAATGTTAACTTTACCCTTGATTGGGCCATTAAATCACATTTCCAGTACTGATAATTTCTCATTGTGAGCAGCATGTTTACTAAACATGGACAAGCAAAATTTCAGTACAACTGTCACATTATTTCGGCATCCAAAACCTGTAAGCGTCCTAAATTTGTTAGTGCTTACTTATAATTAGACACAGAAAGATACCCAGAGTGACACAATAATAGAACAGGCAAAATTTTAATATGAGAAAAATCAAGTGCACTGTCCCCTGATCACATTTTCTGTGCCTGTAGGTGACAGCAAACAATGCTAATGTCAAAAGTTCATGGCAGTGGTGAAGACCAAAGCAATGAGCAGGTGGTGGACTGCAATAACTGACCGAGCACTTATGTGCCGGGCACTGGGCTAAGCACTTTACATACAACATTTAAGTTAACCAAGAATACAGCCTTGAAAAGGGAGAAGAATGATTTGTCCCTATGTGCAGATGAGGAAAGTCAGACTGAGAAAGGATAAGCCATTGTCTCAAGGTCACATCGCGGTAGGTGGCAGAAAAGCAATGCAATTTCAGATCTCGCTCACTCTAAAGCCACAACCATTTTCCCTCTAAGTTACACCACCACTCTAACTGGGTTCATCACTTATCTGGTCCCAATCCCAATGCAAAACACAAGAGCCAGCCAAACTCTTTAAAATCTTGCTATCACCCTCAAAAGATGACACAGACATAAACATAACCATAAATGAAGACAAATACTAACTTCATCCCCAGGCCCTGTGCTAGGCACTTTCACATCGATGCCCTCATTTGACACAGACATCAATGAAATGCCAATGAAACGTGATGCATGCACCTCGGTACAGGCTAGGGTTAACTGAGGACAGCGCTACAGCTCATGGACCAGACCTTGTGGGGATGAACGAGTCTTCAGAAACACCTGCAAGACAATGTCCAGCCCACTACTGCGACTTGGCCAAGCAAGCAGTTTTAAAAGTGTTTGGACTCTCTTAACCAGATGATTGCTTTTACAAAATGTTTCCACCAGGCAGCCAGTGGAGTCGCGGGAGAGTTCCTGGCTGAAAGGGAAGCTCACAGAGGGAAGAGTTCGATGCCAGTCTGCCTGTGGAAATGTTAGCAGAAGCATCTGTTGGTTGGTCCCCACTGGCCAAAAGGCAAACATTTGTTTTGCTGAAACAAACACTTCCATTTGAAAACGTTTGCTGATGAAACCATCATCTGATTTGAAGTTTTCTTCCACTTTGGTGGCTGGAGCTGTGGCCCCCTGTCTCCAGCAGTATTGCCCCTTTGGGGTTAGCTGATTTAACAATCGCCTGTCTGCTACCGACAGATGTTCTGATTTTACCATCGTGATACACTCTGCAAAGCAGTGGGGATAAATACATTTAGACTTTCCTCAACTGAACAAATAACTGTTCTTTATAGAGAAAGTTTTTTTAATCTTTACAGCCTAAAAAGTGATCATAGAACATTTAAAGAATAAACAGAAAAACATTCTTTCCTGTGGGGTTTGATAGAGAAGAAATTTCTACAATTCTTTTGTTGTTCCTCTTCTTAAAATTACAATGTTGATTTACGGCTCTCTTCAAATTGTTTCAGTCTATTAACTGTCACTGAATGGTTCTTAATTAAGCCCTTTAAAATAAACTCCAGGCCACTAAATAAATTCAGAGAGAAGCCAAATTGAAGTATGTATGCATAAAATCCCATCAGGATATCCATGCCATTCCGGAACCCTCACCCACCACTTTGTGGACGAAACAAAGTCTCCAAAGACACCGTCAACCAGGGCGTGCACAGGCTGAACATTAAGGTCAGTGTTCACTTTTGAAGCCAGAGTCATATAATTGACAATTAGTTGATGTTTTTGTAAGAATTTTCAATCTAGAAACTCTTTATCTGTCACTACTTTTGTTTATTTAAATCTATGACTTTCCACGTGTTTTTAATATTGAAAGACACAAATGCCAACACTTAGAAAAGGGATTTAGATGATACATCCCATCCACAATTTTGTTTCTTTCCATTTAAAAAATCCTTTCCTTCCTTTCTTCCATCTTTCCACCTCCCAGGGGGTCTAAAACAATCTTTAAGGAAGGAGTACATATTCTTAACACAAGTCATGTTGTAGATGCATATTACTAGATATGCTATAACTGCTAGATTCATATTAGTAATTATATACAAAATAGAGAGTAGAAAAATAAGCAATCATAGTCTGTCATGGGTTATATACAGAACATTCTGTAATACTTACTTCTGGCAAATAGAAAAGAAAAAGGCACATAGTCACAATAAGCTACTGACAAATGGAATAGAAATTTTCTTTTCCCCTTGTACTTGGTCCTATAAATAAGTGGAGAAAACTCAGCATCTTCCTCCCTTACCTCCACGCTTCTCCTCAGCTCATCCTCCTTGATCTGACTCGCCTGGGATGCCTGTTCAGCTCTGCACAACTTCTGCTTAAACTCTTCCAAATTTTTTTCTAGCTGTTGCTTTACTGCTGTGACCTACAAAAAGAAAAAGAGGACAAGTTTCATTTTTATGTTCTTTACTTTTTCATTAATCATGTATTCTTAAACAATAAAACAGTCATGGAATATAAAAACGGATGCTATCTATTTTGGTTGAGATACAACATACGTCACAGCTACATATATCTTAAAATACCATAGTGTGAACCTGCAACGTCACTCAGCAGCAGCATAGAAGAGATGAAAGAGGCTGGGTGTGGCAAGGAGACCACAAAGGAAAAAGATTTAACCACAAAAAATAAAACAGCTAGGTGGTGATAAATAACCAAAAGGAAAAAAAGTTGAGATAAGAAACAGGCTAAGAGAACACACTTTCAATATATATAACAGAATAAAAGATATTATATCTGTAATACAACATACAGAGCGCCCCTATGATTGAACAAAAGGGCAATGGGTAGAAACAGAAAACTAGACAAAAAATACAAATGGCTACTGAAAGAGATAGCTTCGATGGTAATCAAGGAAGTGTGAATTTTAAAAATGATACGGCAATATTTTTCACTCCTCAATTGGCAAGAATTTTAAAAACCAAGACTATCTCCAATCAGCAAGGATGAGAGGAAACAGGCCCTCTTTTTTGTACCTGGTAGGAGAGTAACTGCTACAGCTTTTATGGTGGGCAATTTGGCAGTAACTATCAAATGTTAGGATGCTGGCCAGGCAGGGCGGCTCACGCCTGCAACCCCAGCACTTTGGGAGGTTGAAGTGGACAGATCACCTGAGGTTAGAAGTTTGAGACCAGCCTGGCCAACCTGCTGAAACCTCGTCTCTACTAAAAATACAAAAATCAGCCAGGCATGGTGGCAGGCACCTGTAATCCCAGCCACTCGGGAGGCTGAGGCAGGAGAATCACTCAAACCCGGGAGGATGAGGTTGCAGTGAGCTGAGATCGCGCCACTGCACTCCAGCCTGGATGACAGAGGGAGATTCTGTCTCAAAAAAACAAACAAACGACAAAACAACCACACACAAATATTGGGATGCATATGTTCTTTAGGCTATCGATTTTGCATGCAGAAATCTGCCCTACAGAAACATCAGCACACATACACAAAGATACCTGCCCCGTGATATTACAAACAGTGCCACAGGGAAAAAGAAAATGTTGATAATGTAAGTATCCATCAGTAGAGTCAGCAGTTTCAGGTGTAAGAGAAAAAGAAGAATAGAAGGTGACATGGAGGTTTTGTCCCATGACTGGGACATTTGGTCCCAGCAATGTGGAGAATGGAAGTGCAAGTTAGCTGGGTGAGGAAGACTAAGGGAAGAGCAGTTTTGGAAAAGAAATACCTAGAGTTCAATTCTTAGCATGTTGCTGTGAAGTGCCTTTAGACACGTGAGTGGACTGTCAAGCACACACCCACACATCTGAAGTCCAGAATAGACATCCAGGCTGGGCAGAGTCATCATCACATAGACGATACGTAAAGTCACAAAAATGGATGAGACCATTTTGGGAGTGAGTCTTAAATAAGTAAAGTGATTATAATTTTCAGTGCTTTAACTACTTGGGAGCATAAATTACTTGGCATAGCTCCCACCTGGTCACAGATCCAAGAACCAACAGAATATCAGAGACCTCCACAGACTTCTGGATCTGAAATCCTAACTCACCCCCACTGTTTCTCTAGATGAGGAAACCTGGAGCCAGAATGGTTCTGCACATTCTCCACTTTGATAGGGTAAGTGAAGGTGGAGCGCTTTTTCTTTGAAAGTATCATATGTCAGTTATGGTAGAGAAGTAACAGGTACAAGGAACAAGAGGGGAAGACTGAGGAGAGAGAGAGAGACACAGTTCCTACTTTATCCAGTTCAGCCTGCAGGACGTTGTGCATATTCTTGGCTTGCTGTAACTCCTGGGTGAGTCTGGCCTTCACCTGGATGCACTCTTGGTCCAGTGTTTGGAAAGAACGCTGTTGACGGGAGAGCTCCTGGAAAAAAAGGGCAGGTGCATCAGCCCGATGATGGTTTGCTAGGGAGACTCCAGGGTGAGGCATGAGCATCCTAATGGGCAACTGCACAGAGAGCACAGAAGACAGCAGGGAGCTGAGCCAACTGTCCGCTTAACAATGAATATTATCAGCCTCAGTGCTCCATGCTGGGCCCAAGCATCCAATCCAGGTCTCTGAGGGAAAGGGGAAGGACTCTATCAGTTGACCACATGGAAACTAGCCTGTTTCCACCTCATCTTCAGTCTTAAATTAATTACCTCTACTTTGAAGGATCAGGGGCAAGAGAGAACTGAGCTACAACAGTCAAAGCTCAACTAAGAAACCAAACATACTCAAAAACGGCGTTTAAAACACGAAAAACTGTATACCACTTTAAATGGGCTCAAATTTAGAAGGACAGGAAGTATATGCTACCTATTAACTTTAGTAACCACAGAAGGATACTAGCTAACATTTCCAGGCACTCTTATTTAAAATCTATAGACTCTTAATCCATATGGCACTTTCAGGCTAACTCACCTGAAAGAACCAAACTGGCAGATACTTACGGAAGGGCACCTTCCACCCTCACTCCTGCTAACCGCTTTCCCCACCTCATCAAATACCCTCCTAATTTATTTGCCAACCCACAGGTTTAAAAACAACTAGAGTTGCCCAGGCGCGGTGGCTCACGCCTGTAATCCCAACACTTTGGGAGGCTGAGGTGGGTGGATCACCTGAGGTCAGTAGTTTGAGATCAGCCTGGCCAACATGGTGAAACCCCGTCTCTACTAAAAATACAAAAATCAGCCAGGTGTGGTGGTACGTGCCTGTAATCCCAGCTCCTCAGGAGGCTAAGGCAGGAAAATTGCTGGAACCCGGGAGGCAGAGGTTGCAGGGAGCCAAGATTGTGCCGCTGCACTCCAGCCTGGGTAACAGAGCGAGACTCTATCTCAAAAAAAAAAAAAACTGGAGTTACAAAGGAAACAGAGTGAAAGAAAAAAAAATTTTTTAACCTACTGGAAAATGTAATACAATTTCCTTCAACCTACTGGAAAATGTAATACAATTTCCTTCACAGCAGAGAAAATGTCCAAAAGAACAAATGTGATCCTTTCCTACTGAATATCAAATCTCAAACAAATCAGAAAACAGGATGAATTCTGAATACTAATTCCCTTCTCTAATCAAAAACTGAAAGATTAAAAAAAAAAGCACAAAAATGAAGATGTGAAGGAAAATAAGGTGACCTTTAGCTCACAAAGCATTTCCCCTCTAATAGAATTTCCCAAATCGTGATAACAACTCCCCCTTCCAAGTGATCAAACTCTGAAAAGTCCATAAAAAGCCTTTCAGACAAACGCCTCATGAATCCATTGACCTTACCTCTTGAAACTCCTTTTCTTTTTCCTTAATTTTCTGTTCCAGAGAACGTCTGGCACTTTCTGCATTTTGTCGCTGACAACTCAAATCTTCCGACAATTTTCTCAGTTTTTGTTCCAATGCAGTACACTAATAACGAATAAAAATGTTCAAGACAAAATAAATATTACTCAGGTAAACAAACAAATATTTTGTGTTTTAGAAAAACTGCTATAATTATTTTAGCAAACAATTTATGTTTAGGAACTATTAGCAAGGATGTAATGCATTATCTCACTTAAATACTTCCTAATTTGTGCCATGAAAAAAAAGATCAGTATGTCTAACGATTCATCTAACATTTTGTTGCAGGGAAATGAGAGGTTAAAAAGCAATGGTGTTAGCCCATGTAATTTAAAAGCTGTAAAATCATCAGAGGGTGCCCATTACCCTCATATGATAGTCTCTTTCAAGCATAATGGATTTTGTGGTAAATTTTAAACATTAAAACGTTTCTTTCCTCAATGTTCCCACTATGCCACTTTAAATTTCAGGAGGTTCACAGGACTCCAGAGAGTATCGCTAAAAACCAGAGTATCATTAAAAACCAGAGGTTTTTAATCATGTTGCCATAAGCAACACAAAGAACATTCCATTGCCTTTTCACAAAGCCAGATATCCCTAAAATAATTTTTAAGACATGAATTACATGAAAATTTAGGATGCTCTTCTAAAATTAGATTGGAACAAAATGGTTTTAACTCTTCAAGTGTTGAAAGCCATTCTTCTCTACATTCCCCATGGGCTCGAATCCTTAAACTGCCCTACAAAACAACTCTATAAAGACCAGGGAATAAAAAGACAACTTCATCTTGGTGGGGTAGAATTCTCCACTACAAAAGAAACGTGCTCCAAGTTGGCAGATCTCTCTAGTAATGTAGATTCTCCGAAGTCTGATTTAAAATTATGAGAAATATTAGAAATGTAGCTAAGAATTCAGAGGAAAAGAAAACACTGTAATACTCAATCGCCACAAAGAATTCACTCAAAAATCCTGGTGACCAGTCAATCACCAACTATTAACTAACCAAAGAAGAAAGGGGCCAAGCTGGTCATTCCTGACTAAATGACTTTGCAAATATCAGAACTTTAAAAATACGAAACTCAAAAGGTTAAAATTTTGAGCCAGATGTTCAATGACACTCTTGTCATTATCTTTATTGCCCTTAAATTTTTTCAAAGGCCCAAAGAAAAGCATTACGGAGATTATTTATAATAAAAATAAACAAATATTGATTGAGAGCCCACTATACATGTCACGTACTGTTCTGGGCATTGGGGATACAAGAGCAAACAACTCAGACAAAAGTCACTGCTCAGGCCTGGCGTGGTAGCTCACGCTTGTTATCCCAGCACTGTGAGAGGCCGACGTGGACAGATCACTTGAGGTCAGGAGTTCGAGACCAGCCTAGGCAACAAGGTGAAACCCCCGTCTCTACTAAAAATACAAAAATTAGCTGGGCATGGTGGTGTATGCCTGTAATCCCAGTTACTCGGGAAGCTGAGGCAGGAGAATTGCTTGAACCCCAGGAGGCGGCGGTTGTGGTGAGCCAAGATTGTGCCACTGAACTCCAGCCTGGGCAATTAGAGCGAGATTCGGTCTCAAAACAAACAAAAAAGTCACTACTCAAATGACGGTTCAAAATTTTGATGGTTGACAAATCTCAGGGGGAAAAAAAAAAGAAAAACACCTTTGCACCACAGAGAACATGAATGAACCCGTGGCGCCCTCTACTGGCACTCCTTCAAACTGCAATACATTCCACTAAAGGGTCCTGGAATCAAGAATCCTTTTCTACTAAACATAGCAGGTTAAAAGAGTCTTTAGAAGGTACTTGTATTTTATTTAAAATTTTTTAAACAACATTCTATTATCAATGATACCTAATTCATATAAGAGTATCTGACCACTAGGTGTCATGAATGCTCCATAATACTCTAAAATAGTGCCCAGAGCTCAAGTCCTTGAAAAAACGTAGCACATGGCCCTGGGCACTTACTCCGGACCTTTTTATCTGTAAACTGTGGGTGCTGAACTCCAGGTCTGCTGCCAGCTCAACACTCTGTTTCTCCATGCATTCAAGCCTTGTATCTCAAAATTTGTAAATACTTGGAAAAGGCACACTACAAACAGCATATGTTCACTTAAGAACACGATATTGACTTTTGTTACAGCAATTCCATTTTATTTAATAGTTAAGTCTAATGTTAGATCTGGAAACAGCATAAACATAGCATAATTTTATTTTATTTCAGTTACACATATGACAAGGTCATATTATCCTCAGGGACAAGACAGAAAAGAGCAAACTGCATTTTCAGTTAAGTGGATTTCTACCTCAATGGAAAAAAGGAATCCAAAAAGCACAGAACAAACAAGTATTAAGAACCTGGAGGGGCTGGACGCAGTGGCTCACGCCTGTTATCCCAGCACTTTGGGAGGCCAAGTCGGGCGGATCACCTGAGGTCAGGAGTTCGAGACCAGCCTGGCCAGCATGGTGAAACCCCATCTCCACTAAAAATACAAAAAAATTAGCCAGGCGGGTGGCATGCACCTGTAATCCCAGCTACCCACGAGGCTGAGACAAGAGAATCGCTTGAACCCAGGAGGCCGAGGTTGCAGTGAGCCGAGATTGTGCCATTGCACTCCAACCTGGGCAACAAGAGCAAAACTCCATCTCAAAAAAAAAAAAAAAAAAAAGAATTTGGAGGTGGAGGGGTTGGGTGCAATGGCTCACACCTGTAATCCCGGCACTTTGGGAGGCTGAGGTGGGCAAATTGCTCGAGCCCAGGAATTCAATACCAACTTGGGCCACATGGTGAAGCCTATCTCTACTAAATATACAAAAATTAGCCAGGTGTGGTGGCAGGCACCTATAGCCCCAGCTACTAGGGAGGCTGAGGTGGAAGGAGCCCAGGAAACGGAGGTTGCAGTAAGCCAAGATCGCACCACTGGACTCCAGCCTGGATGACAGACTGAGACTCTGTCTCAAAAAAAAAAACAAGAACCTGGAGGGAAGACTCTAATAGAAAGCCAGAGCTGTATTCTCAGCACTATCCTAGTCAAAAATATTAATTCATGATTTGATGAGAAGAAACTTCATTATATGTGTCCCACAGAACAAGGATTTGGTGAACTTGTCACTCCAAAACCAAAGTAAAATGTAAAAGGAGAAATGTAATTCTTACACACAGGAAGGCCTAGCTTGGCTGAAACGCAACTGAAAATTAGCTTAATTAACTAGGAACTTGAAAATAAGCCATGATAATAACAGCTAATATTATTATAAGTTCACCATGTGCCAGGTACTATGCTAAAGCCTTTACAAAAATTATCTCAATCTTTACAACAACCCTATGACACAGGCATTATTAACATAATTTTATTGATTAGACAACTGAGGCTCAGAAGTTCATTAAATAACTCAAAAAGCAGTAAAACTGAGATGGGGCAGAGCCAGGTTCAAATCCAAGCCCTTGTAACTTGAAAGACCAAATGATTATTACATACTGAGACTGCATGAAGATATTAAATGTATGGATCAAAGCAGGTCATAGTTCCACTGAAGAGCCATTGTTCCTTTATATATCTAATCAATATTTTTCCAGAATTTCTCTGTATAAGGCACTGCACTAGGAGAATATAAAAAAATGAACCTGACTTTTACAAATGGAATAATCACACTTTTCGCTATTCCTCCTAACTAGAACAAATAAAAACCCTGGGCATTATAGTAAAACAAACAAAAGTTTGAAAGGTGGAGAGAAGAAGGAGACTGACTAAGGAGCTCAGGACCTGAAGAAAAACACTATGGCACTGGGAAAAAAGGACTGTCAACACAGAATCCTATACCCAACAGAATATCCTTCAGGAATGAAAAGAAAATGAAGACATTCTCAAAAAAAGGAAAACTAAGGATTTGTGGCCAACAGACTTACCCTAAAAGCATGGCTAAAGGAGGTTCCCTAAACAGAAAGGAAATAAAGGAAACTGGAAGGAAATCTAGGAGGGAAGGAAGAACAAGGTGAGCAATGATTTTATATATATACATACACACACACACACATACACACACACACACACATATATACACATACACACACACAAATATAATAAGCTTTCCTTCTCTTCCTCAGCTTTTTAAAATATGTTTAAGAGTTGAAGCAAAATGTAGTTCTAAATGTATGTACAGAAAACATCTAAAACAATTAAACTATAAATGAGGGAGGGTAAAAGGATGAAAAGGGAGAAAACAGTCTGTAAAATTCACTAGAACTAGTGAAATGAAGTCACCAATACACTGTGATAAAATGTGTATAAATAATGTAGTATCTAGAACGATCACTATAGAAGCTCTAGAAAGATATATAAACAAATCAAAATGGATTTTTAAAAAATGTTCAAGCAACCCACAAAGGCAGGAAAAACAAGAAAACAAATGAAAAAGCAGAAAAAAAAGGAAAACAAAAAATAAAATGGCAGACTTAGGTCATAATATATCAATAATTACATTAAGTGTAACTGGTCTAAATATACCCATTAAAGATAAACAGTGGAGGATGGACGTGGTGGCTCACACCTGTAATCCCAGCACTTTGAGAAGCTGAGGCAGGTGGATCACCTGAGGTCAGGAGTTCAAAACCAGCCTGGCCAACATGGTGAAACCCTGTCTCTACTAAAAATACAAAAATTAGCCAGGCATAGTGGCAGACACCTGTAGTCCCAGCTACTCCTATTCAGGAGGCTGAGGCAGGAGAATAACTTGAACCCGGGAGGCAGAGATTGCAGTGAGCTGAGATCACACCACTGCACTCCAGCCTAGGTGACAGAGCCAGACCCCATCTCAAAAAAAAAGACAGATAGTGAAAGAGTATATTTAAAAACATGGCCCAATTATATGTTGTCTACATGAAAGTCACCTCAATATAACAAAATAGGTTGAAGTAAAGAGGAAGAAATATATCATACTAACAATCAAAGGAAAGCTGGAGTGGCTATATTAATAACAGACAAAGTAGACTTCAGAATGAAGAAAATTACCATGAACACTAAATAGTGATAAAAGGGTCAATCCACCAAGATATAGCAATCCCAAATGTATATGCATCAACCGACAGAGCTGCAAAATATGTGAAGCAAAAACTGAAAGAAATCAAAGGAAAAGTAGACAAATCACAGTAATAGGTGGAGACTTGAACATCCCTCTCTCAACAATGAACTGAACAACTAAACAGAAAATCAGCAAGTATATTAACAAACTCAACAACATCATCAAGCAACAAGTTCTAATGACATTTTTTCTGAGCAATATAAACATAGAGCAAGCAGTAATCAATGAAATTGAAAAAAGAGAAAAAAAAATCAATGAACCAATGGGCTGATTCTTTGGAAAGATCAATAAAGATCAACAAAACTGACAAATCTCTAGCAAGACTGACAAAGAAGATGGAGAGAAGACACAAATTACCAACATCAGAAATGAACAAGGAATATCACTACAAATATCAAAAGAATAAGATAATACAGAGAACAACTCTATATACATAAAGTTGACAACTTAGATGAAAATACAAACTACTCTAATTCCCCCAATATGAAATGGATAATTTTAATAGTTCTAATAGTTCTATAACTATTTTAAAACTTGAATTTGTAATTTTAAAACTCCCAAAAAAGAAATCTCCAGATTCAAATAATTTCATTAGAGAATTCTACTGAATATATAAAGAAAGAAAGAAAAAAACTTTCTACACAATCTCTTTCAGACAACTGAACAGGAAGGAACACTTTCTAATTTGTAAAACTAGGATACCCTGATACAAATATCAAAGAAAGATGGCAGGCAAAAAAAAGAAAGCCAACCAATATCTTTTATGAATATAGACACAAAAAATCCTTAATAAGTTATTAGCAAAAAAAATTCAGAAATATATTTTTAAAATTATATACCATAACAAATTAGGGTTTATTCCAAAGATGCAAGGCTCATTCAAATGTGTGAAAATCAATCAGTGTAACCCACCACATTAACAAGTTATTATTTTGTATAACTGCATATGAATCTACAATTATCTTAAAATAAAAATTTTAAGTAAACAAATGAAAGAACCTGCCCCAAGAAAGCAAATAATAGAAATATGTCTACTACAATGGTTTTTACCTAAAGCCTCAGAAATATCTAAAGAGTTTATTAAAAGTCAATTCCTTAGCCCCACCCAAACAAAGATCTAATCTAACAGAATTAAATTTTCAAGGGTCTCTGTGATTCTGGCAATTAGCCAAGTGTGGGAACCACAGGGCTAGAACACAGATAATAGTAATAAAAGAGTCATAAGAGGGATGCCAGGAGAAAATATCTTACTGCATTAAGAGACAAGGGAAGGAGCTCACAAGAGTGAGAAAGCTATAAAGAACCAGACCTGGAAAGAAGGACATTTCAAGCAGAAAGGCAAATAAAAGGAAAACATTGGGCCCAGAGAAAGGGTAGGTTCAGCAAACACCAAATCCTCATGGTTGGTCTTAGAAGACAATTCATTTTTCTCTACAATACTTATAATACCACATACCATACTCTCTATGTTATTTTATTTTTGTTATTTTCTGCCTCCCTCTATGAAGATGAAGCTTCACAAGGCAATGATTTTTGTCTATTTATCACTGTTCCAGTCCCAGGTCTGGAGATTTTTGTCTATTTATCACTGTTCCAGTCCCAGGTCTGGAACAGTGCCTAACATATAGCAGGCATCAATATCAATACATGTTTGTGAAATGAGTCAGGAAATGAATGAGTAATAGAAAAAAAGAGAAGAAAAGACTGGCTAAAGAGGTAGGCTGGGACCAACGCAACAACAAGAACAACAACAAAACAATGGGCAAAATAACGGGCTAAGAAGCTTGGCCTCCATTGGAGTCTTAAGAAGATTCAATGGTGGGTGTACAGTCATCCCTCAGTATCCAAGAAGGACTCATTCTAGGACTCCCTGCAGATACCAAAATCTGAGGATGCTCAAGTCCCTGATATAAAATGGTATAGTGTTTGCATATAACCTATG
This sequence comes from Macaca thibetana thibetana, assembly GCF_024542745.1. Lineage (NCBI taxonomy): Eukaryota > Metazoa > Chordata > Mammalia > Primates > Cercopithecidae > Macaca > Macaca thibetana. Next base: position 148,555,973 of record NC_065578.1, read on the forward strand.
CACATCTTCCCATATACTTTAAATCATCTCTAAATTACTTATAATACCTAATACTATGTAAATGCTATGTAAATATCTGTGATAATGTATTTGCTTAGGAAATAATGACAAGAAAAAAAAAGTCTGTACATGATCAGTATGGACAAAGCCATTCTTTGAGAAAGAATCTCACCCTGTCACCCAGGCTGGAGTGCAGTGGCACAATCTCTGCTCACTGCAACCTTTCCCTCCCAGATTAACACGATTCTTATGCCTAAACCTCCCGAGTAGCTGGGATTACAGGTGTGCACCACCACATCTGGCTAATGTTTGTATTTGTAGTAGAGACAAGGTTTTGTCATGTGGGCTAGGCTGGTCTTGAACTCCTAGCCTCAAGTGATCTGCATGCCTCAACCTCCCAAAGTGTGGGGATTCGGGTGTGAACCACGGTGCCTGGCCTTTTTTTTTTCCCCTAAAGACTTACGATCCAAGTTGGTTGAATCCATGAATGCACAACTCATGGATACAATAGACCAACTATATATACATGTAAGATCCCAAGAGCAGATTAAATCCTATCAAATGTCCTAAAACTCCTTTAAAGTGCCATTAATTTAAGTGCTTATTCTATGTGGCACGCATCATACAAGATGCTGTATATACATTTTCTTTATTCTCTATTACTCCCTGCAACATAAAAAGAGATCAGTGACTTGCCCAACATCACTCAGCTGGGAAAGTGCGGCACCAGGCTTGATCCCAGATCCACCCAACGCTAAAACAGCTTTCTAGTTCAACTGCATCAAGAGTGCCTAGTACATATTAACAAAGAACACTACTGACATTTATTTCACAAACTTATGTATAAAATACTCTTTCCAAACAATTGTATGAAAAGATGTAGATTTCTCCAGTAATTCACGAAAAGTCAAGTACCTTGGTTGACGCCTGGTCATATTGTGCTGTTGTTCTCACTAGTTCATCCTTACATTTGTTCAAAACTTTCTCTTTTTCAATTAATTCCACTTTCGCTTTCTCCAGTTGGAGTTGGAGTTCTTGAAACTTATTCACTTGGCCTTTCATTTCTTTTTCTTGTCCTTGCAGACGTAGTTCCAACTCATTAATCTTGCTTCTTAGCTCTTAAACCACAAACAAAAATCACACTCTGATTTATATATATCTTGCCCAAAATGTTCATAGTTTATCATTTGTTTTATTCTTCTCTGAAATCTTTGATGAAACAAATATTTACACTAAACATAGAAGCTACTTTAATTGGATTTAATTTCAATAGTTTCTACTGTCATTTGCATTCAAATACTGTATAGAAAGCAGGAGAAACACATTTTCTTACATTTTAACAAAGAAACTTGGTGGGGGAAATGTTTTTCTAAAATCATGAATGCTATCTCGTTATTGAGACTGTGAAAAGTACATCACATATGACACCCTTTGTTAAAATTACCATTTGGTTTTACCACACAACAGCAAACTATATTTGTCTGGTGCCCATATCAATGCAAATCAGTGCTAGGCAGTGAAAAGTTCACCCTCCTATATTCTCTGGTAGTTTTACCTCCACTAAACATCAAGAGTGTGAACCTCCCATACTGCCAAAATTAACAATGATTTTTTTTCCACTTTTTTCCCACATACACACAACATTGGTTCCAAAGGCATTGGCTATGTGACAGCTCTCACCAGTGAACACTGACAGTGATTTTCAATATATCACAGCACTGGAAATTATCATCTTCTACAGAGTAGATTCCAAAACACCACCTGGTACCCTTGGCTGTCAGCTGCAGCGTGGCACAGCAGCCAAGGTTACAGGTTTGCTCCCATATGGACAACCTGGCAAAGCACAGCAAAGCTGTTCTGCAGACACACACACAACCTCTGGCCAAAGCTGGTCAGATCACAGGCTGGTTCTGTGGGTCACAAAAGGAGCCAGATGAGAAGCATGGGGAGTATAAACTGTAACCAACCCACTGGCCCTGCTTCTGGAAAGGAAAGTCAAAGCCTCTCAACCTACTTTAGAGACTTCCAGGCACCAGCTTTTCGATACAAATAAAAGTACATTCCAACACTATGATGCCTTTTATCATTATTGAAAAGACAGTATGTTGAACACCGACGTGCCTAACAAAACACCTAAGCACTTTACGGGATTAAAAATATCTGGAATCACCTGTGAAACTGCCTCAAGCAAAGTTAATTTAAACTTAACTTAGCTCAATGTTACCTTGATTCTGCACTTTTAATTGCTCCAAAAGATGAGGACTGCTAGAATTGTCAAAGAAACTGCTATTAGCATCTCTTTTCCCTATTTGCAAAGTTGATCGACTTGGAGTCACCTCTTGTTCCCCAGAAAAGTAAGATGCACAGAAATCTGTCCTAATTGGAGTTTTTTGAGAATTAGATGAAAGATGACTTGGCGTCTTCTCTTGCTGCCATGAGAACACAGATGATGAAGCCTGATGCCGGGCAATGTCGCGGTGATTCATGGTGGTTTGTGGAAGAGTCTGGCTTGCTTTCTGTAGAAATAGAATCTCTTTAGAGCCCTTTAAAGATCTTATATACTCAAGGCTATTTATTTTCAGATAGGATATAAAGCCATAATCCCAAGAAGTTAACAGTTGCACTGCACACCAAGAAAGAACATTCATCAAGTCAAGTAAACCATAAGTCTAATACCCAGTGATGGAATGTTCTAATGCTTGACTTCTTAGCATTGAAGGAATAAGCTACTACCATCTCATGCCCAACCTATTTAAAACAGGCTAAGTCTTGGTATTTATTCTGCATCCTTCTTAGAATCCATTAAACATATGTGAGTATTCACTTTCATTCTGAATTCCAAAACTGGCTTTTCTTTGCCTGTCCTTGGTTACCTCCCCTTATAGCTTTGCCCAAAAGAATCAAAGTTAAACAACAGACTAAAAAACTCTTTCAAAACTCTCATATTCCACCATATCACTATCCCAAAAAAAATCACGAGTGTTTAATATTATGTAATATACATTTGTGGATGATCTACTGCTTTGCATTGTTCTTTCTATGCTTCTCTCTGCCTCCATTCTGACAAATATCAAGACATGGAGGTAAATGCAGCATTAGATTTTTATAGTAAGCACTTTTTTTTGCCATAGGAAGAGGGTTAATGTTTACTAGATACTCAAATTTTCCGTAAAATATCTCTAGGAATCAATGTCAAGGGAAGAATTGCTACGAATGACTGAACTGGATGACAAAGCACATGATGTTTCTAGGACAAACTAGAGAGTGAGTACTTAATTTTTATTCATCTGATAAGCAATGCCTTTGCTACATATCAGAATCCTAATGACATCAAAATGAGCATTAAAGTCATGAAAAGAATAAAAATCATTAAAGCTCTAAGCCAGAGGTACTTCTGCATTCTCAGTATTTATGGTACCTACTTATAAAGTCAGCCTTAAACGGCTTGCTGAATTGTGCCATCTCATCAAGTCCTTATGTTTAGTGGAAAGCCACCCGTAAGAGCCAAACTGGAAATTTTTTCCAGCAAATAACATGTGAACAAAAATGGTAGAGGTAAAATTCAATAGATCAAAAGGACTGTATAGGAAGCAATTGCCTCCAGGTGACAAAGCCAGGCAGGGAGCATCATGACTAATTCTCTGGCCCCACTGTCTCCAAGAATAGCCCTGATCACTAGGTCTTAATAGGGAAATAATTTAGTGGACATTACATGAACATTTAATATTTAGGGATAACCTAACCTCCCCACTCTATTTCACTCACTCCACCCTATTTTTAAAACTAAAAAATAATCACCTCCACTAAGCCCAAAACCTTTTCTCAGTACGAAAAAACACCAGCTCTATGTAAAACAGATTTTTCTCTAACCTTGTTCTATTCTATATCAAAGTATTCTATAACTGCATACTCTATTATAGGGCCCATAGTTAACTTACTTTAGCCTGCAAGGCTTTAACCTCTGCCTCTAATCTTTTTCGTTCTTCAACCTCTTTATTATATTTTTCTTTTAGATCTTCATACTTGGAACCTAAAACCAGACAATCAAATACAATTTTCTTTCAATCATTGATTCCACGAAGGAATTCACAGATCAACAATGATTTTGATAGTCTAGAAATGAGTATCTTAGTATACCAAGGAGAAACAACATTTTAGTTAGGGAAATAGATGAAACTATTGATCAAATTACCAAATATCAAAATACATAAAAACATAAGTGTTTTAAATATTCTGAAATTGAAATATACCACAGAAGGATAAAGTACAAAGCTTAAAATCTCAATCCAGTAGCTCAACATAATTCAACAGATATGCAAATGGGTATGTAACAAGTGGCTGCAGTTTTTAAACATATAAATTAAAAGTTTAATTCAAAGTTGAATTAATTCATTTATTTTGCAGAATTAAAATCTCCAGCTAAACAAAAAGCTGTCTATACTAAAGAAAAAAATGCATTACCACTATAATATTGACTTGGTGTCAGTGGAGTTGTAAAAATTTTTTGTGGTGTATTGCATGGATTCAGAGAGACATCTGCAGACTGTGCAGCTTGTTGGCTTCTTTCAAGCTCAGATTTACACCTGTTAGAAAAGGACCCAAGAGGCAGACAAATCTGTTAGAGCAAAGGCTACAGAATACCAATGCCTTACATTCCCAGAGAGTAATAAACTTACAAAGAAACCCATCCACTAAGAATTCTTAACCATTTCATTTCAGGCATTTAATAAGGTCTAACTTATGTGCCAGACATAAACACAGTCCTGTGTCTTCAAAGGAACTCAGTCTAGTAAAAGAAACAGAAATATAAACCAGTAAGTGAAACGTTATAAAGGCTATAAGGAAGATCTATAATAACCACTATGACAGTGATATGGTTTAGCTGTGTTCCCACCCAAATCTCATCTTGAATTGTAGTTCTCATAATCCGTATGTGTGGTTGGGGGCACCCAGTGAGAGGTGATTGAATCATGGGGGCAGTTTTCCCATGCTATTCTCGTAATAGTGAGTTCTCATAAGATCTGATGGTTTTATAAGGGGCTTCCTCCTATGCTTGGTTCTCATTCTTCTCCTTCCTGCCACCATGTGAAGAACGGTGTGTTTGTTTCCCCTTCCGCTATGATTGTAAGTTTCCCAGCGGAAAAGAAAAGCCCTGTGGAACTGTGAGTCAATTAAACCTCTTTCCTTTATAATTTACCCAGGCTCAGGCAGTTCTTTATAGCAGTGTGAGAAGAGACTAATATAGACAGCAAAGAACAGTTGAAGGATTGGAATATATTCCAAGCAAATTTCATACACTAAGCCAAAGACAGGGACATAAAAGAACCCAGAACTTCAGAAACACGGGAAGAAAGTGGTGTCATTGGAGCATGGGCTCAAATCATGAGAACAGATGACATGACTTAGGATATTCAATCATTTCAAAAACATAGACTTGATATACAGATCATGTATTATATGACATTTTTAAAACACAGATATAAAAATTAAATCAATATAATGCATCTAGAAAAGATATGGCTGGAAATAGTTACAAGAAATGGGAAACATAAGTTACACATTGTATATATGTACACCCTGTAAAAAGGTATTCAGAACTATCATGCAAGTAAGCTCTGAACACCTTTCAAAACCAAAAACCCACATTAAAATAGGGCTCAATTCTTCCAACTCTCTAATGTCTCTGACGTTAGTTTAACATAAAAAATAAAATGAACACTCTTTTAGAATGGCTAACGGTGTGCAGCAGTCTCTTTGCCATGGCATATTACTTAAAACAGGAAGTAAAGAAAGTAATGCCGAGCCCAGTGGCTCAAGCCTGTAATCCCAGCACTTTGGGAAACCAAGGCGGGCAGATAACCTGAGGTCAGCAGTTTCAGACCAGCCTGTCCAACACGGCGAAAACCCCTCTCTACTAAAAATACAAAAATTAGCCAGGCATGGTGGCATGCACCTATAGTCCCAGCTACTTGGGAGGCTGAGGCGGGAGAATCGCTTGAACCCAAGAGGCAAAGGTTGCAGTGAGCTGAAATTGTGCCACTGCACTGCACTCCAGCAACAGAGCAAGACTTTGTCAAAAAGAAAGAAAAGAAAGAAAAAGAAGGAAGGAAAGAAGGAAGGAAGGAAGGAAGGAAGGAAGGAGGGAGGGAGGGAGGGAAGGAAGGAGGGAAGGAAGGAAGGCAGGCAAGAAAGAAGGAAGGAAGGAAGAAAGGAAGGAAGGAAGGAAGGAAGGAAGGAAGGAAGGAAGGAAGGAAGGAAGGAAGGAAGGAAGGGAGGGAGGAAGGGAGAGAGAAAGAAAAGGAAAAAAAAAGAAAAGAAAGGGAAGGGAATGAGTGCCCTTAGCTCCATCTAGCTCCAAATTCAATCTGAGAAGAGGCAATGTATGAGCTAAAAATGACTTCTCAGCAAACCAAACCACCACAACTGAGCTTACAGTAGGAAACAGCAAGGCCCAATGGAAATGTTCCATTAGTATTTAAAAAGCAACAAGAAATAAGTAAAATTAATATTTTATTTAACTTGCTATTTTCAAGATACTATCATTTCAACTTGTAATTAATAGGAAAGCTACTAATAAAATATTTTACATTTTTTCATACTAAATTTTCAGAATTGGCATCCATTGTATACTTAACAGCTCATCTTAATTTGCACCAGCCACATTTCAAGTACGTCATAATTGCCACATGTAGCCAGTGGCTACCATATCGGACATTGCAGGTCTACAGATTAGCAAAGGTGTCACAAATTTGCTGATTTGAGATGAATTTTGAGGAACCTTGCAAAACCAGTGCTTCTTTTCCACTTTAAATTCATATCTGATTCTCTTTTCCCTGTCCTTTCATTTTAAACGAAGTTATTTATTACTTAAACAAAAGTATAACCTGCCATTATTTTCATAAACCATTTTTTTCTCCTTCCCCCTAAGAAAAAAAACACAAACACCACCACCAAAAAAGCACAAAGCTAAAAGCATTTTCTACTAGGTTGAACTATATGAGACTGCCAATAACCACAGTTTTAACAAACATTCCAAATGGTTCAACCTCACTTCTTGGAGACCTTCCAGAAACCTAATCAGTGGCAACTGATGGAAAAAATAAGTTTCTGCAATGCATTTGAAGGTTAGCAGTGAAAATTTTAAAACCATATTCAGGAGTGTTTGTAGTCTATAGATAATAAGAATATTTTAAAACCAAATGTGCTACGAGGATATGGCAAGAACTCGGCTCACTGCAACTTCTGCCTCCCAGGTTCAAGTGATTCTCCTGCCTCAGCCTCCTGAGTAGCTGAGATTAGAGGCGCCTGCCACTACACCTGGCTAATTGGCTAATTTTTGTATTTTTAGTAGAGAGGAGGTTTCACCATGTTGGCCAGGCTGGTCTCAAACTCCCGACCTCAGGAAATCCACTTGCCTCGGCCTCCTAAAGTGCTGGGATTACAGGCATGAGTCACCTCGCCCAGCCAAAAGGAAATATTTTTTAAATTATCACGCAACCCTGCAGATTGGGCCTGCTTATATTCTGTCTCCAATCTCAACTGGGCCCTCCATGCTATTCCATTCTTTTATAATTCCTTAGTTCTCCCTCTCATTCTCTCCAACAGCTTTTCCACCTAGAGAAAACACGAGCCATCAGTAAGCTTCAACTAATTTTCATCTTTTCACTAACAATTGTCAAGTTTTATTTTAACAAGTACTATCATACTATTAAATAATGCAATGTAACTGGTATTATCATACCATCAAAGAATGATAGTATGATAGTACTATTTATTATTGTATTATCCAGTGACCAACAGTGTCTGAATCATGAGACAGCTCAATAAACATATACTGAATAAATACATGAGTAATGGAGCAACCATTTGATAGATTTATATCATACTGAGCTGTGCAATGATAAAACAAAATCACCGTTCGTTGTTTTTAATCTTCCACTCATTCAAGTTACGGCACGGACCGAATCATTACTTCTTCCATCGGGAAAAAAAATTGCAAAGTATAATAATTATATTGTTAAAGGAAAAGACAAATGCATCTGATTAATACATACAAACATCATCCCTATAAATACCATCCCAAAATGTTACCTTTTAAGTTCCTGTTCCAGTTTTTCTATTTGTTTTTTGCCTGAATTCAGTTGTCCTTCCTGGAAATTCACTTGTGACTCCTTGACTTGAAGTTCATGAGAAATCTTCTGCTTAGTTTTCTCCAGACTTTCACATATTTCCATCAATCTTTGATTCTCCCTTTTCAGGTTTGTACCCTCAGTTTTTTCATTTTCAACCTAATAAGAATTGTTCAGAAGACAATAACTACCCTATTTTGTGAATTTACCAAGTATTATTGGTAGACCTCAGTCTAACATTGACTACTAAAATCCTGAGATACAGCTGCAATAAGCCATATGAACACAGAAATTTTAGACGATCACACTTTAAAGCCAATAGATAGGCAACTTCTATGAAGTCATGTATTAAATCTTCTTTGGCCAGACACACCCATCCTAGAAAGGGAGGCTTTACTATCCTTTCAAAAATTAAAAAATAGGAAATAAATCCTATAAATCTCCCTTAACAATTCATTTTCAAGTTTGGCTGCTAAAACCAATTATTGTTAGAAACCAGAAAATTCTCCCACAAGCAAAAACCTTTTAGAAGCAATGACTGTATCACTATTTAGTTGGCTAATACGGAGGTAATTTTTTAAAAGTACTGTTTAGTTTTCATTTACTAGACCTGAAAAGGTTGAGGAACACCAAGGTAAAAAGGCCAGTCTAAGAAAGCCACATCCATTTAACTGCAAAATGCTCTAACACTGTCTCCAGATTAGGAGCAGAGACCTTTTGCCTTGTCGCTATGCAGTGCAAAAGCAATCCCCAATTCACGGTCCCACAAGGAAGGTGAAATGGAATTCAGTAGCGCTAAATATTAGCAGGTAAGCAGAAATGAGGGCAGAATTAGAGAAAATTAAAAACAATTAAAATTAAAATCACTCAAAAAAAAGAAGGGGATTGGGGCCAGCGTCGGGAGGGCGGGGGTGAAATTACCACCTGAAGATAGCAAAATAATTTTTCTCTAAATGTAAAGAAGAGGAAATAATTAATCCAAAAATGAGTGAACAGTTTTAAATACCAGCACTTCTGTGATAATAATGAGTGAACAGCTACAAATCCAGAGCTTCAGGGGTACCTTCTGTTTTTGCTTCTGCAGCGCAGCCTCCAGACTGTCAAGCTGAAACTGCCTTTGCTGCTTTTCCTTCTTCAGTTTATCAAGCTGTCCTTCAAGCTCTTGAATTTTCTGAAGAGCTCTTGTAGGCAGGCCTTCTTTCCATTCTTCCAAAGCCCAGCTCATTTTGTTCTCCCTTCTTTATTACTCCAACATTCGTAAATAAACGGAAAAGAATAACCAGACTGTTGGTCTAATCACAGTAAAAGGAAACAAACACTCAGAAATTAATTAATCTATCTAACCACCCCTAAAAATCAAGTTTCAAGACCACATTTCAAAAGATAACAAAGTGGGCGCAGTGGCTCACGCCTGTAATCCCAGCACTTTGGGAGGCCGAGGCGGGCGGATCACAAGGTCAGGAGATGGAGACCACGGTGAAACCCCGTATCTACTAAAAATACAAAAAAAAAATTGGCCGCGCGCTAAAATTAGGCGCGGGTGCCTGTAGTCCCAGCTACTCAGCAGGCTGAGGCAGGAGAATGGCGTGAACCCGGGAGGCGGAGCTTGCAGTGGGCCGAGATCGCGCCACTGCACTCCAGCCTGGGCGACAGAGCCAGACTCTGTCTCAAAAAATAAAATAAAATAAAATAACAAAAGATAACAAAGTATAAAATCTATCTTCTCCATCCTCTGAAAGGTGGCAACCAGTAACTGATTCTTAAGTACATAGTATCCTGCTTGTTTTCCTTTTGCTTTCTGATTTTCTTATTTCTCGGTGTTGACTTCTTATATCACTACCTGCTTTCTACTGCTCAGTTTTTTCATTATACAAAACATGGGGCAACAGCAATGCAAGATGGCAGTCACCACAGTATCAGAAGTAAAAGTCTCTCAAAGTTTCCAACTTTTAGAAGAACTCGAAGAAGGCCAGAAAGGAGTAGGAGATGGCATAGTTAGCTGGGGTTTAAAAGATGACGAAGATCTAGCACAAGATGAACAAGGATGATAACTGGGCCTCCAAGAATGATTTAGGAAAATCACATATACAGCCTTAAAATCGAATGTAGCCTAAATGCCAGAAGCACCCTGCCTTTGTAAGATTTGTAACAAAAATTAATATAAATGAGGTTAATAGTTCTAATGGAGTGGTGGACCAAAGAGCTGTATCAGTGCTAGCAAAATGGCAGAATTCATGTAGCATCGAAGTTGTCCTGCAAGAGCTTTGGTGCCTAATGATGTCTAAAGAAAATATGAAACTTCTTCAGCTGCCTGAAGGACAGGGTTACAGCAGTTAATCAAAAAGAAAAACCATAGGCCCTTCCCCTTCCCATCCCTCATTCAATTTAAAGTCTTCATATTCCACAGTAGTAAATTTTCTAGATACGTCTTGTAGACCCCAAAGGACTGGAAAGGAAGCTCCCTTTCAAAGGAAATTTATCTTAAAATACTGTCAATTACACTAATTTTTTGTCCATTTGAAATATGTTAGTTGTGCTATAACAAATCATCCTGCCATGTGTAACATCCTGTCCACATATTTGAATTTCTAGGATCAAGAAAGTATATTTAAATTGATTCCCATCCTAACTGGTGGAGTCCACGTGACTCAACTGTGAAAAGACATATCACATAATCACCTTGCTGCTGATTAAATGGCCTGGGGCCTCTGCCTTCTCCTGTGGGATTACTGCTGGGTACACGGGGTGCTTTGTCTGCACCCCTGGTTTCCAAAAAATTGAGGAGAAGAGACTCCTCTCCAACTCATTCTATGAGGCCAGCATCATCCTGATACCAAAACCTGGCAGAGACACAACAAAAAAAGAAAACTTCAAGCCAATACCCTTGATCAACAACGATGCAAAATTCCTCAACAATATACTTGCAAACCGAGTCCAGCAACACATCAAAAAGTTAATCCACCATGATCAAGGAGGCTTCTTCGCCAGGATTCACAGTCGGTTGAACATACGCAAATCAATAAATATGATTCATCACATAAACATAGCTAAAGACAAAAATAACATGATTACCTCATGCAGAAAAGCTTTCATTAAAAATTCAACACCCCTTCACATTAAAAACTCTCAATAAATTAGGTATTGAAGGAACATACCTCAAAATAATAAGAAGCCATCTATGATAAACCCACAGCCAACATTATACTGAATGGGCAAAAGCTGAAAGCATTCCCCTTGAAAACTGGCACACAAGGCAAGAATGCCCTCTTCCACTACTCCTATTCAATATAATATTGGAAGTCCTGGCCAGAGCAACCAGGCAAGAGGAAGAAATAAAAGGCATCCAAATAGGAAGACAGGAAGTCAAACTACCCCTGTTTGCAGACAATGTTATCCTACATCTAGAAAACCCCACAGTCTTGGCCCAAAAGCTCCTTCAGCTGATAAACAACTTCAGCCAACTCTCAGGATACAAAAATCAATATATAAAAACCACGAGCATTCCTATACACCAACAACAGCCAAGCCAAGATCCAAATCAAAAATGCAATCTCATTCACAATTGCCACAATATGAATAAATCACCTAGTAATACAGTTAACCAGGGAGGTGAAAGATCTGTAAAAGAAGAATTAGAAGACTAGACACGGTGGCTCGCGTCTGTACTCCCAGCACTTTGGGAGGCCAAGGTGGGCAGATCACCTGAGGTCAGGAGTTAGAGACCAGCCTGGCCAACATGGTGAAACCTCATCTCTACTAAAAATAGAAAAATTAGCCCAGTGTGGTGGTGGGCGCCTGTAAACCCAGCTACTCGGGAGGCTGAGACAGAAGGATCGCTTGAACTTGGGAGGCAGAGGTTGTAGTAAGCTGAGATGGCACCACTGCACTCCAGCCTGGGCAACAAAGAGCAAAACTCCATCTCAAAAAGAAAAGAATTAGAAAACACTGCTCGAAGAAATCAGAGATGACACAAATGGAAAAACATCCCATGCTCATGAGTATGAAGAATCAATATCATTGAAATGGCCATACTGCCCAAAGCAATTTACAGATTCAGTGCTATTCATATCAAACTACCAAAGACATTGTTCACAGAACTAGAAAAAACTATTTTAAAACTGATATGGAACTAAACACAAGCCCAAATAGCCAAGGCAAGTCTAGGCAAAAAGAACAAAGTTGAGAGCTTCATGTTACTCTACTTCAAACTATACTACAGGGCTACAGTAACCAAAACAGCATGGTACTAGTACAAAAACAGACACATAGAACAATGGAACACAATAAAGAGCCCAGAAATAAGCCACACACCTACAACCATCTGATCTTTGACAAAGCTGACAAAAACAAACAATGGGGAAAGGATTCCGTATTCAATAAATGAGATAGCTGGCTAGCCATATGCAGAAGAATGAAAATGGACCCCTTCCTTACACCATATACAAAAATTAATTCAAGATACATTAAAGACTTAAATGCAAAACTCCAAACTATAAAAACCACAGAAGACAACCTAGGCAATACCATCCTGGACACAGGAATGGGCAAAGATTTCAAGACAAAGACACCAAGAGCAATCACAACAAATGCAAAAACTGACAAATGGGATCTAATTAAACTGAAGAGCTTCTGCACAGCAAAAGAAACTCAACAGAGTGAACAGACAACCTACAGAATGGGAGAAAATATTTACAAACTATGCATCTGATAAAGGTCTAATATCCAGAATCTATAAGGAACTTAAATTTACAAGAGAAAAACAACAACCCCATTAAAAAGGGGGCAAAGGACATGAACAGACACTTTTCTAAAAAAGAAAATACATGTGGCTAACAAGCAAATGAAAAAAAATTCAGTATCACTGATCATTAGAGAAATGCAAATCAAAACCACAATGAAATACCATCTCACACCAGTCAGAATGGCTATGATTAAAAAGTTAAAAAATAACAGATGCTGGCCAAGTTGCGAAGGGAACACTTATACACTGTCGGTGGGAGTGTAAATTAGTTCAACCATTGTGGAAAGCAGTATGGCAATATCCTCAAAGAGCTAAAAACAGAACTACCATTCAACCCAGCGATCTCATTCCTGGGTATATACTCAGAGGAATGTAAATCATTCAACCGTAAAGACACACAGTGTCTCATGCCTGTAATCCCAACAGTTTGGGCAGGCGGATAACTTGAGCTCAGGAGTTCGAGAACAGCCTGGGCAACATGGCGAAATCCCATATCTACTTAAAAAAAAAAGGCACATGCACACACAAATGTTCACTGCAGCACTGTTCACAATAGCAAAGACATGGAATCAACCTAAATGCCCATCAGTGACAGATTGGATAAACTAAATGTGGTACATATATACCATGGAATACTATGCAGCCATAAAAAAGAATGAGATCATGTTTTTTGCAGGAACATGGATGGAATTAGAGGCCATTATCCTTAGCAAACTAATGCAAGAACAGAAAACCAATTGAATACAAAGAAGGGAACAACAGACACTGAGGCCTCCTTGAGGGTGGAGAGTTGGAGGAGGAAGAGCAGCAGAAAAAATATCTATTGAGTATTAGGCTTAGTACCTGGGCAACAAAATAATCTGTACAACAATCCCCCATGACATGAGTCTACCTATATAACAAACCTGCGTGGGTACCCCCGAACCAAAAATAAAAGCTAAGAAAAAAAATAATATTTTGCCATAAGGTTTTCAGGTGAAATAGGTCCTATAAACAAAGAAAATGCATGACAAGGTATTCTGCAAATGCTCCTCTTTCCCTCTTCACATTGTTAATTACCACTCACACTTTGTCCCTCTTCCTCTGGGAAACTTTTCTGAGATCCTTGACCCAGCCATAGTTTCCCATCATAGTTACTCACAGCACAGGTAGCCCATCTCCTTCCAAGCAGTTATCATTTTTTAATAATGAATGCACACATGAATGAAGAGCAAATGCCATATTGTACTAGAATCATTCCAAAAGGTGGTAAAGTCATGTTACAGACAGACACTGACCAGGAAAGACATATACAGTACAACGTTAGCGATTCAAAGCGGATTCAATTCTACCTCAGCCACTTACAAGATGTATGACCTTGGGCAAGTTATTTAGCTGCTCTATGTCGTTTCCCTCGTTTGTAAAACGAGGATAATAATGATGGTGACTTCCTAAGGCCTTAGAAACAGTATCACCTGGTAAGCTTTCCATATATGTTAGCTATTACATACTTTTTAAAAACACTTTCACTTGTATATTTCAGCCTATGGTACAAAGGGTGAAGTGGCCTACCTCCTTCTCAGCCACATCTTGGGAAAATAGAAATCAGCTGGAAGAAAAGTATGGCAACTGTCCTTTATTTTAGCCTTCAGAACATAACTAAAAGAAAAATCATTCATTTTCCAGTTACTTAGGCAAGAGTTTGAGAATTTGTTTTTTCACTAAATAAAGTTAACAGCCATTTTCATGGTTTGATTTTTCAATCGATTTTATCAATGAAACTTTTTATCAAAACAATAAGCAGTTCATGAAAGTACTAAGAAAAATCAAAAAAAAAAAATTAAGAAGGAGAAGCAAAGGTCTTGGACAACATAGAAGTTGGACATCAAAGCCTTGGAAAGGCTGCGTTTTGCTACCAGTTTAATTTTTTTTTTTTCCTAGTTCTCAGTTCTTGGAACATAGCATCTTATACTCCACTCCCATTTATCCCAAAACTACTGAAAGGAGTCACATGCCTCTCAACCAACAAAGGACAACTGACCCTGTTTCAACGTCCTCCATTCCAATCTAGTTTGTCAGGAGTCAGGGAACTGCACCCCAGAGACACACAACTGTAATTGCCCTAAACAATTCAGCCAGCGACTGAAGTCATTACATCAAGATTCTATAGCCAACAGAATATAAAAAGGAGCAATTTAGAAAGATGATTAGAAAGTGAGGGGAATAAACATAAAGAAGATTGGCAAGCTGAATGCTTTTCCATTCCAAAGTCTAAGATATAGAGCAATATAGATGTAGACCAAGCTAACTGTTATTAGAGCAGATTTGGGCCCATTAAGGCATCAGCTATCAGCCACCTGTATTGGGCCACTGGGGCAAAAGAACAACAAAAAAATAAACCTCACAAGTTTACTTTTGAGGAACAGGGAATTGAGGTGGGGAGTGAAGAAAAGCCCTAGTTGAAGGTTCCTGCATGGATGATTTGCGGGGCTATTGTCCTTTCCAGAAAATGCTGTATCTTTGTACCTTAAATACGTGGAGGGCACTCTTCATGCCCGAACTACACAGTCCCTTAAAGTCCCCCAAGGAAGCTCTTGTGTGACCTCTTCCTGCCCCACCTCCACCACAGCTTTCCCATCGTCAGAATTCCCCACCTCCTCCAAAAAGCCAGAGGCCGCGTGCAGTGTACCAAGACTGGGTCTGAGAATGATAACCCTGCCTTCTCCTCTAGAACAGGCTTCTCAAGGACATGACCCATGCCTTCTATTTCTGGGTCCTCACTACACGGCAGAGCCGGGCATATAGGCGCGTCCAACTAAATGTGAACGGGAAGGCCGGGCGTAGTGGCTAACAAGCTTGTAATCCTGGAACTTAGAGAGGCCGAGGCAGGAGGATCCCTTGAGCCCAGGGATTCCAGACCAGCCTAGGCAACACAGGGAGACCTACCTCTATTTAAAAAAAAAAAAAAATGTGGACGGGAGGAGGACGAGAGGGGAAAGAGTAATGCTACCGTAACTAACCATAGGCACCCCACGTCGCCGCCCAGATCAAAACCCAAGCTTACATCATCTACTCAATAAAACAAAGGACCGGGGCCCGAATTTCAATAAGGTTGGTTACGGGACTGGGAAGGCAGCTTGGAAATACCTAGTCATCTCCAATTTTTTTACGGAGGAAGAAAATGATCCCCTAAAGTGCGAGTTCGTGACCGAGCAGGGTCTGGGACACTAATCCGAGACCAGCTTGAACCCGAGCAGAGGGGCACCGACACCCCTACGAACCACATCCCGGGGCGGATTCTCCAGTTCCGTCGGGTGGGAGGGGGCGGTCCCCGGCACCTACAGGGCCGGGAAAGTGATCCCAGAAGCCTCCCCGCCCAGTATCCGCCAGCAAAAAGCCACCGGCACCCCCACGCCGCCCGCCGCCCGCCGCCCGGACGAGGATCCGGACCCAGTCAGGACGCTCACCTTGCTATCCGGGAAGGGAAAACAACCTCTCGGAGAGTCCAGTCCTGGTGCGGCTTCCGCAGGCTGGAGCCCAGAGCCTAATTCAAACTGCCCGCAGCCGCCACCGGTTCCCGATTCGCCCGCTTCTGGTCTCAACCAAACTTACCTCCAAGCCTATTGGTCACTGTGAGTAGCTGTGAACCAATCGGCGCCTGCGCACTCAGACTACCGCCTCTGATTGGCCCTTTCGGATGGATTTTAAAAACAAGCCCTCTACTGGAAGTGCCTGCGCCGAGTTACTGTTCTCTTTTGTTGTTGCGGGGAGGGAGAGACCACGTGCTTTTGCTGATGCTAGAAGCGGTTTTGGACCGCTATTTCCGCAAAAGTCAGGGAATGCGCCAGCTGATTAGGAAGGCGTGGTCTATCGCCTACAGCCAGGGGAACTGTGCTGCCTGGTGAAACCTCTTTTAAACTGCACGTACCAATCTACTTATTTATTAAATGTAAATTTAGGACATCGATACTAGGTGCTGTGTTTGTCATGCGTTGTTTATCCAGTGTCGTTCTTAACAATTCTTTGAGGAAAGTATTATCCTCATTTTATTAAAAAGTTAACAGGCTCATAGAAGCTAAGTACAGTAATTTGAAATTGCATCTAGGCGATGCAGGATGTCGCTCTTAAATGCTGTACTTTATGGATCATATTTCTAAGAGGTGATTCTGAACACCTATTTTCCAGGATTGAGGTGTGGGGGGAGGACACTACATCAGAATTTAAAATTCAGAAGGATCTTCAAAACAGGGTGTAATGCTTTTCGTGAAGCCCACTAGTTTTCTATGTATTTTATATACTCGTTTTATTTCCCTGTTAAACTATAAATAAGCTTCTAAAGGCAGAAGCAAAACAATTGATTGTTAAAGTAATAGATCTCTAATGCTGTTGTCGTCCTCAATAGGTACCAAACTTTCCAGCACCCTGTCTTTACCTTTCATTAGACTGTTGTTCCTGCAGTACCCAATTCAAGTGTCACTTTTTTTTTCATAAAACCTCCCTAATCCCACCCACTCCTTAGAGATAATTATTTCCTAGACCTTTCCGAGAACTTGCAAACTTCACGTTTAAGATTTTCACTATGTCTTGTCTTGTATTTATGTCTACGTCTGACTCCCCCATCAGACTCAAAAATTCCTTTACAGTAAAATCTGTTTTAATTCATTTTTGCATCCCTAGTAACTTTGCACATAGTAATTTAAAATCCAGATCATCTTGGGAGATCAAACTGCCATTTGGGGAAAGGCCTTGTTCTCACTGCCTTCTACCTTCGAATCCCCAAAGGGAGGGGAGAGAGCAGGTAGGGGAGGAAAACTTTTGTCAGACATTGCCATGATCAGTCTAGTGTCTGGTAGTTTTAGAATTTGAACCAAATTCTGTCTGGCTCCAACACAAATTACAACTCCATTGCTTCCCAGAGTAATTATTCAATTGTGTATAGGCTGCTTAAGGAAAAATAAAGAGCTAGAAAGATAATAGAGGATTTTTTTAAGGTTTGAATGAGAAATTTGCATTTACTATTCATTCATTCATTCTTCAGCAGATATCTATTGAGTGGCCACTGTATAGTCAAGCCTTGTGCTTCATTTTTCTACAATGAACAATAAAGAAATACATTCACTTCTTGAACAAGGGAAATACAGGATGGATACCATTCTAGTAACTCCTGTGGTATTTCTCTGACTTTAATTTTATGCTTCCCTTCCCTCCCTTTATTTTTCCCCGGATTTGCTTGTTCGTTTTGTAGGGGGAGAATCCCATCCAACCAAACACAGATGTCCTCTAAGAGTCCATTTTTGGCTCTCTGCTCTTCCCTTTTTAAGTCCCTTCCCTCAGTGAGCCAGCCTACTCTCTCTGGACTGTTCATCCACTACCTTGATCTTCTGCCTGTGGATCAGTGTCTTTGAGTCTTCCCATCTTTTCTACAGATTAGACTGCAGGATCCATCACTGAAATCACTCTTTTGCCAGTGTCCTCAACTCCCTTGCCTCTTGTTCTTTCTATCTCCCAAACTTGTGTGTGTGCAAATGTCCATATCATCCCATGGTACACTATTGCTGCAGAATGGGGTGGAAAAAATTCCCAGCACTGTGCAAATACTTTAAATGTAGGACATCTAACTGGGCCTCAATGCTTCTCCACAGCCCTTTCTGCCAGTTCCAGGGTTTTTCTAATCTCCTACAACAACCATCTCCGTTCTAACTCTCAGAAGATGACCTTATTTTCTAGTTCACAGAAAACATAAGATGTCTGACAGGAACACCTTCAACTTTCTGACACCCAAATCTGCAAATGTGCGAAAATCTATACCCATTCTTACCTCCTTTCTTCCTGTTACAGCCATAGGAAATGTCTTTCTGACTACTCCCAAAACTGAACAGTCATACTGTGTTTTGAGGCAACTTGCTTCTCAGGAACTTCACTCCCCCAATTATGCACTTGTAAACAAGAATCTTTAACTGCTTCTACCTTCCCTAAGTCTTCCTAATAGCACTTAAACTGCTCAAATATTTCCCTTTCAAAAGAAATATTTTCTCAATCTCATGCTCCCCTGAAGGAATCATATCTCTCCTCACATTCCATTTCCTTTTTAGATTTATTAAATAAGTTGTGATACTAATTTTCATCAATTATTTTTCTCCAAAAAAACCCACAAGTACTTTCAATAAATGAGAGCCGTCCCTATAGCTGCATCATGAAGACGATATAATCTATTATTTTAAGCACCAGTTTACTTTTCATTTCATATTATTTTTCAGCTTATTAGAACGATAAATATTTTATAATTACACAATTTTATTTTGTTTTTATCTCTTCTGAAAATCTTTTTTTTTTCTTGAGACACAGTCTGGCTCTGTCGCCCAGGCTGGAGTACAGTAGCACAATCTCCGCCCACTGCAACCTCTCTCTCCTGGGTTCAAGCGATTCTCCTGCCTCAGCCACCCGAATAGCTGGGATTACAGGCAGGCACTACCACGCCCAGCTAATTTTTGTATTTTTAGTAGAAACGAGCTTCCACCATGTTGGCCAGGCTGGTCTCAAACTCCTGATCTCAAGTGATCCACCCGCCTCAGCCCCCAAAAGTGCTGGGATTACAGGTGTGAGCCACCGTGCCCGGCCTGAAAAGCTATATCTTTATTTATTTATTTATTTTTGAGACAGAGTCTTGCTCTGTCGCCAGGCTGGAGTACAGTGGCACAATCTCGGCTCACTGCAACCTCCGCCTCCCGGCTTCAAGTGACTCTCCTGCCTCAGCCTCCTGAGTAGCTGGGACTTCAGGCGCGCACCACCACGCCCAACTAATTTTTGTATTTTTAGTAGAGACAGGGTTTCACCATGTTGGCCAGGCTGGTCTCGAACTCCTGACCTCGTGATCTGCCCACCACAGCCTCCCAAAGTGCTGGGATTACAGACGTGAGACACCACGCCCGGCCGAAAATATTTTGTCTTTAAAAAAAAAAAAAAAAAAACTTTAAAAAGATATAAGTTACATAAAATAAAATACACTCATTTTAAGTGCACAGTGCAATAAATTTTGACAAATGTATTCGCCTCTATTAACACCACCAAAATAAGAATATAAACATTTCTTGACATTACAGGTATCTTATACCCCTTCCCAGTTATGTACCCCAGAAACTCCCAGACACAGGCAACCATTGATCTGTTTTCTGTCACTAATAAATTCATATTTTCCTAGAGTTTAATATAAGTGGAATTACAGTGTATACTCTTTTATGTCAGTTTCTTCATTATTTTTTTTTTCTTCTGAGACAGAGTCTCACACTGTTGCCCAAGCTGGAGTGCTGTGGTGCGATTTCGGCTCACTGCAAGCTCTGCCTCCCAGATTCACGCCATTCTCCTGCCTCAGCCTCCCGAGTAGCTGGAACTACAGGCGCCCACCACCACGCCAGCTAATTTTTTTGTGTGTTTAGTAGGGACAGGGTTTCACCACGTTAGCCAGGATGGTCTAGGTCTCCTGACCTCATGATCCAACTGCCTTGGGCTCCCGAAGTGCTGGGATTACAGGCATGAGCTACCGTGCCCGGCCTTATGTCTATTTCTTTTTTACTCAGCATAATGTTTTAGAGACACATCCTTGTTGTTGCACATAACTGTGTTTTTTTTTTTAATTTCTTAGTAGTGTTTCTTTGCATGGACATACAATTAGTGTGTCCGTTCACTTGTTGATTTGTATTCATATTGTTTCCAGCTTGAAGCTTTTATGAATGAAAGCTTCTATTGACTTCCATGTAAAAGTCTTTGCATTGACATAGGTTTTCATTTATCCTGGGAAACACATAAAGTGAAATTGCTGGGTCAAATAAATAAATGGGAGCGGGCATTGTGGCTCACGCATGTAATCCCAACACTTTGGGAGGCCGAGGCGGGCAGATCACTTGAGGTCAGGAGTTCGAGACCAACCTGGCCAATATGGTGAAACCCCGTCTCTACTAAAAATACAAAAATTAGCCCGGCATGGCCGTGCACGCCTGTAATCCCAGCTACTCGGGAGTCTAAGGCAGGAGAATCGCTTGAACCTGGTAGGCGGAGGTTGCAGTGAGCCAAGATTGTGCCACTGCACCCTAGCCTGTGCAAAAAAGAATGAGACTGTGTCTCAAAGAAAACAAAAAAAAAGTAAACAAAACAAACAAAAACAACAAATAGTAAGTAGATATTTAACTTTTTAAGAAATGTCCAAAATCCTTTCCAAGTCTTACATTCCCATAATGTATGAATGTTCTAGCAGATCCACATCCTCGCCAGCACATGGTGTGTCTGTCTGTTCAACGTATGCCAATCTAATTGATGTGAATGTTATCTCACGGTGAACTTAGTTTTATTTCTGTGATGACTAATGATGTTGAACATCTTCTGATGTGCTTATTGGCTGGTTGTATATTTTCTTTTGTAAAGTGTCTGTTAAAATCTTTTGCCTATATGTTTACTGAGTTATCTTCTGTGATTTCTCATATATCTGGATACAAGGCCTATATCACATATATGTTTTACAAAAATTTTCTTCCAGTCTGTTGCTTGTCTTTTTAATTTCTCAATGATGCCTTTCATTAAACACAAACTTAATTTTGATGGACTCTCATGATTCACTTTTCTCTCTCACGCGTCATGCTTTTTGTGTGTCTTATCTTAGAAATCTTCACTTTTACCTAATTTGCAAAGACCTTCTCTCATGTTTCCTCCTGGAAGTTTTATAATTTGAACTTTTACATTTAAGTCTGTGATCTGTTTGAGTACATTTTTGTGTATGGTGTGAAATAAAAGTTAAAGTTTATATATTTTCCCATATAGATATCTAGTTGTTCTGACACCATTTGTTACAAAAATTATCCTTTCCCCACTGAATTACCTCAGCACCTTTATTAAAAATTAATTGACCATATAAACATAGATCTACTTTTGCCTTTGTGTTCTGTTCCACTGATCTATATGTCTTATCTTTACATCTGTATCACACTGTATTCATCCCTGTAGCTTGATGATAAGTCAAGAAATTGGGTAACGTAAGTCTTCCAATGATGATCTTCTTCAAAATTGTATTGTCTATTCTAGAGCCCTTACTTTTCATAAAAATTCAGAATAAAATGAGAATATTAATTTTCCCAAAAGCCTCCTGGGATTTTGACAGGGATTACTTTGAATCTATAGATCAATTTGGAGAACATAAGAATATTGTGCCTTCTGACCCAGACATCATACATCTCTTCCATTATTTAAGTCTTCTGAATGACACTTCTCTTAGCAGTGTTTTGTAATTTTCAGTGTACATATATATTTTGTTATATTTATTCCTAAGTATTTCATGTTTTTGCTTGCCATTGTCAGTGGGTTTTTTAATTTCACTTTTCAGCATTTTGTGGCTTGTAAATAGAAATCAATTTATTTTTGTAAAATGACCTTGTATCTTTTAAGCTTGCTAAACTCTCTTGTATTAACTGATAAGGTTGTTGTATAAACAATAGAAATGTCTTGTCTCACAGTTCTGGAGGCTAAAAGTGCAGAATCTAGGTTCTTGGGCTGGGCATAATGGCTCACTCCTGTAATCCCAGCACTTTGGGAGGCCAAGGCAGGCAGATCACCTGAGGTCGGGGGTTCGAGACCAGCCTGGCCAACATGGTGAAACCCCATCTATACTAAAAATACAAAAATTAGCCGGGTGTGGTGGCAGGCACCTGTAATCCCAGCTACTCAGGAGGCTGAGGCATGAGAATCACTTGAACCCAGGAAACGGAGGTTGCAGTGAGCCGAGATCATGCCACTGCACTCATGCCAGCTTGGCTAACAGACTAAGAGTTCATCTCTGTGGGGGCGGGGGAAAGAATCTAGGTATTGGGAGGACTGGTTCCCTATCAGGGCTATGAGGGAAAGATCTGCTCTAGGTCTCTCTCTCTGGCTTGCAGATGGCCATCTTCACATTCACGTGGCATTCTCCCTGTATGCATGTTGTTTCATAATGTCCCCTTTTTGTAAGGACTCCAGAAATAGTGGATTAGGGCCCAACCTAATGACCTCATTTTAACTCTGTAAAGACCCTATCTCCAAGTAAAGTCACATTCTGAAATACTGGGGACTAGGAGTTCAATATATACATTGGGGGAATGAAGGGAGCACAATTGAACCCGTAACATCTCTTTATAGTTCTAGTAGCTTTTTTGCAGATTGATTAGTATTTTCTACATGTTATCTGTGAATCAACACAGTTTTACTTCTTTCTTTCCAACCTGTGTGCTTCCTATGTGTTTTTCTTCCCTATTTTCACAGGGTAGGACCTCAAGCATAATGTTGAATAAATGTCATGAGAGTGCCCATCTTTTTTGTCCTCCTGTTATTAAAGAAAAGCATTTGGTCTTTCAGCACTAATAGCTGTAGTTTTTTATAGATGCCCTTTATCGGACTGAGGAAGTTTCCTTCCATTCCAGTTTGTTGAATTCTTATCATAATTAGATGTTGGATTTTATCAAATGACTTTTCTGCATCTATTTAGATAACCACAGAGTAGTTCTTTTTTATTTGATTAATATGAAGATTTCATTGTTTGATTGTCAAATGTTAAAATAACCTTGTGTTTCTGTTATATGTCTGACTTGGTCATAGTGTATTACCCTTCTCATATATTGATGGATTTGATTTGGTAATATTTGTTGATTTTTGCAACTATGTACAGGTAAAACATTGGTTCATATTTTTCCTTCTAATTATGTCATTAAGCATGATTACAAACTGCTCTGGTTTAGGTATCAGATATATATATATATGTGTGTGTGTATATATATATATATATATATTTTTTTTTTTTTTAAGATGGAGTCTGGCTCTGTCACCCAGGCTGGAGTGTAGTGGCGCCATATTGGCTCACTGCAACCTCCACCTCCAGGATCAAGTGATTCTCCTGCCTCAGCCTCCTGAGTAGCCAGGATTACAGGCGTGTGCCTGGCTAATTTTTGTATTTTTAGTAGAGACAGGGTTTCACCATGTTGGCCAGGCTGGTCTCGAACTCCTGACCTCAAATGATCCACCCACCTTGGCCTCCCAAAGTACTGGGATTGCAAGTGTGAGCCACCACACCCAGGCTCGGGTATAATCTGACCTCATAAAATTAGTTGAGAAGTGTTTCCTCCTCATTGCCTTTTCTGAAAGAGTTTGTATAGAATTGGTATCATTCATTCCTTAGTGCTTGAGCCTAGAATTTTCTCTGCGGGGGGGTCTTAATTAGAAATTAAATTTTTTGCTAGGAGCAATGGCTCATGCCTGTAATGCCAACACTTTAGGAGGCCGAGGCATGAGGACAGGTTAGGACCAGGAGTTTAAGACCAGCCTGTGCAACATAGCAAGACCCTGTCTCTACAAAATCAAAAACACTTAGATGGGCATGGTGGCAGCTACTTGGGAGGCTGAGGCAGGATGATCGCTTGGGCCCAGAAGTTCGAGGCTACAGTGAGCTGTGGTAATTTTAAAGCACTCCACTGGGGCAACAGAGAAAGATCCTGTCTCAAAAAGAAAGAGAGATAAATTAAATTTTGTAATTGAAAAAAGGTTTTTTGAATGTTCTATTTTATTTTACACAGTTTTAGTAGGTTCTGTCCTTCAAAGCTTTTTTCTATTTTATCTGTGTTGTCAAAATTATTGGTACCTTGTTTTTTAGATTATTCTATCATCCTTTTAATGGCCTTGTAATATGTAATGTTCTCTCTTTCATCCCTGATGCCGGTAATTTGTGTTCTCTCCACCCACTTCCCTCTCATCAGTCAGCTTAAATTTTACTAACTTCATGGATCTTTTCAAAGAACCTATTTTTAATTTTATTGATTTATGTATATAAGATGGTCCATTTTCTATTTTATTGATTTCTGTGCTTATCTTTTTTTCTTTTTTTATTAGCTACTTAAGCTGGAAGCTTAAATAATTGATTTTAGACTTTTCTCTTTTTTCTAATATAAATATTTTAGCTTTATCTGACCCCCAAAATTTGTTTGTTGTCTTTTCCCCATTTTCCCCCCTTAGAAACGGGTCTCACTGCGTAGTGACGTGATCATAGCTCATGACAGCCTCGACCTCCTGGCTCAAGCAATCCTTCCACCTCAGCCTCATGAGTAGCTAGGACTACAGGCACATGCCACCATGCTCAGCTAAGCTTTTTACTTTTCGTAGAGATGGAATCTCACTGTGTTGCCCAGGCTGGTCTCAAACTCTAGGTCTCAAGCTATCATCATGCCTCAACCTCCCAAAAGTGCTGGGATTACAGGCGTCAGCCACAACTCCCTCGTATTTTCATTTGTATTCAGTTTTAAATATTTTCTAACTTCTCTTATGATTTCTTATTTGGCCTGTGTATTATTTCTAAGTATAAGGTTTAATTACCAAATATTTGTAAATTTCCTAGATATTTTTCTATTGTAAATCTTAATTTAATTCTGTTGTGATTAAAGAACATGCTCTGCATGGTCCCAATCATTTTAAATTTGATGAGACTTAACCAAGTCTCAGTATATTGTCAAGCTTACTGCGTATTCCCGATGCCCTTGGGAAAATGTGTATTTTACATTTTGTGTATGAAGTGTTCTATAAATATCAATTATGTCAATCTTGTATTCTCTATCATTATGAATTTTCCATCTACTTGCTCTATCAATTACTGAAAGAAGAGTATTGAAATTTCCAACTATAATTGTCAGTTTATCTATTTATTCCTGCCAATTCAGATTTTGCTTCATATAATTTGGAGCTGTTATTAGCAGTATACGAAAATTGTTATTCTTACTGAATTACACATTTATTATTATGCAATATCCTTTTGATCCCTAGAAATATTCCTTGTTGTGAAATTTACTTTCTCTGATACTGACATAGCTACTCCAGCTTTCTTTTGTTTATTGTTTATATAATGTATCTTATTTCATCCCTTTACTTTTATTTATATACTTATTTACTTTTTTGTTTTTAAAACTCAAGATCTACTTACTAGGATGGAGATGTCAGTGCTTTATCAAAGATGAAGAGGCCACCCATTTGTGTCGATATTTCAAGTATGGTTTTTGTGGGCAGCATAGCTGAGTTCTTTTTTATTTAGTCTTGCAATCTCTGCTATATTAGTTGAGCTGTTTAGAATACTTATATTTAAAGCAATGTTTGATATGGTTCTTTTAAATCTTGCTATTATTTGGATTTTTTTCTAGGTTTCTTTTCTTTTCTTTCTTTTTTTTTTTTTTTTTTTTTTTTTTGAGACCGAGTTTTGCTCTGTCACCCGGGCTGGAGTGCAATGGCACAGTCTCAGCTCACTGCAACCTCTGCCTCCCAGATTCAAGCGATTCTCCTGCCTCAGCCTCCTAAGTAGCTGGGATTACAGGCATGTGCCACCATGCCCAGCTAATTTTTGTATTTTTAGTAGAGGTGGGGTTTCACCCTTTTGACCAGGCTGGTCCAAAGGTTTTTTTCTAGGTTTCTAATGGAATACAGTAATGAGAATTTTTATGATTTATTTTCCCTACAATATTGGCTTATAGCTATAGCTTTTTGGTTTTGTTTTTATTTGCAGTGGTAGCTCTGAGGTTGATAATATGTATCCTTAACTTATCAGAGTCTACCTTCAAATACAATTATACCACTTTATATATAATGTTACCATATGTTTTATTTTCCCCTTCTCAACTTTTATACTATTGTTATTATGCATTTTACTTCACATATTATAAATCCTATCTTTTTTTTATTTAAACCATTAATTATCTTATAAAGAAACCTTTAAAACTACAGGAAATTAGTGTTATATTAACCCAACTATTTATAATTTCTGATGAACTTCATTCCAAGTTTCTATTCGTTTTCCTTTTGCCTGAAGAAATTCTTTTTTTGTGGCAGTAAATTTCCTCAGCTTTTACATATCTGAACATCTTGATTTATCCTTATTTTTGGAAGATATTTTTGCTAGGAATTCTGTGTTGATGGGTGGTTTGTTTTGTTCTGTTTTTTTCTTTCTTTTTTTCTTTTTTTTTTTTTTTTTTTTTTTTGACTCTTACTCTGTCACCAAGACTGAAGTGCAGTGGCTGCAATCTTGGCTCACTGCAACCTCCACCTCCCGGGTTCAGGTGATTCTCTTGCCTCCACCTTGAGTAGCTGGGATTACAGGCACGCGCCACCATGCCCAGCTAATTTTTGTAGTTTTAGTAGAGACACCATTTCACCATAATGTCCAGGCAGGTCTCAAATTCCTGACCTCAAGTGATCCACCCGCCTCAGTCTCCAAAGTGCTGGGATTACAGATGTGAGCCACTGTGTCCAGCCTGTTCTGTTCTTAAAGTGCTTTCCAGGAGTCATCCATTGTCTTCTGGCTTGTGTAGTTCCTGATAAGAGGTCCGTATTTTCCTTATTTTTGTTCTTCCCCTTGTATCCTTTTACTCTGGCTACAGTAAGATTTTCTCTTTATCCTTTTGGTTTTCTAGTATTATGGCTTGATGTGATTTTATTTGTATTTATTCTGCTTGAAGTTAGTTGAGCTCCTTGAAGCTATACATTTTTAGTTTTTGTCAAATTTGTAAAAAAGTTTAGTTTTGTCAAATTTGTAAAAATTTTTAATATTATTTATTCACATATTTGTTATCTCCCACACTCCCTTCTGCTTCTGGTACTCAATTACATGTTTTTTAAAAATCAAGCAATTCTCCTGCCTCAGCCCCCCGAGTAGCTAGGATTATAGGTATGCACCACCATGCCCAGCTAATTTTTGTGTTTTTAGTAGAGACAGGGTTTCACCGTGTTGGCTAGGCTGGTCTCAAACTCCTGACCTCAGTGATCCACCTGCCTCAGCCTTCCAAAATGCTGAGATTACAGGTGTGAACCACCACGCCCGGCCTTAAGATGGTTTAATGTGATTTTAGAGGCCATTTTCCCAGCCTTTTATCTCTCTGTATTTCATTTTTCATAGAACCTATTGCTTCATCTTCAAGTTTACTGATTCTCTCTTCTGTAATATCTAATCTGCTATTAATCCTGTCCAGTGAAATGAGAGTAATGATGAATTTAGCAGACACAGATCTTAAAACAGCTTTTATAAATACTATTCAACATGCTGAAAATTTAACAGAAAACATTACATTTTGAGAAGAGAGGTGAAAAAACATAAAAGAGAAGCAAAATTGTTAAAGATAAAACATACAATGGCCAAAATAAAAATTCACTGGACATCCACCAGGTGGGAGGATTACTTGAGCCTAGGAGATCAAGGCTGCAGTAAGCTGGGATCACACCACTGCACTTCAGTCTGGGCGACAGAGTAAGACTGTCTCCAGAAAAAAAAAGGAATTCCTCCACACCTGCTCTTTTTACTACATCCCCATCTCAGTAAATAATATCCCCATTCACTTAGCTAACCAAGCTTGAAACTTTAGAATCACCCCCCTACTCCTTTCTATATATCCTATCAATTCTGTCTCCCACAAATATTCCCTGTCTGTCCCATGCTCTCCATTCTCACTGCCCAGCACCTTGTCCTGACGACTGTCAATTCTTGCCTTCATTACTCAACGGCCTTCTGGGTGGTCTCATGGCAGAGTTTTCCTTGCTAAAGTTAGGGCCTTGATATGGATGGGATAGAATTCTGAGATCTGAGGTGAGAATATGCCAATGGGTCCACCTAAGGTGTATCCTTGCATGACCACTTTCCTAGTCACTTCTCTCCTGCCCCCACTTCCACCTCCCCCAATTGTCTCTGTACCTCTTCCTACTCTGGGAGGGAATAGTTTCCTCACCAAAAGAGTTGCAGGACCTGGGTAATAAGTACAAGCAGGAATCAGGACATGCTTGAAAGCAGATCTTGAGGAGGCTGGGAAAACAGGGAGTACAGAATATAAGGTTGGACAGGCTAGGGCTTAGTGACATGGGAGCACTCTCATGATTTGGGATTTAACATTCTGGCAAGAATGTTGAATTCTGAATGTGCCATTCTGGATGGCTTCTTGAAGTCTGAACGTGATGATGACCTTTAGCGAGTAGGGTTGATGTGCTAAAACCATATTTACCAGTACTAAGGGTAGGAATAGCAGTCTTTAGGGCCGGGCATGGTGGCTTATGCCTGTAATCCCAGCACTTTTAGAAGCCAAGGCAGGCGGATCACCTGAGGTCAGGAGTTTGAGACCAGCCTGACCAACATGGTGAAACTCCATCTCTACTAAAAATACAAAATCAGCCAGGCGTGATGGCATATGCCTGTAATCCCAGCTACTTAGGAGACTGAGGAAGAAGAATCACTGGAACCTGGGAGGCAGAGGTTGCAGTGAGTCAAGATCCTACCACTGCACTCCAGCCTGTGCGACAAGAGCAAAATTCCATCAAAAAAAAAAAAAGCAATCTTTAGGAGGTGGGAAAGTTAGACTGGATTTATTACCTAAGATTACCACCTGATTATTATTTCTAGAAGGGACCAAAGGATATTGCCTCCACTAAGACAACAAAGAATGTCTAGAAAGGGGGACACCAACATCTGTAAGCTGTCCAGTGGTGGCCGACCTCTATAGACCAGGGCTGACAGTAGAAGATGCTGCTATAGAATGGCATCAATAGAAATCCAGAATGGCCTAGGCCAGGGTCAGTGCTTAATCACCTTGTCAATGGCAAAGTGAAAGTAATTGCTACAATGGACAACACAGCTGGAATAGAAATAGAGTCCAGGGATCTGTGGTTATGACTAATAGACTATTATGCTTCTAGGTAAGAGATAGATGGCTGACATACTTGAGTTTTGCTTGTTTTCTATAACAAGAAAAACTCATGTATTGGCCCAGCAGAAAGCTGAAAGCAACTACAGTGCAACATCAAGCAAGCATCCAGCACTTGGCCATATCATCTGGCAGATCTACAATGCTAGAGATACCCATGGCAAATTTAGGCCGACCCTCTGGCGTGCCTCAATGAGAGATTCATCACACAGGCTCCCTGGTATTCTGGAACAAGGTCATGTTTTCTCCACTAGAGAATGACTTATCATTTGAAAAGCAGCTCCTGTTGTGCTACCGGGCCAGTAGACACTGAGCACCTGACCTTGTAACATCAGGTATGTAACCAGAACAGTCCATCACTCCCTGAATATTGTCAGATCTACCAAGTCATGGGTTCTAGCGGATGTGGCAGCAAACCATCCTAGGATGAGGCCCAAGCAGGTTGAAAACACGTAAATAACTTAACATAAATAGCAGGCCATAAGTCACCTACTCGGAGGTTTTCTCTCTCAATGCCCATCTATGGCCCTATGGTGAGTTCCCCAAAAGTAGCCCACGGAGAAGAAAAACACCTGATCGTGGTTCACAGATAGGTTGGCTTCATATGTTGGTATGTCATAAAAATAGATGGCTGCTCCCTACAACACCACAACAGGGGACTTCAGGGGGCAGAGCTGTGAGCAGAACAGCAGATCATCTACTTCATGTGGAGAAAAGGTGGTCCAAGCTTAGAATATACTGCTGGGCAAATAATTTAGCTGATAGGAACAGGATTAAATTATTGTAGACATAGAGATTTAAAGAAGAGGATTGTGGATAGACCTTTTGGGAATGGAAAAAAAAATTGTGGGGGTCTTGTGTCTTTTGTCAATACCCACTAGAGAGCATCCACCACAGGTAAGACAGGAAACAACCAGGTAGACAGGACAAGTTGTCTGGTGGATTGTCCGGTGGGTGTCCTTCATCACCCTAGTGTTTGCACAATGGTCTCATCATCAGAGCAGCCATGCTATCAGGGCTGGTGGCTATAGATGGGTCCAACAGCATATCTAAACTGGTCTTGCCATCATTTATGCTAAATAACCACCCTGTCAGTAGCAAACTGACACTAGGTTCTCAGTAGGGAACAATCCTAAGTAAAAACAACCAGCTTCTTGGTGGCTAGTAAATTGCATTGCATCCCGTCCACCTTGAAGGAAATGATACCTCCTCTCTCTGCAGTAGCTGTGCCAGCACTGCTCTCTGAATATTGACAGAATACCTAATTCACACCAGTGGGATCCTGCATAAGATTGCCTTGGACCAAGGGACCCATTTGATTGAGAAATATGTACACGATCATGAGATTCACTGGTTCTACCTTGTCCTACCTATTTCTTGAAAGTCAGTGGTCTGATGCTGTTATGGGTTAAGTTGTGACCCCGGTAAATTCATATTCTGAGTTATTCAGCTTCTGAAATCCTAACCCCAAGTACTTCAGAATGTAACCTTAATTGGAAACAAGGTAGTTGCAGATGTAGTTTGTTAAGATGAGATCATTAAGGTGAACCTTAATCCAATATGACTATTTTGACTGGAAACTATTCCTTACACTCATAATCCCAGCACCTTGGGAGACGAAGGTGGGAGGATTGTTTGAGGCCAGGAGTTGCAGACCAGCCTGAGCAACATAGCAAGACCCCATCACTACAAAAATTTTTTAAAAATTAGCTGGGTGTGGTGGAATGAGCCTGTAGTCCTAGCTACTTGAGAGGCTGATGTGGGAGGATCACTTGAGCCCAGAAGTTCACTACAGTGAGCTGTGATTGTAGCACTGCATTTCAGCCAGGGCAACAGAGTGAAACTCTGTTTTCTTAAAAAATGAAAAAGAAGACGTTTGGACACAGAGGCAGAGACACAGGGAAAGCTCTGTATAAAGACTGTCGTTACACTGTCAAAAACCAAGTGACATCAACGATTGCTGGCAAATGGCCAGAAGCTGGGAAGGAGGCCTGAGACAGAATTTCCTTCCCAGCTCTCAGAAGGAACCAATTTTCCCAATACCTTCACCTCAGACTTCTGGCCTCCAGAACTATGAGACAATAAATTCCATTGTTGTAAGCCACTAGGTTTTTGATACTCTATTATAGCAGCCCTAGGAAACTAATATAGTAATAAGATACCGTATTGGAGTGGCCTATTCGTGGCTTCACTAAAGCATGAGTTCATCCCATAGAATGGGAAAACTATTCTTCATAGTGCACTATCTGCATTGAACGAGTGTATCAAGCTATGTCCCCAATAGCTAAAATATACAAGTCTAGAAGCCAAGAAATGGAAAAAGAATTGGCTCTTCTCACTATCACTACAAATAATCCATCTGCTCTTCCCTTTCCTTCTACCTTAGGCCCTACTGGGTAAAGTGGGAAGTGGGGAACACTACTCCTAGTGACACATAAGACTTCCACAAAACCCGATGCTGTAACTCGTCTTTGTTTTCCTTATGTGAGTGGACCAGCAGGAAAAGAAAAGAGTTATAATACTGGTAAGGTTAGTCAATCCTGATTATCATGAGAAACTAGACTTGCTGCTAAATAAAGGGACATGGAAGAATATGTCTGGAACTCAGGACATCCACTGGGGTACCTCCATATGCTTTTATGTCTAGTGAAAAACAGTGAGCGAGCAAATGCAGCCATCACAGCCCAACAAAGGAAAGGCGACCCAAGGGCAGACCCTCTGGGATGAAATTCTGGGATCCCCCATCAGGCAAATAAATTATTAATAGATCAGATAATGCTGATCAAGGATAGGGAAATCGAGAGTGGGTGGTGGATGAGAGAACTGACAGTTGTCATTTGGAGCTCGGGATCTGTTGTAATAGCAGGGACCACAGCTCATTCCATTGATTCTCTGTACTAAGTCCTTTTTAGAGATTATGACCACCATATAGGGACAAGTAGATCTGAACAGGGTAAGAGGCGGACTAATAATTACCTTCATGTCACCTACTTGGCCCATTTCTGATTTCAGCCACAGACGTACTAGGAAGTTCTTTGTGGGCACAGACTCTTTCCACCTCAAGTGCAAGTC
The DNA here is from genome assembly GCF_024542745.1 of Macaca thibetana thibetana. NCBI lineage: Eukaryota > Metazoa > Chordata > Mammalia > Primates > Cercopithecidae > Macaca > Macaca thibetana. The sequence continues at coordinate 148,588,618 of NC_065578.1, forward strand.
ACGAGTTTCTTGGTGTGTCTCCACTCCAGAGCTTTCTCAGAAGATAAAGGAGCCTGCTCAGCCAACACACAACCATAGCCTGGAAATGTGGAGACAGTTACAGCTTCCAAGGGCAAATCTCAACCAATGGGATCAGGAGCCAGTGAACAATTGGCCCAGTGTTCCATCTTTGACTTGGGCAATTCCAAGAGATCCAGAAGAATCAAACCCCAGGTATTTACTGCTACAAATGGTGATATTGCATCCTTATACTTTTCCTTCTTCCCTGTCTCACTCTTCCTGACCCCAACCCTCTATCATTTTGCTTCCTGGAATCATCACCCAAATAAACTATATCCACCAAATCTGTCTTAGTCTCTGCTTCTGAAAGAACCCAAAGTAAATGGAAGGTGCCATACACTTGATGTATTATTTTTGACAAGTGAAAAATCTATCTTGGTCCTCCAAATATTGCAAAAACTTACATTATGTAGATGGAACCTCAGTGACCTTACCTGTGAAGTTAAAAGTGTAATCATAATGGGATTTGCCTGTCACTGGTAATTTAAGAGGGGACTCTGGTAGATAACAATCATGCTTTCATGCTGGTTTTGTACATTTCTAGACTTCTTTTGATGATAAAACAATGAATTTAACACATTCTTTGGGGCAATAATTAATTTTCAAAGCTTGACATTAGGAGATTCTGAGTCCTTTTAGAGAAGAAAGACTTGAAAAAAACATTAAATATTCAACATATTACCATAATTTAAATAAAGTCAATTACTAATAGATGAATATTCAGCATCTTGGTACATTTTAAAGAAATTTATCACAAACCATATGACTACTACTCAGTGATACGAACCGAAGCCCAAGAAAAAGGACCTTAAACTTTTAAAAAGCTTTTTCTATTCCTACCACTAGGTGATTCTCTATACCTAAGACAAGTCTTTGAAAGTAACCTATGTTGTCCCACACACTCTGACTCACTGCATTCTCTATCTTCCTCTGTCTTTTCCCTCAGTGTATCTATTGTGTTTGCTCACACTTTCTTTAGAATACCATGTGGTTGTTAAAGTAAGAAAAAAGAAAAAGAAAAAAAAGGCTCATAATCCTACAGCTTAAATAATCTTTCTTATTAACAAAATCATACAATAATACACAATATGAAATTCCAGATATTCAAAAAAGACATACAAGATGAGTTTGGGAAACTAGAATGAACACTGAACATCCACTGGTCTAGATCCTCATTTTACAGCTGAAGTCAGCAAGACTGAGATACAGTCAATGCTTGAACAACACAATGGTGGGGGGAGTGGTTAGGGGTGCCAAACCCACCCTGTGCAAAACTTTTGACTCTCCAAAAACTTAACTACTAATAACCTACTGTTGACTGGAAGCCTTACCAATAACATAGACAGTCAATTAACACATATTTTGTATGTTATGTATATTATATACTGTATTCATACAGTAATAAAATGAGCTAGAGAAAAAAATGTTGGCCGGGCACAGTGGCTCACACCTGTAATCCCAGCACTTTCGGAGGCTGAGGTGGGCAGATCACGAGGTCAAGAGATCAAGACCATCCTGGCCAACATGATGAAACCCTGTGTGTACTAAAAATACAATAATTAGCTGAGTATGGTAGCATGTGCCTGTAATCCCAGCTACTCGGGAGGCTGAGGCAGGAGAATTGCTTGAACCCAGGAGACAGAGATTGCAGTGAGCCCAGATCGCGCTACTGACCTCCAGCCTGGCGACAGAGCAAGCACTCCATCTCAAAAAAAAAAAAAAAAAAAAAAAAAGAGTTATTAGGAAAATCATAAAGAAGAGAAAATACACTTATAGTCCTGCACTGTATTTATCAATATCACAAGTTTACAAGATGAATCATCTGTCTGAAATGGTGGGTAACTGCAGCTGCCGACCTCAATCTACAGATTGTGCAATTCAACTTTTATATCAAGCAATTCAGCTTTTTCTTGTAACGTCATGACCTTCTCTGCTTCCTGGGAGTACTACCAGTATCACTAGCAGCACTTTGTATGGGTTCCATGGTGTTATTCAGAGTTTACAATATTACACTAAACGTGATGAAAAATACACAACAAGCATGAAAGTTAACTTTTTATTGTGATATTAAATTTACTAGAGATGAACTACTCCCGTGGAGATGAATAGCCTCACACAGCATTTTAAGTTGATGCAACACTTGAGCTCAATGCAATAGCAACAGAAGGTGGTTATGAAGTTATCACAGTAGTACAGTATGTACTACAGTTAATTTTATGCAGTTATGATTTAATACTGCATTTTTACATTGGTTTACATTTCTCTCAACTGAATGGTACCATGTACAGTCTGTGTTTGTAGGCATAAGTTTTAATAAATTTTAACTTTTTATAATAAATTTGGGTATATTTTTTGGCAATAAATGATAAAATAGACTAGTAGCCACATATATGTTATGCATTCATAACATATCTAACTTTTTCTTAATGTTTTGATATTTTTGGAGTATGTGGTTTGTCTGCAAGTTTTTTCAAGTTGTCAAAAATCTCCAAATATTTTTTCAATATGTTTATCGAAAAAAAAGGAAACCCTCATATAAATGGACCTACACCATTCAAACCCATGTTGTTCAAGGGTCAACTGTATTTCTAAAAATTCACACAAGTTAATCAGGGAAGAAAGGCAAATTTAAAAACTTTAAAAAGAGAAAACATCATCATTCTGGAATCAATTCACAGAAATTTAAAACACATTCTTATAACTCTTGCAATAGTGATTTTTACGAATGAACTAAAATAATTTATATATTTTCAAAATCTCGGGAGCTCCTTAGAAAAGATGCTTATCTAATGCTTATTTCTTCCAAAGTGTGAAAATCAATGTTTGTTATATTTTCCCTTTCTTGGTTGGAAGCTTGATCCTCCAAAAAAAGTGGCTTTTACGAGCCCAAGTTTCCAAAAAGACAATGTTATAGCCAAAAATAAACCTTGCGACTTGCAAGACAAGTTTGCTCAAGGAGATGACAATTTTTATCATCGTGTGACTGTTAAGGATCAATTTGTCTCTATCTCATTTTCAATAATAGTTTTGACCTAAGGTGTTAGATTAACCATGGACTAAAGTGTGTGATTCTCCTGACCTCTATGACCAGGTGTCTTCCACATCTTGGAATGAAAGCGAAGGAATTCCCTAAATCAGGTATACAGTTTTAGTGCACCTAAGAATAACATGGGAAAAATTTTTAATGTTTAATTTGAGGCCGTATCTGGTATTGGGGTAGATTACAGAAATCCATTTTATAAATGAAGCAAGCACGGGTGTGGTCAACAGATAACGTATACATATTTCCTGGTTGACTTCTATTTTCCTGGCACTTCTCTGGTTTAACATGTGTCCCAGAGTTGTTGCTGTTGTTGTTTTCACAAAATATTATTATTATAATTATTATTATTATTAGCTGCATTAAAATAAGCTAGGACTGGTTTAGTGGATAACTTTGAGATAGGAGGTAGGACTTGACTCTGGAGGCAGGGCTCAGACACTTGACCTAATTGAGGACTAGTTAAAACAGATGGGGCAGAAACACCTTTCTGCAGGACATGCCCACCAGTGTGCCATGTCAGTTTACCATTGCCATGGCAACACCCAGAAGTTACCTCCCTTTCTCTAGGAATTTCTGCATTAATCGCCCCTTAGTTTGCATGTAAATTACAGTGGGTGTAAGTCTGACTTCAGAACTGCCCTGAACTGCTTGCTACTCTGAGCACACTGCCTGTGGGGTACTGCTCTGCAGGAGCCGTCACAGAGCTGCAGGACTGCTGGAGCTGTAACACCGCCACTTCAATATCTACCACTGGCTTGCCCTTGAATTCCTCTCTGGCTAAACCCCAATTTGGGGATCATCTGCCCTGCATCAACTTTGTACTTCCAGACCGTAGCACAGTCTTCCCTAGTAGTGTGTAAGATACATGTACCGTAAACAGAGTTCAACACTTAACAAGTGGTTAAGTCTAAGCTATCAGTGATAACTTCTTTCACTTTTCTTAAACCTTTCTTAACACAGGTAGCTAACTCCTCCATTTTAAGGACAGCGGCATATCTCATGCTGACTTGAAAAAACAAAGTGTGGTTGCATACGATGACTTAGGACAACTAACTTTTCATCCCAAAGGATGTGGGAGAAATGTTTGTTGCTGCTGTCCCTGGCACCCATCTGGTGTATGAGTCGGTTGTGCCTTGGCCCCAGGTGGGGCCTGCAAGATGATTAAGGCACAAGGCTGCCGATCCACCAGACAGTGGGGTCAGTGTGAAATGTGGGAAGTTAGAAACTTGGTGAATGTGAAATACATGCAGAAAGTGGAGGCTAAGCATGCCTACCAGAAAGCTTACACAAAGTAGTGTGAGCAATCCTGCTAAAATGGTTTTGGCATACACTAGATAGGGTAAATCTTCAACTATTTATTTACCCTATCATTTGGTAACACTTTTCAAAAATTTTGCGATGAACTCTGTCAGCAACAAAGAGCTCAGAAAACAAAACAAAGCAAAAAGGCCACGTTTAATGAAATTTCAAGTGCAGAATTCTCATTTCTAAATAAAGATGGTGATGAAATATAACATGCATAAAATATTTGCCAACATTTGCCAGCCTCCTTGGGGCCTATAGTAATGAAAATTAGAAGACATAAATATGTTAAGGAGGCCCCAGAATTTACTTCAAACCTTAGATGTTATTTTAAGGTTTTCTTCGACAGGCATGAAATATGAAGCAATAGCTGGTAATATATTTGGTTTAATTAACAGAACTCTGCAAACAGCTCATGATTTCTGATTTATGTGTCACCAGCTGCTTCAAATTAAAATTTAATTAATTCCAATAATTGTTCAATTTTTTCATGAAATTCAGTGACTCAAAGCTTTTGAAAGTTTATCTGACTTTATTGTGTCTGCTATTGCAAATTCAGTGACAAAATTTGTGAGGATCATATAAATACAAATTCTGATGATGCACACATTATATTTATTGTCAATTAGTTTGTTGATAAATAAGAAACCTATAAAGCAGAAATGTTCTAGAAAGCTTTTAGAGAAATGCAATTATTGAAAGCAAAACTTGGGACCAAGCCAGACATGGTAGGGTGTCTCGAATGCCAGGCATTCAGGAGGCTGAAGAAGAAGAATTTCTTGAGCCCAGGAGTTCGAGTCCAACCTGGAAAACAGACCCTGTCTCTAAAAACAAAACAAAAACTTGGAAATAAAGATATATTAAAATTTATCCTATAAAAGCAAGGGAAGACTTGAGTAAATACATAAGGAAAGCTTAATCCATTCACAATGTTTAATTTTGAAATTCTGTAATTGTGCCTTAGAGTATCTACATTTGTGGAATAATCTTTTGATGAAGCTTCTTGTAAAAACAATTTCATAAATGTATATTCTATGCCAGAATGGAATGAAACTGCAAAAACTAACAATTGTGAAGCATCTATATACAAAATATTTTAAAGTATATACACAACTTACTAACAAGTTTTGTCTTGTAAAACTATTAGTTAAAGAAATCTACTCTGAATGGAGGCAAACAGGAGGTATCGTATCTGGGAAAATACTTATGCTGAAATATTTACACATTTCAAATAAAAAGAATAATATTGAGAATCTTCCATTTAGCAGGATTTGTTCTGAGCTTACCATAAGCCTCACCACCTGAATAAAGAGTAATTTCTCAATTGAAAGTATTGTAGGTTAGATGGTAGAGTCAATTGCAAAAGAGTAAAACAGGCCAGGTGTGATGGCTTATGCCCATAATCCCAGCACTTTGGGAGGTCGAGGTGAGCTGATCACTTGAGTCTAGGAGTTCGAGACCAGCCTGGGCAACATGACAAAACTTCGACTGTACAAAAAATACAAAAATTAGTTGTGTGTGATGGTGTGCAACTGTAGTACCAGCTACTTGGGAGGCTGAGGCAGGAGGATCACTTGAGCCTAGGAGGTCAAGGCTGCAGTGAGCTGTAATTGTGCCACTGCACTCCAGCCTGGGAGACAGAGTAAGACTCTGTCTCAAAAAAAAAAGTAGGCAATTTTATGAAAAAAAATTTAAATGATAAGACCACATTTAAAAAATACACTCTGTGGAAATATCTCAGTAACAGAGTATTCACAAAAAAACACAGCTATTCAAAGTACTTTATTTGAAGTACATGAATATGGGCCGAGTGCAGTGGCTCACACCTGTAATCCCAGCACTTTGGGAGTCCGAGGCAGGCAGATCACCTGAGGTCAGGAGTTTGAGACCAGCCTGGCCAACATGGTAAAACCCCATCTCTACTAAAAGTACAAAAATTAGCCGGGCATGGTGGCACGTGCCTATAATCCCAGTTCCTCCAGAGGCTGAGGCAGGAGAATCGCTTGAACCCAGGAGGCGGAGGTTTCAGTGAGCTGAGATCACGCCACTGCACTCCAGCCTGGGCAACAGAGTGAGACTCCATCTCAAAACACACACACACACACATACACACACACACACACACAGAGTACATGAATATGTACAAATAATTATTCTGCTTATATTTAAATTCAGATAATCAACATAAACGTTTCAAAACTTTAATGTACATGAGCTTTATGTTTTTAAAAGAGATTTATATTTTTGATTTTTTTTTTTTTTGAGACAGAGGCCCGGTTGGCCTGTGGAGAAGGAATGTCACAAGAACTGATCCTCTGAGCTGTAGCTACAGGGAAGGTGCTCCTTACCGTTAGTGTATCATCAAATGAACAGACAGCAACTTTTGTGACTTCCTGGTATTCCAATCCTTACTTCTCAAACCAGAAAAACCCTAGACAAATATCTTGCAACGATTCACTTCATTCCTCTTTGTCCCCAGGGGAGTCCTGGTTCTGGTTTCTTTAGCCTCCCAACCCTAAAACTACTTCCTCTTTTGAATAGTAACCTATCTTATGAGGTAAACTTACCTGATAGTAATTTTATAAGCTTATATTAGCCGCAGGAAAGGTTATACACTGAGGTGATTTTTTTTTTTTTTTGGATGAAATCTCACTCTGTCACCCAGGCTGGAGTGCAGTGGTGAGATCTTGGCTCACTGCAACCTCTGCCTCCCAAGTTCAAGCAATTATCCCACCTCAGCCTCCCAAGTAGCTGGGATACAGGCACCCACCACCATGCTTGACTAATTTTTTTTTGTATTTTTAGTACAGATGGGGTTTTGGTATGTTGGCCAGGCTGCTCTCAAACTTCTGACCTCAAGTGATCCACCTGCCTTGGCCTCCCAAAGTGCTGGAATTACAGGCATGAGCCACCGTGCCCGGCTGTTTTTGTTTTTACTTCTGTGTTGAAAATTGAAATTTAGGAAATTTTGAGAGTAGATGCAATATTTGATCAGTATCTGGGGCCTGCCTGACTTCACAGGAATCTAGTTCCACTACATCCATCAAAAAAGCTGTGCAGGGGCCAGGTGTGGTGACTCATGCCTGTGATCCCAGCACTTTGGGAGGCTGAGGCGGGCGGATCACCTGAACTCAGGAGCTCGAGACCAGCCTGGGCAACATGGTGAGACCCTGTCTCTACTAAAAATACAAAAATTAGCCAGGCATGGTGGGGCACGTCTATAATCCCAGCTCCTCAGGAGGCTGAGGCAGGAGAATCGCTTGAACCCGGGAGGTGGAGGTTGCAGCGAGCCAAGATCATGACACTGCACTTCAACCTGGGTGACAGAGAGGGATGCTGTCTCAAAAAAAAAAAGCTAAGCATTGAAGCCATTCAATGCGAGGCACACAGTGAGTTTGCAACAACAAATACGTGTGAAATTTGTGAATGGCAGATGAAAGAACCCCCAAATAGTTGAAATTCTTGTAACTGTACACTCTCAGCTATTTGGTAAAAGAAAGTTGTCAGGAATGAGAAGCAATAAAAAGTTGGAGAATAAACATTTTTCTTTATGCATCACACTGTATTAGTCTGTTTTCATGCTGCTGATAAAGACATACCAGAGACTGGGAAGAAAAAGAGGTTTAATTGAACTTGCAGTTCCACATGGCTGGGAAGGCCTCAAAATCGTGGTGGGAGGTGAAAGGCCCTTCTTACATGGCTGCCACAAGAGAAAATGAGGAAGATGCAAAAGGAAAAACCCCTGATAAAACCATCAGATCTCGTGAGACTTATTCACTACCATGAAAACAGTATAGGGGAAACTGCCCACATGAATCAAACTATTTCCCACCGGGTCCCTCCCACAACACATGGGAATTATGGGAGTACAATTCAAGATGAGATTTGGGTGGGGACACAGAAACAAACCATATCATTCCTCCCTTGGCCCTCCAAATCCCATATCCTCACATTTCAAAACCAATCATGCCTTCCCAACAGTTCCCTGAAGTCTTAACTCATTTCAGCATTAACCCAAGTCCACAGTTTAGTCTCTTCTGAGACAAGGCAAGTCCTTTCCACCTATGAGCCTGTAAAATCAAAAGCAAGCTAGTTACTTCCTAGATACAATGAGGGTACAGGTATTGGGTAAATACAGCCATTCCAAATGGGAGAAATTGGCCAAAACAAAAGGGGATATGGTGCCCATGCAAGTCTGAAATCCAGCAGGGCAGTCAAGTTTTAAAGTTCCAAAATGATCTTTGACTCCAGGTCTGACATCCAGGTCATGCTGATGCAAGAGGTGGGTTCCCATAGTCTTGGGCAGCTCTGCCCCTGTGGCTTTGCAGGGTACAGCCTCCTTCCCAACTCATGGGCTGGCATTGAATATCTGCTGCTTTTCCAGGCACACAGTGGTGCAAGCTGTAGGTGGATCTACCATTCTGGGGTCTGGAGGATGGTAGCCCTCTTCTCACAGCTCCAGTAGGTGTGGGGACCCCAATTCCACATTTTCCTTCTGCACTGCCCTAGCAGAGGGTCTCCATGAGAGCGCCACCCCTGCAACAAACTTCTGTCTGGGCATCCAGGCATCTCCACACATCTTCTGAAATCTGGGTGGAGGTTCCCAAACCCCCATTCTTGACTTTCTGTGCACCCACAGGCTCCACACCATGTGGAAGCTGCCAAGGCTTGGGGCTTGCACCCTCTGAAGCCACAGCCTGAGTTCTATGTTGGCCTCTTTCAGCCACAACTGGAGCGGCTGGGATGCAAGGCACCAAGTCCTTAGATTGCACGCAGCATGGGGACCCTGGACCCTGTACATGAAACCATTTTCTCCTCCTAGACCTCTAGGTCTGTGATGGGAGAGGCTGCCACAAAGGTCTCTGACATGCCCTGGAAACATTTTCCCCTTGTCTTGAGGATTACCATTCAGCTCCTCGTTACTTATGCAAATATCTGCAGCTGGCTTAAATTTCTCCTCGGAAAATAAGATTTTCTTTTCTATCACATTGTTAGGCTGCAAATTTTCTTAACTTTTATGCTCCGCTTCCCCTTTAAAACTGAATGCCTTTAACAGCATCCAAGTCACATCTTGAATAATTTGCTGCTTAGAAATTTCTTCCCCTAGATACCCTAAATCATCTTTCTCAAGTTCAAATCTCCACAAATCTCTAGGGCAGGGGCAAAATGCTGCCAGCCTCATTGCTAAAAAGTAACAAGAGTTACCTTTGCTCCAGTTTTCAACAAGTTCCTCATCTCCATCTGGGATCACCTCAGCCTGGATTTCATTTATCATATCATTATCAGTATTTTTGTCAAAGCCAGTGAGCAAGTCTCTAGGAAGTTCAAAACCTTGCCACATTTTCCTGTCTTCTTCTGAACCCTCCAAACTGTTCCAACCTCTGCCTGTTACCCAGGTCCAAAGTTGCTTCCACATTTTTGGGTATCTTTTCAGCAACACCCCACTCCTGGTACCAATTTACTGTATTAGTCCATTTCACACTGCTAATAAAGACATACCCCAGACTGGGAAGAAAAAGAGGTTTAATTAGACTTACAGTTTCATATGGCTGGGAGGCCTCAGAATCATGACAGGAGGCAAAAGGCACTTCTTACATGGCGGTGGCAAGAGCAAGAGAAAATGAGGAAGATGCGAAACTGGAAACTCCTGATAAAACCATCAGATCTTGTGAGATTTACTCACTACCACAAGAACAGTATGGGGGAAACCACTCCATGATTCAAATTATCTCCCACTGGATCCCTCCCACAACATGTGGGAAATATGAGAGTACAATTCAAGATGAGATTTGGGTGCAGACACAGAGAAAAACTGTATCACCCACCCTAGAGCTCAGTGGACAAGGTGAAATGCAAATGAATGACTAATAAACTGAGGCAATATTTCTATCTCTTTTGTTTGCTGAAAGTTGGAGAAGGAGGAGCAGCTGAAGGAACCCAGCTTTTCTCTCTTGGCTGGTACTAGAGATAAAAGGGGTATAAAATTACCCCTTGTAGTTCCTTCTGGAAGAAATTGCTTCTGAGATACTAGAACCAGAAAACAACACTTCAGTATTTTTAAAAAACAGTGAAGCAACACTTTTTGGAGTTGCATGACTCTTTGTTTGTTTGTTTGTTTGTTTGTTTGTTTGTTTTGAGATGGAGTTTCACTCTTGTTGCCCAGGCTGGAGAGCAATGGCACGATCTCACCACAACCTCTGCCTCCTGGGTTCAGGCAATTCTCCTGCCTCCGTCTCCCGAGTAGCTGGGATTACAGGCATGTGCCACCACACCTAGTTAATTTTGTATTTTTAGTAGAGATGGGGTTTCTCCAGTTGGTCAGGCTGGTCTCGAACTGCTGACCTCAGGTGATCCACCTGCCTCAGCCTCCCAAAGTGCTGGGATTACAGGCATGAGCCACTGTGCCCAATGACTCTTCAATTACCAAGAGAAAAGATGTTATTTAGTGAAAGTCAAATAAAACAGAATATATATTCAGGATGTGTAAAGGTGACCTGCTAGCCATAGCAGTTGAGGAGTGATTTTTTTACCTTCCAGATCCCTATGTAGTCTGATAACCAGGAAGTAGCACGGCCTAGAGGTGTAGGCATTAAACCAAAGAACAGGTCCTAGCACTACAACTTGCTAGCTGTGAGGTGTTGGGCAAATTACTCAACCTCACTTCACCCTTATCCAGTTAAGGGGGTCGTTCTGAGGATTATGTGAAATAATTTGTTTAAAGCTCTTAGCACCATGCCACGTGGTGAATACACAAAAGATAGTTATCGGTACTTACTCTCCAGCTCTTCTGCATAGGTTGTGTCATCTAATCAACTGTGATTTCTGCTGGAAGAATGGAGGCGATTTTTATTCCTCATAGCAAGTTCATAAGGTATATTAACCACAGGAAAGGTTATATGGTGAGTTGATTGTTGCCTAATTTGATGAGTCAGATTGTTTTCTTTTTTTCACTTCTGTGTTGAAAATAGAAATTTAGGTCAACGTCTTGCTTCAGGCAGAAAAGCATTCTTTTTTGGTTACCTGTCTAAAATAAGAAAGTAACCACTCTTCATGTCTCACCACCTATCTAGACCCACAGCTGATGTTAATAGATTTCCTTTGGAAACTTGAAGCAGGAGTTTTAGGACAGTATCTGTATATGGCCCTTAAACCAGGAAATGTAGATTAAAATAGAGTTCACAGTCTTATTTCCAAGTGCACCCAAAATGAAAAATTTTAAAACCTAGAACACAGAGATTTTTCAGTTGAAATAATAGACAGTTTATGTTTGTGGGCAGTTATACCAGATCAGAGTTCATTACTTCAGTCAGCCCATGGTGCAATATAGAAAAAAGCTTCACAGTGACACAGTTGATGGGAATCTTGAGGATAACTAGGAATAGCCAAGGTAGTCTTCCCATTAAGAGGAGCTAATGTAAAGAATTACTCAGTAGGCTTCTAGATTGCTAATAATCATACAGCCCTCATTAGCAGTACACAAGCACCTATTTAATCAATCCAAGGTCTTAAGGTATTATGAACTCAAGAAAGGTGAATTGTCTGTTGTCATTTCTACTGAGCAGCATAACTTTAACAAAGCTGATAGATTTTAAATTTTCCCAATCTTCTCTCTGGCGCATGAAACTGGGTGCTAGCTTAATAACCTTAGGCCATAAAGTACTGTAACATGTTGGCTCATGCTGGATGGCAACAGGTTTGTTTTTCATGATTATGTAATCTGAATTCCTTTTCCAAGAAAGGATTTGAAAATGAGCTATTAAATTGGATTGCCAGCAAGAGTATGGTCGAAATGCACATATATGTTAACCATGTTAAGCCCAGACCCTTCCTCTCAAACTGCCACCCCACCACACCCCTCTATAAATTGATAAACTATAAATTGAGTGTGACTTATAAGAAATGTTATGTGGTAGCTTGCTGAGGTATACATAAAGGCTGAAAATGCCTACTAAGAATTTTTAGAGAGGATATTTAATCTGTTCAGTCTTAAATAACAACCTAATCAGCCAGGCAATGTGGGCAATTTGTACACTAGTACTCATTTTAGATTTGCTTTAAAAACTAATACGTGTTAAAAATGTTGTGCTAAGGTACAGACTACAGCGAGTTCAAAGGCTTGAGGCGCCAGGTAGGTATTTATTGACTAGAATGCTATTTAGAAGAGAGGTTCACATTGTTCTTAACTTCCAAGACAAAAACTTAAAACCACAGCAAGTAACTGCTTGGAGTTTTGCATTCCGTACTCCTGCAACTCACAAGCGAACTTCCTGTTCCTTCTTGGCTGGCAGACGTGAAGGCTAGACGATGATGAATGGTTTGATTCTTGTAGTTGGAGAATCTGCCATGGCTTTCAGCCCTTAAGGCTTTGTGTGCCAGGCCAGGTGTTATTTAAAAAAAAAAAAAAAAAAAAAGTTCCTCGCAGAGATTTGGATTTCACTTGATGATAACAGAGCATGGACTGAGTTAGGCATTTGGGCAAAGATCATATCTAATAAAGATCCACACACCCATGTACATCCCAAAAAGGAATGTTTCAGAACACTTGAGAACCAAACCTGGAAACCTTTAAACATTCCCTGGAATATTGTTAGTAGGTTTCAAGAACTAAGAAAAAATAAGAAGAATGGAGGGTGGGGAGAGGAAGAGAAAGAGGAAAGAAAGAAAAAAGATGGCAAGATTCTTGGGCCAACATGTTTTTCTTTTTCACGGGGGAAATGGCAGAGTTTTTCCAAGTGAGAAGATAATTCTGTACTTTCCTTTGCAGCTTGTATACATGGACATATTTTTTTTTTTTTTAATGAGTTGAAAGTTAAGTGCTAGGATTTCCTTCACTGCCTCCACCAGCTAGTACTATATTAAATGGATCCCAGGTCAGAACCTACTAGAAACCGTAGGTGAGGGGGATCGGTTGTAATGCCGGCAGAGTGTGTGTGTGTGTGTGTGTGTGTGTGTGAGTGTGTGTAACAGGAAGAGAGGGAGGTAGAATCCCAGAACTGGTCCTTGTCTGGAGTAGATATGAGTCAGCTTTGAAATTTAAGTGGAAAACAAGTTGAGAGAGTACTAGAACAGTAGTTATTCAAATAGCAGGCTCAAATTAATTGCTTAGGAAAAACAGTTCACATTTTCTTTTCTGCCCCATCACTTCAGCAGTTTTAAAAATCTTATGGTGAAAGGACAGAATCTTGAAATTAGGTAATGGGGATAGGTCAGGTGGAGGGACACGGGGAGCTGAATTTTAACTCAGCTGAATTGGGGACTAATTTCCTCGGCAGTTCAGAAGTTCTTAACGAAGGCTTTCTGCCAGAAAGAACCAGCGCAGGCCACTACCCAGGCGCACTGAGGCCTGTTCCTGCCCCTCTTTCAGAGAAGAGGAGGCTTATAGCTGTCTCCTCTGAGGCAGCCCCTCCCTTGGGGAGGGCATTCCCTACCTGAACCTTCTGACCCTTCCCCAGTTCTCCATCACCACCACTGTGCTCATCCTGACTTTCATGCCTTCTTTCAAACCCTGCTTGGAATTCTCTTTCCCCAGCTCTCTTGAACCCAGCCCTTCACCTCCTTCCAGGCCTAGCCCAGATCCTCTAAAAAGCCTCAACTCACATGACAGTCTCCTCTCTGTAAGCCAACATCAAGTTACTACCGTTTTCACTATTTCTGGTAGAAGTTTTGGGATAGGTGGTCAACTAGAGACAAATACCTTTTCTTTCCTGGCTTTACTTTTCTTTTTCTTTAAAAGAAAAATAATACTTTTATGATCTCTCTGACTGACTTTTATCATTGTTTACTGTACCCGCAGAATCTAACTGATGGACTTTTCACAGCTGTTGCGTCCAGGCAATATGTTATTTCAACTTCTCAATCTGCTGCACGTCAACCCAGACCCATATTTGGTTTTTACAGAAGTTCTCTGACATTAGAATTTAAAAGCAATCCAAAAGAATGAAGCTATTTCTGTGACCAAGACAAGACAAACCAAGGAAGAAATCAGTTCATCGGGGGCATATTATGCTACTTACATTCGTCTTCTCTGAGGGACATATGCAGCGGAATCACGGAGAGGGACTTTTCAGAAATGTGCTCCAAAAACAGTAGGGAAAACCCTTTCTCTATTGGCAAATGATGTTTTAAAGTCTTTTTTGAAGAAACAAATGTAGAAATGTTTTTCTACTGAGGCCTCCTTAAGTTTTAAAATGTCCCTTAAAAATAATACAGGGAATAGAACTTCCATGAGAAATTATTCCTTCTCATGAGTGTAGACTTGTCTACCTAGGGAAGTCTAAAGGAAATTGAGTGCAGTCAACCTGCAAGGGTGAGCAGAGATGATTAAAATGCACTGATAATTCAGAATCCCATTTCCACCTCATTAATTTCAACCTCTGTTCCCTTCTACTGGTACTTCTAAAGAAAAGAAAAGCAAATTGAAGATAATATCCTGTCACTGCTCCTGCCTTCTCCCAGCCCTGAGTGTTCAATCAGTTGGGTGGAAGATAATTATCAGAAGAAGGAGGCAAAGCAAGCAAGTGGTTCACATGACTGACAACCCAACTAGTGTCCCCCTCATCTCTTCACTGTGCAAAGATTGCAGATGTCACTTATTTAATATGGATGAGAATTAATGAAAATCATGTCTAGTCTTTGTCTGCTTCCAATGTATCAATACCTCAGATTTTGCCAAGTTTCAGAACCTTAGCATCATTATGGCTAAAGAAGTCACCTGACTACAGTAAGTGAACTTCTCCATTTCCACTCTCCCTTCTGTTATCTGGTAAGGGGGGAATTTTGCTTTGCTTTTTGTGAGACATGCCTATTAATTGATTGAGGCTCTGTCTCTTTCAAACAATGTTTTCCTCTGTCATTTTACAATGTGTACTCTTCCTATTATTGTATAGGAGGGAAAGTGCGTCACTGTTCTATCATTATAGAATAAATATTTTCTTGCAAGGAAAATTTCAGGATTCACGAATGCTAAATAACACATCTGGATGCTAATTTGGGGGAACTTCAGACATTAAGTATTCTGAAATAATCAGTTCCAAGTGCAAAAAAAAAAAAAAAAAAAAAGACTATTTGGAGTTATAGGAATCCATGGTGAAGAGAGAGGAGGAAATTAAAGCAAAGATATAAACAGTAGAGGCTAGAGGGAAAAGGAGTCACAGGAGGTACTTTTGTGTGAGTCAGAGTGAGCCTGACTCAAAACTGTGAACTGGACAAACATCTTCCCTTTTCCTTTCTTTACCAAGACCTGCTTAGAATTCCCAACAGCAGGATAACCATCACTACTACTTGTGGAGTTTACATTTTTACAGTGTTTGATGCTTAAACATTATCTCTAATTGGCAACATGTTGGAATGGACAAATACAGGTGAGGGGGAGTTTATAAAAGCAATTCCCTAGCCCAGAAAGTCTATTGCATATCAAAAGTGTCTCAGTCCAGCCCTGGGAACAGTAATAAGGAAAATATTCTAGGCCCTTATCAAGATACTGGTATGAGGAAATAAGATGCATATGCCAACTACATAAAGATGGAAAAGAGTCAAATCTTTCTGGCAGAGTGTGATTAGCTAACCTTATGTGTCAACTTGGTGAGGCTATAGTACCCAGTTTTCAATCAAACACTAATCTAGCTGTTGCTTTGGAGGTATTTTGTAGATCTGGTTAACATCTACAAGCAGTTGACTTTAAGTAAAGGAGATTATCTTGGATAATGTGGATGAGTCTCATACAATCAGTTAAAAGGGCTTAAGAGCAAAACTAAGATTTCCCTGAGGAAGAGAAGAAATTCTGCCCCATGACTGCAGCTCCTGTCCAAGAGTTTTCAGCCTGCCAGCCTTTGCTACAAATTTCAGACCTGCCGGCCCTGACAATGTGAAAGCACCTACCTGTCTGTCTGTCTGTCTGTCTGTCTGTCTGTCTATCTATCTATCTATCTATCTATCTATCTATCTATCTATCTATCTATCTATCTGTCTGTCTGTCTGTCTGTCTGTCTGTCTGTCTGTCTGTCTATCCATCCATCCATCTCTCTATCTATCTATCTATCTGCCTACCTATCCATCTATCTGTCTGCCCATCCATCCATCCATCCATCCATCCATCCATCCATCCATCCTACTGGTTCTGTTTCTCTGGAGAACCCTGTTACAGAGAGTGATCTGGAAGACCTGAGGAAGTGATATTTAAACAGCCTTCAACGGATAAGGAGCTGACTACGTGAAAAGCAGAGGTTAACCATGCCCCTTACACAGGGAAGAGCATATCCAAAGGCCCTGAGATAGGAAAAACTTCAGCATAAATAAGGTTATGAAAAAGAAATCAGTATGTTGGGCACAGTGCACAGTGATGACTCAGGATGAGGTTGGAGAGGTTTGCAGAGGTTAGATCATGCAGGATTCATAGTAAAATATTTGGGCTTATTTTTCAAACTACTGTAGGAAGCCATTGAAGGTTTTTAACTTGGAGAAAAATGGTTGCATTGTGGAAAAGAGATTGGAGGGGCCAAGAACAGAGGTAGACAAACACTCAGAAGGTGACTGTAGCAGTTCAGGTAGAAAATGATGGTAGCTTGGCCTGGTGTGTTGGCAGAGTGTGGGAAGAGGTGAGATGATTGGAGATGATATGATGGGATGGATGAAGAAGGTGGTGGGAGGTAAGACCATCAAGGATGCTCCTAGATTTCTGGCTTGAACAACTAGGTAGATAGCAGTGTTACTTAATGCAACACGGTAGACTGAGGGAGGAACACAAAGCATGCAAATAATGTGTTCAGGTTTTTGTTTTGTTTTGTTTTTTGGGGTTTGTTTGTTTCTTTTTCTTTGAGATGGAGTCTCTGTCGCCCAGGCTGGAGTGTAGTGGCGCGATCTCGGTTCACTGCAACCTCCACCTCCGGGGTTCAAGTGATTCTCCTGCCTCAGCTTCCTCAGTAGCTGGGACGACAGGCAAGTGCCACCATGCCTGGCTAATTTTTTTTTTTTTTTTGGTATTTTTAGTAGAGATGGGGTTTCACCATGGTGGCAAGGCTGGTCTCAAACTACTGACCTCAGGTGCTGGGATTACAGGCGTGAGCCACTGTGCCCAGCCAAGTGTTCAGTTTTGATAGTGGAGCTCAAAAGAGAAGGTTCAAAATGAGATATAAATTTGGGATTTATGTAGTATACATAGTATACAGATGGCTTTTGAAGCTATATGAATGGATGTGATTAATCGAGGAGAGAAGACAGAGAGTACTCAGGGCTGAACCCTAGGTAATGACATTTAGAGATAAGGTAGAGAAGGAACAGCTAGAGGGATGGGGGAAAAAGTCAAAAACAAAAACGAATATTCCAAGAGGAGTTGTGCTTCAGAAAAGAGGTCTAAGTCAACATGTGAAATGCTGCCAAGAAGCCGAGCAAAATGAGGACGGAAAAACAAACACAGGGTTTGGCCCCGTGGCCTAGCTGTGAGTCTTGATGTCTAGTAATCTACTTAATGCTTTTTCACTTGCCATTTGCAACATGCAACAGGGAGTCCACTGTCACGGCTAATTCTAGGTGGTCACTGGACCTCCTGGGTATCACTTTTCATAACCTGATGTACACAGGGGCCTGTTTGTGTTGTTGTTGTTTTCCTGAACGAGGAAAAAGAAAAGTTGAGGCCGAGAGTGGTGGCTCACGCCTGTAATCCCGGCACTTTGGGAGGCTGAGGCGGGCGGATCACAAGGTCAGGAGATCGAGACCATCCTGGTTAACACGGTGAAACCCCGTCTCTACTAAAAATACAAAAAATTAGCTGGGCTTGTTGGCGGGCGCCTGTAGTCCCAGCTACTCGAGAGGCTGAGGCAGGAGAATGGCGTGAATCCGGGAGGCGGAGCTTGCAGTGAGCCCAGAGCGCGCCACTGCACTCCAGACTGGGCTACAGAGTGAGACTCCGTCTCAAAAAAAAAAGGAAAGTTGATACCTGGGCACCTGGGGATATAGAAGGACAGGCTGTTCTGCACTCCCCAGCCTGGCCTCAGAGACCATGCCTTATCTATAGCAGGCAGCCTATGTGAAGGATGAATTGTTTTGAAGATTCAAATATCCCAAGTTCTGGGTTAGGAGACTTATTTTCTTCCTTGATATTATTTTTCCTTTTTTACTTCATGACATTTAACTCAATTTTCAATTATGAATGCATTTGGCATAATAATTTAATTGACATTTATGTCCATGTGAGACTGTAGCTTCCATGAGGCAAAGAGCCTGTCCAGTTGTGTGCACTTGTAACTACAGCCCAGCATGAGGCCTGGCAGATAGTAAGAGTTCAAGATATAGCTGTTGAATTAATAAATGATGATGGGATGTGTAGAAATAGAAAATTATAGCCATAAACTTATAGGCATAAACAGAATTAAAAGTCAGTGATCTTCTGTGTTTTCCCACCGATGTTAATTTGCTACTTGCTTACACTGCTATTTTCCACTAATAGACAAGTGGCAACAGGCACTAGAAATTTAAAAAACTGTATGAGAGATACAAAGAAAATTGAAGAAATTTTATGTATTAGCTTTTTTAGAGACAGCCATTGTATATTTTAGCTGTAGGGCATCTCAGTACCCAGAATCCTGTGCTGGCGTTTGGAGACTAGGTGGTTATTTTTTACTGGTATATACTAAAAAACCCAGATGTAAGACAGCCGTAGTCCTAGTACTGTGGGAAATCCACTACTAGCATAGTTCCTACAGCATTAGCCAAAACCACTGCTCTTTAAAATCAGACATTTGGGGGAAGGAACATGTGAGGAAACTATGAACGTCTAAGGCCAGAAATGCACCAGTGAGTTTATCTTAGAGAAATCAGCGAATCATCCAATTTTAGAATTCAAGAAATCTTCAGGCCAATTCCCCTTATTGTATTTTTAGAGAGATAAGGGCCTATAAGTGAACTGCAGAGTCACACAGCCAGCTGTTACAACTTGTCATAATCACATATGTCTGACCTCATGTCCTGATCCTAAATCAAAGGTGTGGGTATGAAAATTAGTGTAGATATTGAATTCATACTTAATAGTCAATACTGCTACATATAATATTAAAAAGCCTATGTTGATAGCTCTGGTGATTTACCTTGAATGAGAAGCCACCCCCAAAATATGTATTTCATAAGTTTGGCATTTTTATATTAGGTTTTCTCCAAAGTAAGGCACCCCTGAACTTCTGAGATGAAATCCCAATTTTAGTACAGGTGAAAATGTCACTTTCTCCCCTTACAAACTCTTGCTAAGACACGGTGGTGAGCTCACCATGTGTCACACAGGGAGGCCGGAGCCCAGGCATGGCTACCAATGGCTAGAATGGAGGGTGTCTTACACATGAATCATAAATTCCTATCCTGCCAAATTTTTAATAAGTCACTTATTTCTGCACATTTTTGAAGAAACTGATAGTTTTGTACAAATATGTATTAGCATTTATGTTCTTGGTTACAGAATTTAAGAAATGACTAATCCTCCATAGATACACGGAATTTCTCAAACTTTTTTTTTTTGGAACATTTGCTTTCTACACTAAAATTGATACCAATGCATTTGCTGGCTGCAAATCAATAAAGGCACATATTCAGTTATATATAAAATACACAGAGGAGTGTAACTCACTTTGCAGAACAGCTATTATTTACCTTAAAATGTTTTTGTCCTTATTTTGGCATTGTTTACTTCCTTTGTATGATTTTCATGTTTTAGGAATTATGAAGTTAGAATCCTCTTCTATGCTTCATTTATAGCTCTTACAGAAAATTGCTATTTTAGGGAAAAGATGTTCAATGCTTCTACTGAGGATTGTTTTCTTGAATCTTATTCCTGTTTTCACTTCATGATGTCATAATATTTGTTGAAGTTTTACGTCAAGTATCATTTAATTTGAAAGATTCTTCTTTAAAGAATACAGAAAAATATGTTAATAATATTCTTCAAAAAATTAGCTATTGAACATTTTCCCTATATTCTATTATTTTAAATAGAATATTTAAAAAACCACATTCTTCATCATTATCAAATTTCATGTATTTATTCAAAATGCTTTGTTAAGTACAGGAAGAGAGAAAATGATGACAAAGACCTGCTTCCGTCTGAATATGGAAGACGTTTTAAAAGTTCAGCCCAAAACGTGTCTTACTCAACCTTGTATTATCATCATTTAGCAAACAGCAGGGGCTCATTAAATGTTTTTGAGGCCAAGCACAGTGGCTCACGCCTGTAAATCCAGCACTTTGGGAGGCTGGAGTGGAAGATCACTTGAGCTCAGGAGTCTGACACCAGCTTGGGTAACATAGAGAGACCCCATCTCTACTAAAAAGAAAATTAGCCTGGCATGGTGGCACGCATCTGTGGTCCCAACTACTCAGGTGGCTGAGGCAAGAGATCACTTGAATGGGAGCTCAAGGCTGCGGTGAGCTATGATTGCACCACTGCACTTCAGTCTGGTTAACAAAGCGAGAGCCTATCTCAAAGAAAAAAAAAAAGTTTTTGAATTCATGTTAACATTCCCTTGTGTACATGGAAAAGAATTATTCACATTAGTCAATATTAATCTGCATATAGCTTGTAATAGATTAAATTCTACTGCTTATAAGGAGTTTGTGGGAAAACTGGACAGAAACATTATCTCCCTAATTGGGGAAATTTTAACAAAAAGATTACATTGATTTTATAGAACATATGGAGCTGCCTTAACAGATGGGTGGGAGTAGGTGGTTCCCTGCATGCATAAGGACCCTACAAATCCATCTCTCTGCTTCTTGTCAAAAGACGGAATAATAAGATCCGTGCACACACTAAGTGTTTTTAAGTAAAGTCCATGTAGATATGATACTTAGTTTCTATTTATGTTTTTATGCTTGCTGAGTTTTATTCTCTCCTTTTCTTTCCTGGTCAAGTCTACTGTGATTAACTAACCAGCTATTTTAATGGAACAATTCTAGCTGAAACAGATGCTTAAAAAAACTGACTTAATAGGATTGACCAGTTATTTTTATGCCCGACGTAAAGTTACCTGTCTAAAGATTCAGATCTCCTGACTTCAAATCCATATCATAAACCATGGGGTGTGTTTGAAAAGTTATGCCTAAATGAAATAAAATGTAAAAATCAAAATCAGTAGTGGCGTTCACAATTTAAGGGAGCCCTTGGTTATATATGGCTTCCTGATTTTAGTGAAGATTCCTTCTAACCAATCCAAAACAAATTTGTTTCATAAGTTCAAAATTTTTATATTGTGCCTTCTCCAAAGTGAGACACCTTTGAACTTACTCTGACAAGTTCAAATCCCAAATTTGACACAAACAAAAATGTCACTTTTTCCCCATATTGTTAACAGTTTGATATGTATATATATATAGAGAGAGAGAGAACTGAAAAGAAAAAAAACTTGTTTCACCCAAATATGTGGAATGACTCACAGTCAGCATTTTATAGTAGCTAAGGTTTAACTTCAGATTTTTCTTGTACCAAAATATATTTACATATATAAATATAAAATTCATAATATATTATTTATATAATGCATACCACATAAAACTTTTGTCTGCAACAGTATACAGTTAAAGTGATTACCTTCAGGGAACGTTAAGACAGAAATGGGATATCAAAACAGACAACCTGTCTTTTAATTATATACTTCAACATTGTTTGAGATGAAAATATATTATTTTGCTTTGGGAGGCTGACACAGGTAGATCACTTGAGCCCAGGATTTCGAGCCTAGCCTAGGCAACATGGCAGAGACCCCATCTCTACTAAAAATACAGAAAATGGTCCCAGCTACTCAGGAGACTGAGGTGGGAGGATGAAAGATGGATGCTTGAGCCATGGGGGTAGGGGGGTAGGAGAGATTGCAGTGAACCAAGATTGCGCCACTGTATTCCAGCTTGGGTGACAGAACGAGACCTTGTCTCTAAAAAAAGAAAAAAAAAAAGAAAAAAAAAGAGAGAGAGAGAGAAAGAAAATATATTATTTTGTAATATATATTTCTCTTAAAACTTTTAGATTTTTAACTTTATTATTACTTCATGCTTATTCAAAATTAAACATAATTCAGAATAGTATAATGAACCCCCACATGGTCATCACCCAGCCTCATCAGTCATCAACTCATTGCCCAATCTTGCTTTACCTATATACCCCTTTCCTACCTCTGTGTTATTTGGAAACAAAACCCAGATGCCAGAACATTTCAGTCATAAGTATTTCAATAATATCTCTAAAAGAGAAGGATTCCTTAATGTTATATAAACTCAATGCCAGCTATCACATCTAAAATATTTTACAATAATTCCTTAGTATCTATCCAGCCAGTGTGCAAATTTCTTCATAAAGAGCATAAATGACTTTCTTGTTTTAGAGTTTGTTTGAATTAGGATACAAATAAGGTCACATGAGATAGTTGATATGTCTTTTAAGTCCCTTTTAATCTATAGAGTCTTCCTGTTTGTTCCCCCCTTTTTGAAATGTATTTGTTAAAAAAAAATTCCTGGCCGGGTGTGGTGGCTCACGCCTGTAATCCCAGCACTTTGGGAGGCTGAGGCAGGCAGATCACAAGGTCAGGAGTTCAAGACCAGCCTGGCCACTGCGGTGAAACCCCGTCTCTACTAAGAATACAAAAATTAGCTGGGCGTGGTGGTGCACTCTTGTAATCCCAGCTACTCGGGAGGCTGAGGCAAACGAATTACTTGAACCCAGGAGGCGGAGGTTGCAGTGAGCCGAGATCATGCCATTGCATGCTAGCCTGGGCAACAGCGAGACTCCATCTCAATAAAATAAATGAATAAATAAATAAATAAATTTCCTATTATATTCCATAGCCTAGATTCCTCTCCGTTTGTGTCTCTGAGTCTGTTTGAACACATTCCTCTGTTCATGTATTTTTTGTAAATTGGTAGCTGAATCTATTCTACAGATTTGGTAGATTGAGGCTATCTTTCTCAGAACAAAATGGTGATAATCTAATGTCTGATCATCTCTGTTTTTGTCATGTTAGCAACCACTGATACTCATGCCTGGATCCATTACTGTATCAAAAGCCACAAAATGATGGTATTTTAATTTTCATTTATTATCTAGAATATTTCCATAATGGAAAACCCATTCTCAGCTATGACTAATTAGTGGTTCATTTTTTAGAAAAAAAAAAGGATAAATGATTTATTTCTATCCATTTATCGTTTTTCAAAATACTAAGTTGGTTCCATTGGTGACTAATTGGTTTGTTTTTTTTTTTTTTCTTGCACCATCATGACCTTAGGGATTAAAGAGTTGAAACGTTTCAACTAATTGCCACTTCCTGTTGATGCTAAAATTGGCCCTTCTTTAGCCACTGAAAGTGTATTTCAAGGTAGTTTCTGAGTCATTTGGTCCTTTGGTTATATATAACTTTTGTGCTATATATACATTTTTTTGAGACACGGTCTTGCTCTGTTGCCCAGACTGGGGTACAGTGCTGTGATCACAGGTCATCACTGCAACTTTGGTCTCCTGGGCTGAAATGATACGCCCTTCTGTAGCTGGGAGTATAGACACATGCCCCCATGTCCGATTTTTTTTTTTTTTTTTTTTTTTGTATACAAGGGATCTCACTTTGTTGCCCAGGCTGGTCTTGAACTCCTAGGTTCAAGCAGTCCTCCCTCCTCTGCCTTCCAAAATTCTAGAATTATAGATGTGAGCCACCACACCCAGCCTCTATTCAGGTTTTTAGCCCTTTTTAAAATCAGGTTGTTAGATTTTTACAACTGAATTGTAAGAATTCCTTACATATTTTGGGAATTAACCCCTTATTAGATATATGGTTTGCAAATATTTTCTCCAATTCTGTAGGTTACCTTTTCACTCTGTTGATTATTTTGCTGTGCAGAAGCTTTTTAGTTTGATGTAGTATCACTTGTCTGTTTTTGCTTTTGTTACCTGTGCTTTTGGGATCATATGCATGAAATCATTGCCAAGACCAGTGTCATGAAGCTTTCCCCCGTGTTTCTTCTAGAAGTTATACAGTTTCACGTCTTACGTTTCAGTATTTAATTTGTTTTGAGTTGATTTTTGCATATGGTGTAAGATATGGGTCCAATTTCATTATTTTGCATGGGGATATCCAGTTTTCCCAGCACAATCTGTTGAAGAAACTTTCCTCATTATGTATTCCTGGCACCCTTGTTGAAGATCAAATGACCATATATATGTGGATTTTTTTCTGGGGCCTCTGTTTGCTTTCATAGGCCTATATGTCTGTCTTTATGCCAGTAGCATACTGTTTTAAATACTATGACTTTGCAATATATTTTGAAACCTTGATACCAAAGCCAGATAAGGACGCCACAAGAAAAGAAAATTACAGGCCAATATTCCTTTTGAGTATAAATATAAAAATCCTCAACAAAATGCTAGCAAAAAACAAATTCAACAGCACAGTAAAAGGACCATACACCAAGACCAAGTGGGATTTATCCCTCGGATGCAGAGACAGTTCAACATATGAAGTCCACTAATGTGATATACCACATTAACACAGTGAAGGATAAAAATCACACCAAAATCCATGTTCTTTTGTAAGTTTTCTTGTATATTTTTCACCCTGAGACCAAGAGTTTGCCGTTTCTCCAAGGAGCCTAGGTTTCCTTTAGTAGGAAATATTTAGAATAAAATAAAATTTTTAGCTGAATGGATAATTTGACCTGATCATCTTTAAAGTCTCAGAAAACCCTGAGTGTAGTCCTGGGGTTAAAAGCACAAGGTTTGGAGTTAAACAGATTAGAGTTTGAGTCCCAGCTCTATCATTGACCAGCTTGGTGATCTTGGAAAACTTACAAGGCTTCTGGTTTGGGACAAGATGGAAAAGCAGCACAGGCCGGGCCCGGTGGCTCACCCCTGCAATCCATGCACTTTGGGAGGCCAAGGGGAGCAAATCACGAGATCAGGAGATGAAGACGATTCTGGCCAACATGGTGAAACCCCAACTCTACTAAAACTACAAAAATTAGCTGGGCAGCTGGGAGTTATAGCACATGCCTGTAGTCCCAGCTACTCAGCAGGCTGAGGCAGGAGAATCGCTTGAACCCAGGAGGCAGAGGTTGCAGTGAGCCGAGATCGTGCCACTGCACTCCTGCCTGACAACAGAACAAGATTCCATCTGAAAAAAAAAAAAAAAAAAAAAGAAGAAGAAAAGACAAGCAGCACAGCAGCACAGACTGAGAGTTGTCTCCTGGAGGAGATGCCACAGAAAGAGATGATGGATCTTCAGGCTGTGCTCGGCAACAAACTGCAGAAATCCTTGGGGTGGATAGAAGTTGATTTGGTCCACTGGTTAGCAGGTGAGGAGGGCCTGCGTTCACAAATAGGGAACGGGTTTGGGAAAAATTTTGTTTTAGTTTTGCCCTTTCCTCATCTCCTAGGCAGATTCCCTGTGCCACCCCCCCCACTTGGTGCTGCAGAGGCAGGACATTAGTAGTGCAGGCTAGTGGCAGCATGATAGCTGCAACGCAGTGCCATAGCTTAGTGTGCTTATGAGCAGATGGCAATGCATGTAGTTGGTTTGACCAGCCCCTGAGAATTAACCCCCTCACCACCGCACACACACATATATCCCTGCTCTCACTACCCTGTGGGCATCCACTTATGATAGAGTGGCTGTGTCCAATAAAAGATTCTTCAGAGGTTGCTTGGAGACCAGTTGAGCACAATACTATGCCCCTCCCATAATCACACACAACAACTTACACACCAATTCACCCGGAGAAGCACACACTTGGCTAGACTTGTGCCCCTTTCCATGGATGTATTTTACTCGTAAGGCAGCAAATGGTCCCAAAGGAACAAGGATGAGCTCAGAGGAAAAGTTCTGAGAACTACAAGTTTGAGAAACAACAAACCAACGAAACAGCTTACACCAGAGAAAGTAGAACTAGTGGAAAACAGAAAAAGAATTTCAAACAAAAATAATAACAATAATCTGTCATATATTTCAAAATATCTGGAATAAAATAATTTCTAGCATAAAGAAAAGAAATATTTGGCTGGGTGCAGTGACTCATGCCTGTAATCCTGCCCAGCACTTTGGGAGGCCGAGCAGCTCACTTGAGGCCAGGAGTTCGAGACCAGCCTGGCCAACATGGTGAAGCCCTGTTTCTATCAAAAAATAAACAAAAAAATTTAGCTGGGTGTGATGGCATGCATCTGTAGTCCCAGCTACTCAGGAGGCTGAGGCAGGAGAATTGCTTCAACCCAGGAGGCAGAGGTCGCAGTGAGCCGAGATTGTGCCACTGTACTCCAGCCTGGGTGACAGAGCAAGATTGTCTGAAAAGAAAAGAAAAAAGAAAAGAAAAGAAAAGAAAAGAAAGAGAAAGAAAGATTTAAGGTGATGGATATTTCAATTTAACTGATTTGATCTTTACAAATTATATGAATGTATTAAATTATCACAAGTGCTATGAAAATATGTACATTTATTATGTATCAATTAAAAATAACATTTAAGTAAAGAATAAATATGCTTGAAAAGTTGAGAGAAGATACTAGAAACATGAAGTGAGAATAGGCAGTTCAGTAAAATAACTAGAAATATTGAGGATTCATTCTCAGCCGGGCTGCAGGGGGAGAACTCAGTTAGGAACAGGGAATAAAGGGGGAAGAATTAGAAAATAAACAGAAGAGAGGCAGTGCTTGAAGTGAGGAAGAGAATGCGTTAGGAATGAGGATAAAGTTTGGGTATCTCAACTCTATGTGACGAGATCCTAAACAAACAAACAAATATCAAAATCCTGAAAATATGGGAAGCCACACTCTAAAAATAGCAACAAAAAGAGACAAATTACTTCATCTCTTTAATCCTTAGTTTCCTTATCTGTAAACGGAAGCAATTGTAACACCTGTCTCCTAGGGTTGTTATAAACATTAAATAACAGAATAGATGTAGAATTCGGAGCACAGGAAAATAACTGGCAGCTATTTTTATTTAAGAAGAGATTCTCATAAAAATAATACAATTTTTATTTATTCATTTAATAAATATTTGTTGGGTCAGGTGCGGTGGCACACACCTGCAATCCCAGCATTTTGTGGGTCTGAGGCAGGTGGATCACTTGAGCTCAGGAGTTTGAGACCAGCCTGGCCAACATGGTGAAACCCAGTCTCTACTAAAAATACGAAAAGTAGCCAGCCGTGGTGGTGCACGCCTGCAATCCCAGCTACTTGGGAGACTGAGGCAGGAGAATCGCTAGAAGCCGGGAAGCAGAGGCTGCAGTGAGCCGAGATTATACCACTGCACTCCAGTCTAGGCAACAGAGCAAGACTCCATTTCAAAAAAAAAAGTCAGTTTCTCTTTCACCATTTGAAAATTTTTGTCTAGCATGTCACATGAAATCAGAGGCGTCCATCATGGACTGAAGTCCAGCGTGTGCCTTCATATGTTAATCAGCTCTTTCTGGCTTCTAAGATTTATTATTTTAGAAGACACATCTGCCTCACAGTAGAGGCAGAAGACCTCTCAAAACTGAGTTTCCCAGACATTCTGCCTTTTCTCTGCTGACCACAGGAAGAATCTTTCAATCCTCAGTGGTCATTCCAAACCAGTCCTCTAATTGCCCTTGTCCAGGTCTGTGGGAGTTACTCAGACATGTTTGAAGTACCAGAGTCAGTCACACTCTGAGTCACCCCCTCATTCTAGGGGAGGCAGCCAGGAAGCAGCCAGTCTTGGGGGAGGTTTTGATTTAGTGCTGTTGGATTCTCTTACACAACCCTGCCCATACCCCGTGGGTAACCCTATCTCACCCGTTCAGTCTGGGGTGGCCATGTTCTTTAGAAAAGCATCCCAAACACAACTCGATCCTTCCTCCCCCAGTGAAGGCTGTTCCTTGTCGCTAATCACGGCAGAAGATTCCTTTCAGGTCCCATACCTCTCAGAGAGGTGTTCTGGTCACAGCCGCTGATATCAGAAACAAATGCATCCCTGTTCTTATTTGATTTTCCAGCCACCTCTGAATTTGTAACCAGTCTGTAAGCCTATCCAATTTTCATCTTCGTGAATCTGGTTTGTATTATTATTTGTTGACAGCTTTATTTAGGTGTTTAAAGTACATTAAAAAAATAAGATTAGGTCTCATAGTCCACGCATAAATTTTTTTTTAAAAGCCCAGAACTAGGGATATAAAAGAAAAATGAATGAATTGCCACCTATTTAGGGCTTTATTTAAATTTAGCATCTAGGACTACTGTAAGGAGAAGAGTCAGTGGCCCATAAGACTTAAATCTGGCCGGGTGTGTTGGCTCATGCCTGTAATCGCAGCACTTTGGGAGGCCAAGGTAGGTGGATCACGAGGTCAGGAGATGGAGATCATTCTGGCTAACATGGTGAAACCCTATCTCTACTAACAACACAAAAAATTAGCCTGGCATGGTGGCACGCACCTGTAGTCCCAGCTACTCGAGAGGCTGAGGCAGGAGAATTGCTTGAACCCTGGAGGCAGAGGTTTCAGTGAGCCGAGATCACGCCACTGCACTCTGGCCTGGTGACAGAGTGAGACTCTGTCTCAAAAAAAAAAAAAAAACTTAAATTCAGCTTTCTCAGGCTTTTCCTTTAAATGAGATACAATTTCAGAAAGTCAGTGTAGCTACAAATATTACCAGAGACAGTGTCAGCAAGAGGGCCACATCTGGACTGGCCCCTTTGATACAAACATCATCACTATGAGAAAGGAAAGGCTCCCAGCTTCAAATAATTTTCTTTCAAGTTTGGTGGGAAAGGACTAAAAATAATGTACATATTGGAGGAGGGGTATCTGTTGACTATTTAAGTCAGAAATGTCCTGGCTGACTTGACTTCTTACAACATCATCACTTTATCTCCTATGAACAGTGATTTCACCTGGCATCTATTCTCACTATCATGCCACAAAATGGCAGCAAGTAGATACTTTGGAGAGTATTAAATGGGGCTAATTACAGATATCATTTACCTGCTCTCATGCAACTTCGTGAAGGTGTTGATGGCTCCTTGGCCAGTCACAGTGAATTCTATAGCTGTATACCTTCCTAGGAGCTGGCCCAGGTAGAGCTATAAACAGCACGAAGAACAGTTTAGCTCAGTTCATGAATGAGAAATTAATAACTATTCTTAGAAAGTAGGGTATTTACTGACTTTTGGAGAGCTTTGATCCGTGCATGAGCGAAAAAGTCTTCTCACATTTCTGACTTTTGGAGATTGATGTCATGAGCAAAAACTATTCCACACTCTAAGAAAGTCAAGAAAATGTGACTGCGGGCCAGCCAGAGGCAGCCTCCTGTGTGCTACAAGGACCCTTCACCCAACCTGCCGTCTCTTGGACTTCATGTGGCTAATAGGTGAGGACTTTAACTCATAGGAATCTTGGAAACTAACAAAATAAATAGTACCTCGGTATCAAAGTCCTTCGAAAGGACTTGTTCTCTGATCTTACAGCAGCAGCTTCCATTCCCCTTTGTAATGGCTGCACTCAGAAGAACGTGAAAAAAGAAGGATTTAAAACAACTGGAGACAGTACCCCAGACATGTCTTTTCCCATTAGCCCAATTTGATATCAGCGAAGTACCAGTTGTCCCCTGGTAATCTTTGGTGATGGAGAATTTTAAACACACACACTATCCTGCTAATGCTTTTATTTTCTGTTTTCACCATATACTTTCTGCTACCTCCTAATGCTATTCCTGACATACAGCAGTGCTGAATAATCTGTACAGCAACAAAGTGGAATAGAAAGAACACAAACTAGAATGAGAAAGGTCCAGGTTGGAATCTTGGCTCTATCATGTACGTAGGTACTGCATGGCCTGATACACATATAAGTACAGGGCACTTGAAGTCTCAAGTTTATTTCCATGTTAAAGCAAACACACACAAACACACACAAACACACACACCCCAACCACCTACCTCAGTGTATTAGTCTGACTGAGCTGCAATAACAAAACAGTAACAAAATACCACAGGCTATGTAGCTTACACAACAGAAATTAATTTTCTCACAGTTCTGGAGACTGAAAGTCCAAGATTAGGTGCTGTCAGGGTTGGTTTCTGGTGAGATCTCTCTCTTTGGCTTGCAGGCTTCTCATTGTGTCCTCATGTGTGCAGAGAGGAGGACCTCTGGTGTTTCCTCCTCCCCCAAATTTATATGTATTACACACACACACACACACAATGTGATTCCATTTATATGAAGTTTAATAACCAGCAAAACAAATCTATGGTGGTAGAAGGGTGATACTGACTAAAAAGTCACACAAGGGAATTTCCTGACGAGATGGGTGTTTTCTATATCTTGACCTGGGTGGTGGTCACATGCATGTATACGTATGAAAAGGTCTTCAAGCGGCAGCTACACTTAAGAGTTGTACTTTTTACTGAATGTGAATTGTATCTTCATAAAACACTGTCTAAAAATATTACACTCTCCCCAACTCTCACCATAACCCATCTCTGCCCTAGACCCAGGGCATAAGATACCGAAGCAGAGGATTCGGAGAGGATGTATATTTGAAAAAGCTTCCCACTTCTCTCTGTTACTCCGAGTTGCCAAACATCCTTTTAGGAATTGGAATTAAGCTGGGGATGAATATATACATAGGTGTACATATAAAACTTTAAAATTTGTAAAAGGCCCTTAGAGATCATCAGTTTTCTTTACAAAACTGGCTTACTTTCCAGTTGGCTTTGATTTGGGGACCCTGTTCTGCTTTCAGTGGCTTCCGTGTCTTTGAAGGTGTAAAATGGATGCATTAATGAGAGGAACATATTGGGGCTGGGAGGAATCATG
Source organism: Macaca thibetana thibetana (assembly GCF_024542745.1). Taxonomy (NCBI): domain Eukaryota; kingdom Metazoa; phylum Chordata; class Mammalia; order Primates; family Cercopithecidae; genus Macaca; species Macaca thibetana. Next base: position 148,619,801 of record NC_065578.1, read on the forward strand.
GAAGCCCACGGGATTCTTCTTTGTCTTTGTAGTTTGAATTGGGCTTATAAGAAGTTGATAATTGCTTTGAGAAATGTAATATTGACAAGTTCTTAGAATTGCAAAGCTTTAAAGCAAACATGTAGTGATGTGTTCAGGACCTATTCCATGAGTCAAATTCCTTTTCACCCTGATGTAGTATAAGGAGACTTGAGTGTGGCATAGATTTAGGAAATGGGTTTCTTTTTTCTTTTTTGAAAGAAGCTTGTGACTAGCTTTTATGTATTTATTCTGAGAATGAAAGGTTTTTGTCACTTCAAGCTGTACTTTCTATTTAGAAAATATTCTTATTTGTATTGCCTTTCTGTGATCTATTCTAAAGAAAAAGAAATATGACTGGTCAGATACACTTTATAGGCTTTTATATTAATAACACATTTTTTTCTTTTTCAAGAGAGGATCTCACTCTATCACCCAGGCTGGAGTGCAGTGGTGTGATCTCAGTTGACTACAGCCTCGACCTTCCGGGCTTATGCAATCCTCCCACCTCACTAGTAGCTGGGACTACAAGCCTACAGCTACCATGCCTGCCTAATTTTTGTATTTTGTGTAGAGTTGGGGTTTCGCCATGTTGCCCAGACTGTCTTTCTGTAGGTAAAATTATCTAAATTTTTAAAATGCATCTACAGGGTTAGTACTAAATCTTGGTGTTACTTATCATTGAACTCTCAGCCACATTCATTGGAGTCTCAACATTGATTTTCATCCGAAGGCGGTGTGAAAACAGTCCTGTCCCCAGACACTGGCTTTATCCACTGGCTTTATTGCTTAGCTTCCTCCATAGACTGCCATCTATCTGGAGAAGTGTACTTTGACGCAAGTTTAGACCTGGGAAAGACCTCAGAGATGAACTATTCCAACCAAGCTCTGCTCTCTTTGCCACACTCCACTTAGAAAATAAATTCAAGCCTAGAAGTGAAGTGGCTTGATCAGGCTGGCTTCCGAAGGCTGGTCAGAGGCAGAACTGGAACCCTTGTGTCTGCACAAGAAGGCCAACAAGTCCTTTGCTGCTTCTTTTATGCCACAACAGTCTCAGGGTGCTGTGCTCAGTTTGGTAGCATAGTGATGTTAGAGCAACAAAATATATTTCCTAGTGTCTTTCCACTAGAAAAGACACCAAGCACGAGGCCTCCCATCTCCCAGGAAAGAGCAAAAGCCAGAGTTTTACATTGAGAGCCTGAAGGCATTTTCTTATCTTTAATCCTAATCCTGTTTGGGTCCAATTTCAAAGAGATTAAGAGCATGCACTTTAGGCCTGACAGACTAGGGACCTGATCATATCTTCCTAGTTGTATGACCCTCAGTGAGACAGGGAATTTCTTCATGCCTCACTTTCCTCATCTAGGAATGGGGGAGTGCTTTCCACACTTTCTGGAACACAGTCAGGCACTGCCTAATGTTTTCTTTGGAAACCTAGCGCGTCTGTACAGCTATTTCCTTTAAAATGTGAGAAAGTTGATTTCCCTTCAACCTTTTCTTTCCATCACTTTTGCATTGCACTCGGCGTTTTCTCTAATTCTTTATAGTTCTAGAGATTGGCAGATGCTCGAAGAAAATCAGAGTCACTACGGATTTATTTATTTTATTTCATTTTATTTTTTTGAGACGTAGTCTGGCCCTGTAGCCCAGGATGGAGTGCAGTGGCGCGATCTCGGCTCACTGCAACCTCCGCTTCCCGGGTTCAAGCAATTCTCCTGCCTCAGCCTCCCAAGTAGCTGGGACTACAGGCGCACGCCGCCACGCCCGGCTAACTTTTTGAATTTTAGTAGAGACGGGGTTTCACCGTGTTGCTCAAGCTGGTGTCGAACTTCTGAGCTCAGCCAATCCGCCCGCCTCGGCTTCCCAAAGTGCTGGGATTACAGGTGTGAGCCACCGTGCTTTTTGGTTTCCAGTTCTCTTCCCCAAGAGGCCAGGAATTTTTGCATGAGTTGCCAGACACTGAAGTGATTTGGGACAGCACATTCTGTGACAACGACTTCAAGGCTCTTTTTCAACAAAGGACTGGAATCTTAGCAAGATAACATATCCCAAGACATGTTAGCAATGCAAAGGACCACAGAAATCTAGACAAATTCTTTAATTTTACAGCTACAGAAACCTAGGATCTCAGGGGCTGGGATACTCCTCAGTTATCCAATCGGGCAGGGCCTAAAACTCAGGTTCAGTCTCCTGGCTCCAAGCTTTTTCCATCATACCAGCTGCGTCTCATTAACTCCACCTCCGAAAGTGCTAAGGAAGTTCCCTCCCAGTGCCTACCCAAGCAGGGTGGGGCGATTCTGTGGCATGGAACAAACCGGGAAAACGACATTTTCCAACTCTCAGCACAGAGGCTGCTTTTTATCATTCCTAGGGGGCAGGAGGGGGCAGGGAGAGAAGGCTAAGACACCGGGTCCAGTACCCAGAGGTTCTAGGGAGAGATCTTTGAGATTGCCTACTCGGTGAGGCCACCTTACTTTCTCCTGGTCTGTTTTCCCCTGTGGGGTGGCTGCATGAGGCGTCCTGCTTGGAGGGTTCCCCAATATAAGGTGGACTGTCCTTGATCTAGGTCGGGGTGGGCAAGATCCTGCCGCCACCCCGTCTCTGCGGTCCTCGGAAGTCTAGGTGGGATCTTCCTTTCCTTGCCTCTTTCTTCCCAACGGCGGGAGCGGCACAGGGTTGGGGTGGTTGCGGTCGCCTCGCTCTCTCCACTTCAACGTCTCTTACTCCAGGGAGTTTCATCCGGTCCTCCGTCCTCGGCCCCCACCTTTTAAAACATTTTCCAAAACTACACCATTAAAAGTGCGCGACTTCTCCGGGCCTGCAGAAGGAGCTCCTGCAGCCCGGCATTCCTCGGATTCCAGCGCTGTGACGTCCCCAAGGACGGCGCGCCTCCAGCTTGGGAGCTCTGGAGCTGGGGCTCCACGTTTCAGCGCGCGCCCGCGGCGCCCCCGGCGCGCGCCCTCCCGGGCCGCATTCCTCCCCGCCCCCGGCCGCGCGCCCCGCGCTCCCTCCGCCTCCAGGCCCCCAGCGCTGCCGAGCCCGGCTCTGGGGTGGGGGAGCCGTGGCCGCCGGCGCTTGCTCCGTCCCCTCCCACTCGCACGGCCCCTTCCTCCCTCCTCTGCCGGCCGCTCGCATTTCCTGCCGCTCTGGCTCTCCCGGCCCCTCAAAGTTCTTCCCAACTTTTTCTCCGTGGAGTGAGCGCAGGGGACGCAGACTCGGGGGCAGGTTGCTGTGCTCCTCCGGGCTCGGCCGCCTGCTCTGCTGGCTCAGGTCCTTGGGGAGCCCTAGACAGACACAAGTGGCCACTGGCGCTCCTTCCCCTCCCAGCTGAGCCATCCTCCCCGGCCTCCTGGAACGGGACAGCCAGTGCTTAGGTTTTTCTCCTTTTCTTCCCCGGTGCGCCTCTGCTCCGACTCTCGCGCCGGGATCGCGGCGGAAACCTCCCTCCCCTTTCGCCTCCTGCGGCTCCTTCCCTTCGCCCCTCCTCCGCCAGCCACTGGAATCAATTCCGTGGGGAATCGGGGCTTCGCCGCCGCGAAGGACAGCCTTTCCGCGCGGGACTCCGGGGCGCCACGGGGGCCATGTAAGCAGGTAAGCCCCGTCCAAGCCGGGGAGTCGGGCCCGAGGTTGGAGGCCGCCTCGGCGCTCCGGGCGCCCTGCAGATGACTTGGGCAGACGCTGGCAACGCCAACTTGCGATTGGCGGCCCGGGACGCCTGGCAGGGCAGCGGGGGCGCTGGGTGGCCGGGCCGCAGGGGTGTTATCTCGCGGTGGGAGCTGCCCGTGGTGAGGCGCAAAGCTTGTCCCGGAGCGAGCTGGAAGGTGAGCGCCGTCTGGGGAGTTTGTGGTTAAACCCACACCCTCGTCTTCTCTCTCCCTTCCCTTCTGCGTTTTGGGAATGAGAGAGGGCCTCGGAGGGGCACCTGGAGATACCTAAACCTTGGGGGCTAGAGGATGAAAGACGAACGACGTCGCGGTCGCTGCAGCGGTAGGGGGACGCAGCTGCCCGACGCCCCCAGTTACCCCCCACCACCACCGGGAAGGGATCTTGAGGCGAGCGGAGTTTTCCTGCCCTCTCACTAGGCCTCAGTGGTGCCACCGAACTCCTGGGCGTCGAGGCTCCTACTTGGGTGGTCGGGCTGGCTCGTAGAAAAAAGCTGTGGTCACACAATTTCAGATCAGGTCTCCACCTCAAACTTTTCAAGTTCTAGGTATTAACAGCCTCTCCTTCCCCACGTGACCCCCAGATCTCGGGTTTGAATACTTGTAAATGGGTTTTACACCTTTTCGTTTGGAGAGAGCAGTGAGGTAACGCTGCCCCTACCTCCCTTTTCCTCTCACTTCCTTCAGTTCCTGTCCTCCAGCCCCCTCATCCCCACCTACAATTTCAGAGATTGTAGGGTTTCCGCTTAAGTCTGGGGACTGGCTGTCGCAGGTTCTTTGTGAAGGTGAGAAATCTCTAGATTGCAGGCGCGGGCAGTTACAGAGTTTCCACCAATGTGTTAACTTCTTGAAATGGATTAGTTTACTCATTCATCCAACAAACCCAGCTTCCACTCTGCTAGGAACACGGGATAGAAAGATGCTAAACGAGATCACAGGGCAGGAGTCTGCAGCCTAGTGGAGGAAACCTGAAGGCAGATGAAGAATGATAATGCGTGGAAGATGGGTTCTGTGAGAGTCTGAGGCGAGCTTGGTCCTGGTGAGGCGTGCACTGCGCTTAGAGAATGGAGGTTGTGCTCATCTGGAGGGTGTATTCCAGGCAGAGGAAACAGCTGGTGCAGAGTGAACACAAGAAGGACCGAAAGTTTCCCTAGCCATCTGGGGGCCCAAGGGGCATTTATGGCCATGTTGGTGCAGTGTTGCTGGGATAGCATTCTCTCCACCCCCAATATAAGAAATTAATCTAGGAGTGCGTTAGCCACTGATGGGAACCACAAGTAGCTTCCAGTGGAGCCAAGGCCTCCCTCTTTGGATACACTTCCATGCCTGCTGCTGTTTTACCACAAGCAGCTGTTGTATGATCATCTAAATTTTAATTGGCCCATGCTCGGTTTCGTTAACATGGTATTGATTATTCTTCTTTTTTATCCCCCACATTCAAACAATGATTCCTTTTTTAAAAGGCTGCTTGACAGCCATAGGTGTGGTAATACAAGGCTTTACGGACCTTGTATTATAAAGTTACCTAATTGTTTGGTGATGGGGTTAAAGCTTGTGCCATAGAAATGACAGCCTTAATGAGCGGGAGCTGAATGGCATGATGCCCTTTTTGCCCAGTCTGAATGGGTGGCCATGTGGTGCAAAATTAGTTCATCTGTATGTCACGAAGTTTGTTATACTTTTCTCTACTTTGAAGTCATTACTATTGCTTTAGCACGCACAGTTGTAAGGACTGTCGTTCTTCTCTCTGAAACTTTATGAAAATAGAAAACACTATCTTCTTGCAGATTTTTGTAGCCTAATGGCCCAGGATTCAGCAAATCCTGGCTAGAAAAGTTTCTTACAATGCAGTAGCGTTCTGTACGTGGTTTGCCTTTCAAGGGTGCCTCTTCACTGGACTGAAGTGGTGCTGTAGTATTGTTCCTAGTGGCTGAGTCCTGGCCGAGGTGGCAGACATCCAGCTTTTGGTGACCTCAGGCCAGTACATCAGAGTAGGAAGAACACAGTGACTTCCTACACCTTTGGGTGTTTATCCAAGCCCCTCGACCAGCATCTTTTCTTATCTCAAGAACAGCCCCTTCACAGAAGGTTTCCTGAAGGTGTGGGGACCTGCATGAGAGAAATGGCTGAAGAGAAGCCCTTTCCCACGAATCCCAGGCATTTGCCCAGTTTCCATCATTGGCTTCAACATGTAATTATTATTAACACTTGAGTTATTCAGGTTTGTGCATACTGTGTCACGCTGGTAGCTGTACTAGAAAGAACAGTTAGACTTTTAATAGGGAAGCACCATAAGGAATTCAGAGAAAAATCAGAATTTTTAGAATAATTCTTACTTGCCCTGGACGTATGGGCTAAGTGTCAAGAACTATGAGGACTTTTTATTTTCCAGTGCCTTCCTTCCTTATTAGAGGTTTAAATTTGCTCCAGGGAAGCAAACATCAACCCTTTGATTGCACATTATAGCCCTCCTGGGTTTCATATTCTTGTCATTTTTGAGCAAGGATTTCGTCAAATTCTTGCATTTGAGCTTCATTACTTAGTCACCAAATGCTGTGTTTTTAAAAAATTCATTTTAAGCCTCAGAACAGTGCTGTGAGCTTTGTTAGAGATAATGCATGAGAAAGAGATAAGATGAAATACTTAATTAGCCAATTAAGGAATGAGGGAAAACAAACACTAAAGCTTTGGTAGGGAGGAAGTTCAAGTTAATGTCTAAAATACGTTTTTGGATCTCCCCTTACGGATTTAATTTGATTTAATTAATACTTCCTCTGTATGCATCTCACCGACGGCTTATTGAATGGTCCAAGGGGTATGTGTGGTAAGTTCTATAGCTTTTCCTGGCTGTCGGTGTGCTAGAGCAGGCGGTCCAGGTTTGGGAGTTTGAAATATAACTAGGTTGGAATTCCAGCTCTGCTATTTTTTAGCTGTGTGATGTTGGATGAACTTCATAGCCCTTCTGAGCCTCAGTTTCTTCATCTGCAAAATGGATCTGATAACATTTAGCCTCTCAGGATGTGTATGGAGAATTCAGTGTCATGCTGTATAACAGCACCTCACACAGAATAGGTCAAGGATGGCTATTTATATGTTCAAGGACTTGTATGTGGCCATGAATGTTCTCTTTGTGTGTTATATTTTCAGCAGCCTGAATTCACATGTGTGTAAACATACACATAAAGCTTTGTCTCTGACTTTTTTTTTCAGTCTATTGGCTCAAAACAAACATGTTGGCTGGCAGCTGCCATGTGGCCCCTCCTACAAGAGGAAATTGAGAGGTAGGGGACCAGGCAGTAGAGAAGTTTGAGGAGGGAAAGCCACTGAGAGATTAGAAGGGCAGAGAAAAAGATCTTTTTCCCTGTATAATTCTTACTGTAATCAGGGGCCAGTATTTTGTGTAAGGATCCTTGTATTTCTAATGTTGAAATCTAGTTAAAGAATGTTAGGGTAACTCTTGCCTTTAACAAGAGTACAAAAGCTAGCTGATATATCTTTGCAGCCTAGTGAAGCCCAAATATAAAGAGTAAACTGCAATACTTCTTGTGTAATGCCAGCCACTGGTTATTTGAACTTTAATGTTGTCTTTCATCTGAGAAACCTAGAGTATTTGACAAACATTAAATTATTGATCTTCATATCAACCTCAAAGTGCAAGGGAATGTTAGAAGAAAGGAACAATGTTAGAACAATGTTAGAAGAAAGCATGTGTTCTTGAAACAGAGTGGCAAAGAATTGGTTAAGTCTTTTCTGCAGGATGGCATGCAGGCCTGGAGATCATATGAAGGTGTCCTACCCCTTTGGGGAATCAGGGGGAGAGAGCCCAGGAAAATGCAGGCCTGACCTGGATTTTTGCAATAGGAGGGGAGAGGAAATGTATCTTGCCCAGACCAGCAGTGCCTTTGCCATATATTGCATGCATGCTGATTATGAAAATAATCTTATAATTATTTATAATTCTGAATTAAAGGATATGATGCAATGCTTGTGGATGAAGGACACAGAGTAGCTGTGTAAAAGGTAATAGTGAGTAAGTGCCTTTTTGTGTGATAAGGGTCGTTCTGGCTCTAAGTTGGGTTATAAATGGCATATTAACATTGTTTTACTTTCCTTTCCTTTTTCCTGTTGGTTCTGTATTTCTTGACTTTTCTTCCCCTGTCAAGCTTTTGTTTGATTTTCTTCAGAGTCCTTGCAATTGGAAAAAACATTTCATAGCCATTCTTAGATCAGCCTTACATGTAAAATTTGATATGTGGTTGATTTAGCTTAGTTTCCTTAGGGGCTAAATTAGGCTTAGGTCAAGAGTTTCATCCTAAGCCTGGTCAATTAGTTTGACCCAGAGGACTACTGCACATCCAGAGAGCCGTAACCCTAGCTGGCCATCCCATAAATGCTTTATGTTGGTCAATAGGGAGGAATCTAGTGAGAAAATGAGAAAGGAATCCTTTGGTGATGTAGCATTGTCTCTAAGTAGTAAAATATCCTCTTCACATTTAGATTGTTTGAGATTTTAGTGCTGAACTGTATTCCTAAGTTAAGAAGCCTTACCATGTGGGCCACTGACTTGATCTGCTTTGCGTTACACGTTTTGCGCTCACAGGGAAAAATTACTTACAGTTGAAAATTAGCCAAAGTTCCTAATGCATATTTTTGTATGAAATGTGTACTTTACTTCTACTTAATTTCCTTGTGTCTTTGGAAATTCATCTCTGGGGGTTAATTTGTTCACACTGCATTCCTCAAGTAATTGGGGCATTAGCCGAAGCAGTAGATTGTCAACCTCCAGTGAGTATCACCTGCAGGGCTTGTTAAACAAAGGTTGCTGTTCTTCCCCAGGCCTACCTCCGTTTCTGGATTCAGCACATTTAAGGTAGGCCTGAGAATTTCCATTTCCAAAGAGCTCCCGGGTGGTGCTGATGCTCTTGGTGTTGACCAACTGCATTTTGAGAAGCACTGAGCTGAGAAGTCTTGTTTGGTTCCCCCACCCCTGTTCCTCAGGCTTGCTATGGGTGTCACTTTTTCACTGCACTGGTTTGAATGATTCCATTCCTCGTTGCTTTAGAGCTGCAGAGAGGCTCGGTTAATGGCCTCGTATCCCTAGCCAGGTTCATGTAAAGCACTAATTAGATGTTTCCATGTTACTGGATCTCCTTGGCTATCATCTCCAGTCCAGACCTCTCTGCTTGCTACCAAACAGTTGGGTTTATCTGGTGCTTATATTCATTTGAGTGTCTGCTATACATGCCAAATCCTACCTGTCTCAACTTGAAGTCTCCAGTTTCTTGTCACAAAATGTACTGCTTCCAAATTACCTATCTCAGTGACATTGCTGTCTATTGAGTTAGCTGCTCAAGCCAGGCATTTGGAGTTTTCTTCAACCTGTCATTCGTAGCACCCTCAATCCATTTTCTCAAACCTCGGTAACAAATCCCATCAGTCATTAGGTCCTTTGAGTTTGAGTCTGTAAAAGTATTTTCCATTTGCTCTTTGCCCCCCATCCTTACTTCCTCTTGAGATTGTTCCAAGAGCATTGCTGTGGTTTGAATGTCCCCTCCAAAACTCATGGTAAAATTTGATTGCCATTGTCAACAGTGTTAAAAGGTGGGAACTTTAAGAGGTGATTAGGAGGAGCCTTCATGAAGGGATTAATGTCAGATTTGTTATCTCAAGAGTAGATTGTGATAAAGGGAGTCTGGCCCCTGGTGCCTTTCTCCATCTTCTGTGCTTGCCTCTGCCTTCCACCTTTGCACCATAGGATGACCCTGGCCAAATACTAGCACCATGCTTTTGGACTTTTCCAGCCTCCAGAACTGTGAGCCAAATAAACTGCTCTTTTTATAAATTACCTACTCCGTGATATTCTGTTATAGCAGCAGAAAATTATTTTTATTCTTTCAATGCTACAAAAAGGGTTTTTGAAATCACAAATTTTTGAAGATTTTACTCTTTTGAGTACTATTTAAAGTCTTTCACTTGTTATTTCCCTTATCATATGGATTCCTGACTATCTTCCCATCCCCATCTGCTGCTCTTTCTCTCTCTCTCCACTAGCGCTCCTAACACTTAGTGGTGTTTAATTCTCCTCTCCTTTGTTACATTCGTACCCAGAGTGGCCTTACCCCTTCCTGCCTGCTTAACCTCTTTGTGGTCAACTAAAGCTCCACCTTCACTCTGCTTCTCTCCACTGAAGCCTTCCTTCCCTTCCCTTCCCCTTCCCCTTCCCCTTCCCCTTCCCCTGCCCCTGCCCCTGCCCTTCCCTGCCCTTTTTTCCCTTCTTTTCTCTCTCTCACCTCCCCTTCCCTCCTCTCTTCTCTCTCTCTTTCTCTCTCTCTTTCTTTTTCCCATTCCTTTCTTTGTCTTTTTTTTTTTAGATGGAGTCTCGCTCTGTCTCACAGGCTGGAGTGCAATGGCGCGATCTCGGCTCACTGTAACCTCCACCTCCCGGGTTCAAGCGATTCTCCTACTTCAGCCTTCTGAGTAGCTGGGATGATAGGTGTGCAGTCACCACACCTGGCTAATTTTTGTATTTTTAGTAGAGACGGGGTTTCACCATGTTGACCAGGCTGGTCTCGAACTCCTGACCTCAGGTGATCTGCCCAGCTTGACCTCCCAAAGTGTTGGGATTACAGGCATGAGCCACTGAGCCTGCCCTTTTTTTTCTTTCTCTCTCTTTCTTCTTTCTTTGACAGGGTTTTGCCTTGTCACTAAGGCCGGAGTGCAGTGGGGTGATCATGGCTCATTGTACCTCGACCTCCTGGATTTAATTGATCCTCCCACCTCAGCCTCTCAAGTAGCTAGGACCACAGGTGTCAGCCACTATGCCTGGCTAATTTAAAAAAAAAATTTTGTACAGATGTAGTTTCCCTATGTTCAAGCCCAGGCTGGTCCTGAACTCCTGGGCTCAAGCGATCCTCCTACTTCAGCTTCCCAAAGTATTGGGATTCCAGACGTGGGCCCCTGTGCCCAGCCCATTCCTTACTTTATAGTCCCATAGCACTTTGAAATTACCAACATTAGTAAGTTTACATATTATACCTGTTTACCTTCCCGTCTCCTCTGCTAAGTTAAAAGCCTCTCTGGTAGGGATCTTACTCAGTTCATCTTATGTGGAGATTGGGTAGCCATAGCTATGATGATGATGATGTTGCCATTTTGCAGATAATGAATTAGAGTTGATTATTTTTAAAAAGTGTGGCCGCGTACAGTGGCTCACGCCTGTAATCCCAACATTTTGGGAGGCTGAGGCAGGTGGATCACGAGGTCAAGAGATTGAGACCATCCTGGCCAATGTGGTAATAAAACCCCCGTCTCTGCTAAAAATTAGCTGGGCATGGTGGCGTGCGCCTATAGTCCCAGCTACTTGGGAGGCTGAGACAGGAGAATCACTTGAACCTGGGAGGCGGAGGTTGCAGTGAGCTGAGATGGCACCACTGCACTCCAGCCTGGGAGACAGAGTGAGACTCCATCTCAAAAAAAAAAAAGTGTTATAGAAAATCACAAGCTTGGCTCTCACCATTATTTTAGTTCCTAAGTTAAAGGGATTAAGGCAGATTTCATGGTCATGAAAGTGAATTTGTCATGAATTACGTATATACTTCAGCTTGATGTTTAAAGTTCTCCACAAATGATTCCCAGGTGGGCCTCTAATTTCTTCAGATTTATGTCCCACTATTCCTCAGGGTTATGCCAAACTGCAGGTGTTTCCTGAACAGGCCCAGTCATTTTCCACCTAATGTGGTGCTGTTTCCTTGCCTAAGAGTCCTAACACTCATCATTGCCTATCAAAACCATCCCTCCGAGCCCTCCTTCAATACCACTTTCTCTGGGCAGCCTTCCCTAATTGCTCTCTGGGTCAGGCCCCCTTGCCATTCTGGCCTTGGCGTTGACCTCACTGTGCTCTGTGTCCTGGTTAACCTGCCTCATCCCCTCATTGGCCTGTCAGCTGCCTGGGAACTGCCACTGCTTCACTCCCTGTAGAGTCTTTTCTATGTATGTCTGATAAATATTTCATTTTTAAAAACTGCTTACTATGATATAAAGTACACACATACCTAGCAGAACATGGTGGGCTCAAGACATGCTGGTTTGTTTCTGCTGAGTGATGGAAAGCTTCTGAAATATTTCATTTTTTTTTTAGCAGAAAATGTAAGCAGAAAGTCTCATTTATTTTTGTTTGAAGCACACAGGAGCTCACTCAGCACAATACAATAAGCGAATCATACACATACTGAGAAAAAAAATGTTCCCATGAATACATAGGTATATATTCTTAAGAGCAGCAATCAGGAGTTTAACGACAATGTAAAGTGGTTTTCTCTAAGTAATGCTTTCTGATGTGCTTTTGGGTAGTAAATGGACAGGTAAATCACCATCACGTAACAGATGAGCTAAGAATAACATCTGTTACCCAAGTCACTGGAACCCTGTGGATTGTGAAAGCCCTCTTGGAGTTTACATTTAATTCCATCATTGGCCTGGTTGACTTCTACATTTCACTAAATTTGGACAAGATCAAGAAACTAACCCCTCAACTCTCAATCTCTCACACTCAGGGATGTGGGAGGGAAGGGCAGGTGAGATCAGATGTGAACACAGTCAGGGCTCTGCATAGCTCTTGATGGCACCTAACTTCCTAGCCTTGTCTGGCCTCTCCCCTAAACATCTCTTGGGTTCCTGTGAACCTTCTCCAAACATTTCTCAGGGTTGAAACCTTGTTGCTTTGACTCATGCTGTTATTGTTACTTCCTGCCCCCACTCCAGTTCTTTTATACATCCGATCACATAATAATGTTTCTGATTCTTTAATGTTTATATGATTTTTTTGTCTTTTTTGGAGGTTTTATCTAATGTTTCCTTTTCATTATTAGGGATAATAATATCCCTAATAATAGTTACGTTATCATTGTCATCTTCTCTACCTTCCTATAGTACTGTAGTGTTTGCTTATTTTCACACGTTTGGAGACATTTTGTAATTTATTTATCCTTGGGTTTATGGCATCTGATGCAGAGTACATGTTCAATAAATGTTTAGGGAATTGATGAGTAGTAGATATAAGAGAAATGTTTTTAATTGAAGTAACTTTTTAAGAGTGTGTCCAAAAAAACTTCAAAACAGATTGAAAGGAATATTTCTTGGGTTCAGTATCTGAAATTTTGTTTGTAAATCTAATGGATTTACACATGGATTTCCTACCTCAAACCCATGATTTGTATTAGATACTCTTCTTCTGCTTTTCCCGTTTGCTTTATGCTGGTGGATTTTTTTAAAAATAAATAAATAGCTGTTCGTGCTCCTCATCCTCTCTTTTCCTCCATCACCATGGAGTAGCTTCATGGTTTCTGTAGTAGTATCTGTGGATGTGTGTGAGTCCCAGTTGGGAAGCAGCTCTAGGCTGCGAAGTGGTACCACTTGTACAGAGTGATTTCTGCCACCAGTGCTGCTTGTTCTGGGGTGGAGAAGTGACACCTCCATTTAGAGGAGAAGCTGCAGAGTTTATTTTTGTGGCAGACATGTCCCCTTGAAGAGCTGTAATAACCATAATAAAGGAGGATTATGCTGTATTAGGTTTATGAAGGGTGCACCAGTCTGTTACCAGGGTCAGTGGTGACAGCTCAAGCCAGCAATTAGGTTTCATTTAAGACTCCAGGAGGCAATTAGCATTCCCTTCTGCCCAGGAAATACTGTGATCTATTAGGCCTATTCTTTTGCATTATACATTTTGTAAAATGTGCTTTAGATGATGAAGGTACACATTTTTTGACATATAAGCAAGTCTTCAATTTTTCATTTGAAAAATGGGGCTGACTTTTAGACTCCCTGTGTGTTTAAATCCGTGGGTTATAATGACTAACATCCTGGGTGGATTGTGCTTTTTAAATCAGTACATGTTTAAAAGATCATATATATTCTTTTATTCAAAGGTAAGGAATTTCTTATGGAATATTATATAATTATGTGATCTATGAGGGGAAAAATGGGACTGATGTGAAACAAATTAAAACTCCAAAATAATGAAAGGACATCTACCAGTCTTAATTATATTCTTTAGAAAATTATTGTTTTACTTAAGAAGTGTCTAAAAATAAAGGCTGGAGAGGATGATTTGTGCAGTGCTTCTGCTGAGCAGCTGTTTGGTTGTTTTTAAAATGAGGCTTGTTTTCTGAGTGCCAGGTTAGGTATGAGTGTGTACTTTGTGCCCCTTCATCCTTATGAAAGTGTTTAGGAATTTTAGCTTTGTCCATGAGTATGCAGTAATATTTAGTAGTTATTCAAACTGGTTTCCTCCCTCCGCCCCTCTTCCCTCCTCCCTCTTCTTTATTCCTTTTCTCACTCCTACCCCCTCCCCCTTCTTCCCTTCCTTCCTTTGGAATAAATTCGCTCAAATAATAATAAATTATTCCTTTGGAATGAATTAGTTTGGAAGGTTCTGATAGATTAATTACCATATATGTGTTCAACATTAATATATTTTTGGGTATGATAAAAGAGAAATGCACAGTGAGCAGCACATCAGGCCAGAAATGCAAAGACCACCTATTTCCATGGGGCAGTTAGGCTATCTCCTTATTGTTTGGTTCTTGGTTTGCATTTTTTTCTCATTTGAAGATGATAAAACTATAATAGTGACTCAGCACAGTACTTTGAAATCTGTGTATGTTGACATATTAAAGGCTCTGAGAAGTTCTGCTGTAAATGAAAATGTTTCAAAGCTAAATTCATTTTAGTAAGAATCTTTAAAAAAAAAAATCTGTGTTATGGGACACCTGTAATATGGAAGGGCATTAACAGTAAATAGAATGCCTACCAGAGAAATCTTGGTTTAGAAGGTACCTGGAATAGAGAAGACATGTTTGTGGTCTTTAAGAAACTCAACATCTAATTTAGACCATGTAGTGACTTAGATCGTTAAAATGATTAAACATTTAAAGTCATCATTAGCAGACCAGAATTAACTTTAATTTTTTAAATAGCTAGACTTTTGTGTTTTGTAGCATGTAACGAGCAAATTCAAAGCAAAAGATCAGGAATTATTCACAAAACCAATTTTCAAGAAAAGTTTAAAGAGCAGTAAGCATTTAGTTTAATTTTTTGTCTTTATAGTACATTGAAGAGTAATGTTCAGTTTAAATTTGAGGCACTGTGGCAATCTCATCCTTCAAAGAAAGATTCAGAGATATCCATTTGTCTGGCTTATGGAGGCTAGAAAATGTGATTAATATTAATATATACACTACGGAAAAATCTTGGTTCTGCAAATTCTGGCCTTCAGCCCTCCGTCTCCCCCACTTACTTAGAATACTGCCAAGAAGCAAGCAAGCAAGCAGGCTAGGGAGGTGTAAGCCACTGAGAGCTTTAGAAATGCCATTGCAATTATTTTATTAATAGCTGCCTCTGTTCAAATTGTTTTGTGTAATTGGGCACGTAACAGGCATTGTGAATATAAATAATATGAACAGCTTTTCTCCACCATGGCCTCTTTAGTTATGTCAAGCTAATTTGCTCAGTATTCTCTTCATCAGTTTTCCCCACTCCCATCTTTGGCCTTTTATACAGCAAAGCTTTATGTATAGAAACCCCCTCTCTGCTATAACCTTTAAACTTGTTCAACATTATGAAAGGGATGTTTTTATCTGTAGTTTATCCTTGAGAAATGTGAGAATTAAAGAAGTTATTTGCTCAGTTCTCACAGCTAGTAAGTGGAATAAGTGGCACATGAACCCGTTCTCTCTGATTCCACAGCCCAAGTTCTTTTTTATTTATTTTTTATTTTTCATTATACTTTAAGTTGTAGGGTACACGTGCACAATGTGCAGGTTTGTTACATATGTATATATGTGCCATGTTGGTG
Source organism: Macaca thibetana thibetana (assembly GCF_024542745.1). NCBI lineage: Eukaryota > Metazoa > Chordata > Mammalia > Primates > Cercopithecidae > Macaca > Macaca thibetana. Next base: position 148,635,332 of record NC_065578.1, read on the forward strand.
TGCTACACCCGTTAACTCATCATTTACATTAGGTATATCTCCTAATGCTATCCCTCCCCCCTCCCCACACACCACGACAGGCCCCGGTGTGTGATGTTCCCCACCCTGTGTCCAAGGGTTCTCATTGTTCATTTCCCACATATGAGTGAGAACATGTGTTGTTCTGTCCTTGAGATAGTTTGCTCAGAATGATGGTTTCCAGCTTCATCCATGTCCCTCCAAAGGACATGAACTCATCCTTTTTTATGGCTTCATAGTATTCCATGGTGTGTATGTGCCACATATTTTTAATCCAGTCTATTATTGATGAACATTTGGGTTGGTTCCACGTCTTTGCTATTGTGAATAGTGCCACAATAAACATACGTGTGCATGTGTCTTTATAGTAGCATGATTTATAATCCTTTGAGTATGTGCCCAATAATGGGATGTCCATAGCCCCAGTTCTTAACCACCACGTCAGGCTCAGAAGTCTGTGTAGGTCAAGTACATGTGTTCCTTCTTCCTTCCATTCATTCTTTCCTTTTGTCTATCCATCAGCTTGTTTAATAAATGCAGTTTGATGTTTTTGAAAGTGGAGATGTTTTTCTGTGGTCATAATCTTGAAAAGAATCAGCAACTAATAACGTAGCCTTTAACCCCATGTGGCTGTTTAGCATTTGAAATGTGGCTAGTCGGAATTGGGATATTGCTGTCAGTGTCAAATACACATGGGACCTTGAAGACTCGGAATCAAAAAAAAAAAAAAAAAAGTAAAATATCTTATTTTTTTTATTATACGTTGACATAATATTTTGTGTATATTGAGATAAATCTGTTGTCAAAATTAATTTCACCTGTCTTGATTTGCTTTTCTATGTGACTACAAGGGAATCGACAATTACATATGTGGCTTGCATTTATGGATCACATTGTATTTCCTTTGGACAGCACCATCATAGATGGTTATCAGACTACTCTTAGGAGCCCTAGTTCTTCAGTGATGCCTAAGGGGACTGGAGGAAAATGGTTAGAGATAGAAAGTAAAAGTAGTTATAGGCGATGGTGAGATGTAAGCCTGATGACACTTCGACGACCAGCAGAGAGAGACTAATATTAATTGGCATTTAGTTCCTGTAGTACTTACCATGTACAAGTGCTTTGTCCAGCACTTTAAGTGGATTATCTTTCTAGATCCTTACAACAACCCTGTGAAGTAAGCACTATCATTGGCCTATTATAGATGAGACGACTCGAGCTTAGAAAGGCTAAGTAACTTGCACAAGATCCTACAACTAGTAAATAAATACTAGTTAGGTATGTAACGTCATGGCATGCAAATACTAGTGAATGCTGGAGCCTAGTGTCAAATCTGGGCATGAATCCAGAGCTTGTGCTTATATCCACCCTTCATCACCACTTATCGAAGGCAGAAAGGAGAACATTACCTAGACCTGATCTGCAGCAGCCCTTCTGCTCATTAGTATCTACTGGGGGTGCCCATTATTTTCTCCAGCAGTGAAGGGCATTATCTTTAAATTAGGGAATATAGTAAAAACCATTGATGTTCCAGGAATGAGCTCCAGTTATCAGGAAATAATAAAAAATCAAACTGAACGTGTTCCATTTACTAACTCACGGTTGTCCTAATTAGAAAGATATTTAACAGAAATTGTTTTTAGAAACTTGAAGCATACTTCAGATTCTTTTGTAACTGAGAGACGTGGATATATTTCATAGCAAGTACAGATTTTGTAAATACAAATATTAGAGATTTTTTCTCTCAGTGTATCAGCATGTTTAAAAAATTGGTATAAACTTAGCCACAAACTTATGACTGGCTATTTAAATTTTTTTCATGTTTTTTATAGGTTGATGCAAAAGTAATCACAGTTTTTGCTGTTAAAAGTAATGGCAAAACCCACAATTATGTTGACATCAATCTAATAGTTAATGTTCGTATATAGACATAATTTCATAGTGGTAATTTTATACACTCCTTCATAATATATACATAATTTGTGTATTTTTTTATTTTTTTGAGACAAGATCTTGAGATCCTCCTACCTCAGCCTCCTGAGTAGCTAGGAATACAGGCATGTGCTACCATACCCCAGCTAATTTTTTATTTTTTTGTAGAGACGGAGTATCATTAGGTTACGCAGGCTGGTCTCGAACTCTTGGGCTCAAGTGATCCTCCTGCCTCAGCCTCCCAAAGTGCTGGGATTATAGGTGTGAGCCACTATGCCCAGTTAACTTGTGGTCTTAATAACTAATATTTGTAGCATCTTTACAATTGATATACTATAAATCCTCTTAATAATTTTTTAAAAATGAATTAATTAATTTTTTAAAGACAAGGTCTTGCTCTGTTGCCTAGGCTGCAGTACAGTGGTGTGATTATAGCTCACTGCAACCTTGAATTCCTGGGCTTAAGCAATCCTTCCACCTCAGCCTCTTGAGTAGCTAAGACCATGGGTATATGCCAACATACTCTGCCAAATTTTTTTATTTTTCGTAGTGACAGGTTTCATCATGTTTCCCAGGCTGGTCTCGAACTCCTGGCCCCAAGTGATCTCCCCCACCCCCCCGGCCTTGGCCTTCCAAAATGCTGGGATTATAGGTGTGAGTCACCATACCTGGTCTTTTTTTGTTGTTGTTATTATTGGAAGTATACACATTTTACATTTCTTGCTGTCGCATAGAAGATGATAGTGAAGATGATTCACATTAATAAATTTTTGCTGTTGAATTTATTTTAGGATAAATTATGAGTGAGATATAGTGAACATTTTTGTGATTCTTGAATCATACAGATGCAATGGAATTTCTAACGTAGGTCATAAAGATAAATTCATTGGCAACACAGCTTTACCCTCAGATGGGTGAGGGTCTTTGAGATCTTGCTTTCATACAATGTTTGATGACAAGGAAGTGGATTATCCCAGCAAATACTTTTTTTGTTTGTTTGTTTTTTGAGATGGAGTCTCACTCTGTTGCCCAGGCTGGAGTGCAATGGCATGATCTTGGCTCACTGCAACCTCTACTTCCCAGGTTCAAGCAATTCTCCTGCCTCAACTTCCTGAGTAGCTGGGATTACAGGCATGAGCCACTAGGCCTGGTTAATTTTTTGTAATTTTTAGTAGAGATGGGGTTTCACTATGTTGGCCAGGCTGGTCTTCAATATCTGACGTCAGGTGACCCACCCTTCTCAGCCTCCCAAAGTGCTGGTATTACAGGTGTGAGCCACCACACCCAGCCCAGCAAATACTTTCTTCTAACTCTTGCTTTTGTCTGTTTTTTACAGTTGCCTTCTCTAAAATCTGACGAAAGAATTGTTGAACCCTAAATCATACATGTGAAAGGTTGAATAGTAACCTTTGCACTAGATTTACTTTTGTGATAAGTGTTCAGTTATCTTTATGTCATTGAAGCAGACAAAGTGTGTTGGATAGAAATATTTCTGTTATGAGTATGGTATGTAGAGAATTGCTGAAAAATGTACTTGTAAAGAGGTAGCATCTAAACAAGAAATAAAAGATGTGGCAATGTAGATGTAGGTGCAGATGAAGTATAAACACATACTTCATTGACAAAAATAATTATAAATGATTATATCATTTTCAATTAATTTCTGGTACTCATTGGCTTGCTTTATATCGATATCTTTTGTGTCTACCTATTATTTTTTATTCTACTTTTTCATGAGCGTTTTTCAAATATATGTTTGCTATATCCGCTACTATATAACTTGTCATGTTTTGATGACAAGTTATTGTCATCAAACTAACTGTTGTATTGTGAGCTTTTGCTATGGTAACAGAAAAGGTTACAACATCTTGCTGGCTTATAACAACAAACATTTATTTTTTGACTGTATTATGTGAGTGCTGTTGGTAGGCTTGGAGGCTTGACTGGGCTCAGTTCAGCTCCACGGTGTTCTCTCAGTCAGGGATATAGCCTGAAGGGCAGCCCCTGTCTCAGACATGCTGTTCCCATGGCTGAGAGTGGTAGTGTAATGAGAAGCATGTAACTGCATTGAAAGCTGTTGTGCGAGGGAATGGTGGATAGGTTGTGTCTTCACATCCCATTGGCCAAAGTATATCACATGACCAAGCCTAGAATCACTGGGTTGAGGACTTCCACTCATCCCATGTGATTCCCAGACAAGTCACAGGGAACTGGATGGGATATGTTATAGGAACGGAGCAAAGATTCGGGATCAATAATTCCATCTTTTATTATACCACGATTGGTTATTTAACCGTTCTCTTGTGACTTGATATTCGAATTTTCCCCAATTTTAACTATTACAAAAAGCATCACTATAAACATTGATGAACAAGTTACATTTATTTTACTTGGAGAGTATTTCATTAGGGTTTAGTTTCCAAGGTAGGTTCTGTGGGTTAGAGGCATGAATTGCTTGTAGATCTTGTTACATATGGCCAGATTGCTCCCTGGAAAGACTATCAGCTTATAGCACCGTATCAATCTTTAAGTTTACAACTTTCCTCACATCCTGCTAGCGCTGGTTTTGAAATTTTCATTTTGTTAATTTCATAACTGCTTACCATTTAATTTTTGCAATTACGAATGATGGTATTTAAAAAATATTTAGAACTAATTATATTATTGATCTATTACATTGAATAAAACAAGAGCCACTTATAATTTTCTTACCTTGTTTTGAAAATCATTAAAAAATACAAAAAAACCCCTCATTTTCATCCTCCTTGTTTTCTTGGCCCCATATTTTTCTCAATATAGTACTTTTTTTTTCTTTTGAGACAGAGTCTCACTCTGTTGCCCAGGCTAGAGTGCAGTGGCGCGGTCTTGGCTCACTGCAAGCTCCGTCTCCTGGGTTCATGCCATTCTCCCACCTCAGCCTCCGGAGTAGCTGGCACTACAGGTGCCCGCCACCAAGCCTGGCTAATTTTTTGTTTTTGTATTTTTAGTAGAGACGGGTTTCACCGTGTTAGCCAGGATGGTCTCAATCTCCTGACCTCGTGATCTGCCCGCCTCGGCCTCCCAAAGTCCTGGGATTACAGGCGTGATCTACCTCACCTGACCTTTTTTTTTTTTTTCTTAAACCACTGAGCTTTTTATTGGCCTCCTGCTCCCCAAAGGGTACCCTGCTTCTGCTGGCTTAATGTCTCAGAACTTTGGTGGTGTTGGTCTCAGATACCACTTTGCCACTCACTTTGTGGCGGGTGGTGGTCTTTTGAACGGTTTGCATGGAGTTGCTGCTGTCCATCACCAAGATTGAAGATTGAAGTCCTCACCGTTTTCCAGCAGGCAGCGGTAGGTGGTGATCCTAGCCTCCGGCTTGACCTTGATGTTCAGCAGGACCTCGCACTCCTGGGCCTGGCGCTGCCCCTCTTCCTGGGTCTGTGCCAGCTCCGATGCCAGGTGCAGCAGGATCCCGTTGAGCTGCTCCATCTGCAGGGTGTAGCGGACCTCCACCTCCCTCAGGCTGTTCTTCAAGCTGGCCTTCAGATTTTTTGTGGAGTCCAGGTCAGTCTCCAAGGACTGGACTGTATGTCTCAGCTCCATGAGCATCATCTCAGCAGCTCCAACCTTGGCGGCCTGCATTATGACCACTGTGGTGCTCTCCTCAATCTGCTGAGACCAGCACTTGTCCAGCTCCTCTCAGTTCTTCTGAGCCAGCTCGTCATGTTGGGCTCGGAAGTCTGCCATGATCTTGGCGAGGTCCTGAGATTTGGGGGCATCTACCTCCATGGTCAACCCAGAGCTGGTAGTCTGCGCTTGTAGGCCTTTTAGTTTGTCTTCATGGTTCTTCACGAAGAGCAGCTCCTCCTTGAGAGCCTCTCTCTCTGTCTCCAGCTGCAGCCAAGTGACATTGGTGTCATCAGTGACCTTGCAGAGCCCATAATGTCGCTCTCCACAGACTGGCGCATGGCTAACTCTGTCTCATACTTGACTCTAAAGTCATCAGCAGCAAGACCTGTGTTGTCAATCTGCAGAACAATGCAGGCATTGTCCACAGTATTTGCGAAGATCTGAGCCCTCAGGTCCTCGATGGTCTTGAAGTAATGGCCCCAGTCTCTGACCTGGGGTCCCTTCTTCTCCAGGTGCTCCCAGATTTTGCTCTCCAGCCTCCGGTTCTCAATCTCCAGGCTCCTCAGCCTGTCCAGGTAGAAGGCCAGGAGGTCTTTCAGGCTTTGCATGGTCTCCTTCTCATTCTGGATGCCTCCTATTCCTGCCAGATGCCCAGCCATCCCTGTGGCCAGGCCCCTGGACCCCAAACCATCCCAGAAGCTGGTGGAGCAGGACACAGAGATCCGGAAACCAGAGCCCTGGGCATCTGCATAGACTCTGACCACGCTGTTGGCCAGCTGGATGGCGGGATGGAGCCCAGGGACCGGTAATTGGTGGAGAAGGTGGAGAAAGTGGTGAAACTCATGCTGTCCGGGGAGGAGAGTGAAACTCATGCTGTCCGAGGAGGGAAGGACCCAGGCTTTGCTGATGACCTCAGTATGCTACTACTTCAATACATATTTATTCTGACATTAAAATAAGACAGTGAAAAAATAAAAATAAAACATACTTGATACGAGGTTTTATAACTTTTATCTCAAATCAAATCAAATCATAGTAATTATCACTACAGAACTGAGTGAGTGGTCAAACCTGCTCAGATGGCTGAGTTTTGTTTCATATTTGAAAGTCTTAAGAGGGAATTTATTTATTGCCCTGTTGCCTAATATTGGATGGCTTTAATTCCATGGTTTTCAGAATTGCCTATTGACATATGGTTTACCTACAAAATACCACCTGAAACATAAGAACTGGTCTTTCCTAAAGCTTTCCCCCCACAAACTGTAAATGAAAACTTTTTATTACTGACTGTATCCTCTCATTTGGTTTACCTTACGAGTGTCATGTTGCCTGCTGTTACACTTGTCTATGGCTTGTGCTTAGAAATAATGGTGTCTAGACAGACCCATAAATATCCTGGGTTATATTTCCTCATTTAAGGCTCTGAGACTTCACAGCAGGGGCAAGAAGACTTGCAGGGCAGACACGAGAAATCTTCAGGCCACTCGATTCAGAGTCCATTGGCAGAATAGGCAGAGAATGTGCGTGTGTGTGTGTGTGTGTGTGTGTGTGTGTGTGTGTGTTAGGCTGGGATGTAGAGATGGGTTTTGGAAATGATAGTTGGGTCTTGAAACTACTATTGAAGTGCAAATACCTCCTCCTTCATTTGGCGGAGAAATGTCAAAAATCCTCAGAACGGAAGAACCCATTCTCTTTATTTTGGGACACAGCCTGGTAAAACTTGTAAGAAATTATTACAACTCTGTGGGAAGCAAGTGCAAGTGTGGGAGAAGCAAGTTGATGTGTGAAGCAGACGTCAGTGTGTGAACCAGTTTGTTTGAACAGTAGTAGTTGCTGGCGGCAGAATGTTAAAAATGTGAGTATTAAGAGTATTAATGATGTGACTATTAAGACTCGGATTAGTGTTGAAGAAATATGAACTTGAATAGATTTGCTATGAAAGTCTTTGGATTTTTTTTTCCTGGAATGGATTTTATTTCTATTTCAGTTCATTTTATATGAGTCTCCCTGGAATTCATTGCAAATTTCTTTTGAAAGGTAAGGACTCATTGATTTATGAAGTTTTGATTTTTTCAGAGGTAAATATTTGGGGAAAAGTTGGTACTGAGGTTCGGAGTAAATGGGAATGAGGGTGTTTTATATTAGTATAGAAGTTAAGTAATTACAGAATAAAAGCTTTTAAATATTAGTGCAGTAAAATAGGATGCTTGTTTATATTGAATTGTTAGATATCTTGTCCAAATTTATAAAAAGAATGTCACTACTGAACTCTTAAAGATTGTCATGCCCATTGTAAATATTTTCGTAAACTGCTAATAGTTTTGACAACAAAAGGAGTGCTTATCTTTGAAATATATTCTCCTTCTCTGAATTATTTATTTTGGGAGAGTTGAGGCTAAGGGTGTAAAATGTATTATAAGGCCAGGTGCCATGGTGCACGCCTGTGATCCCAGCACTTTGGGAGGTCAATGTGGGTCGATTGCTTGAGCCCAGGAATTCGAGACTGGCCTGGGCAACGTGGCGAAACCCCGTCTCTACAAAAAATACAAAAAGTAGCCAGCATGGTGGCGCACCCCTGTAGTCCCAGCTACTCTAGAGACTGAGGTGGGAGGATCGCTTGAGCCTTGGAGGCAGAGGTTGCTGTAAGCTGAGATCCTACCACTGATGCACACCAGCCTGGGTGACTGAAGGAGACCTTGTCTCAAAAAAAAAAAAAAAGAAGAAGAAGAAGAAAGAAAGTATTATAGATTTATAGAGCTTTTTGGTTAGGGGTTGATCACTTATGGGACCCTGCACTGTGTTGCCCCTAAAGAGTTGGTGTTACCACTTATTACCCCTAATGAGTTAGTGTTACCATGTTCACTCCCTAGTACTTTCTCCTTTCTCTTGCATTTTCCTTCCATTCCTTTTTTCTTCCCTCCTAGCCTGAATGTTGGCCTACCAGTGAAATCTGCTTATGGCCTAACCTGATGGGTAATTAACAGACAATATGTTGTAGTCGACCTAAGAAGGCCTGTGACTGTCAGTCTGTTTTAACATACCTGCATCTATGAGGTATCTACAGTCAGCTCTGTTTTTCTTAAGTAGAGGTTTATCCATCACCAACAGTGAATGTTCAATGCAAGGAATAGCTTTTTAAAACATGTGGCAAATTTGTGGTTCTTTAGAATCCACTGTCATATAGTGGTTAGTACTTTTTTTTGAGACACAGTCTAGCTCTTTCGCCCAGGTTGGAGTACAGTGGTGCCACTTCGGCTCACTGCAACCTCCACCTCCCAGGTTCAAGCAATTTTCATGCTTCAGCCTCCCAAGTAGTCGAGACTAAAGTCATGTGCCACCATGCCTGGCTAACTTTTGTATTCTTAGCAGAGATGGGGTTTTGCCATGTTGGCCAGGCTGGTCTCAAACTCCTGGCATCAAATGATCTGCCTGCCTCAGTCTCCCAAAGTGCTGGGATTACAGGCATGAGCCACCGTCCCCGGCACATGTTTGTTGATGTCCACAAGTTGTTAGAGGTTGTTTATACGGAGGATGGTAGCCAAAACTCTGTTCATTTCTCCCATGTCTCTGTAGAAGGAAAACCTGTGCAGCACACTCTATTTTGCTAGTGTACTCAGTTGTCAAACAGATACCCAACTTGTGTGTGACCAATCATCTTTTCTCCTTCACTCTGCTGCTTTGAAGACCTTGGTCTCTGAAACACATACTTTTGGTCAGGTATCTATGACATAGGGATTAGGACCCATCTTCTTGACTATTTTTGGCAGAGAGACAGGGTCTCACTCTGTCATGCCCAGGCTAGAGGATAGTGGTGTGACCATAGTTCACTGCAGCCTAGAACTCCTGGGCTTAAGTGATCCTTCACCTCAGCTTCCTGTGTAGCTGGGGCTACAGGCGTGCACTACCACACACAGCTAAATTTTTTAATTTTTAATTTTTTTTTTGGTCAGAGATGAGGATCTTGCTATATTCCCCGGGCTGGTCTCAAACTCCTGGCTTCAAGTAATTTTCCCATCTTGGCCTCCCAAAGTCTTAGAACTACTGGTGTGAGCAACCATGCCCGGCCTCATCTTTTTGACTTACATAGGCTGTGGCTAGTATCATCAAGCTGAAGCCCCTTTTTTAAAACAACTGTACCTCAATTTTTATTATTATTATTTTTAGATGGAGTCTTACTCTGTCATCCAGGCTGGAGTGCAGTGGCGCTATCTTGGCTTGCTGCAACCTCCACCTCCCAGATTTAAGTGATTCTTATGCCTCAGTCTCCTGAGTAGCTGGGATTATAGGCATACACCACCATGCCTGGATAATTTTTGTATTTTTAGTAGAGGCGGGGTTTCACCATATTGGCCAAGCTGGTCTTGAGCTCCTGACCTCCAGTGATCCGCCCACCTCAGCCTCCCAAAGCGCTGGCATTAGAGGCATGAGCCACTGCGGCCGGCCCCCATACCTCTTAAAATATCTCAAGAATATTAAAACCAATTACCCTACCACTCAAGTATATCCACAGCATTTTTATATATTAGTTCTAAACTTTCTATTATATAACCGTAATCATGTCGTATATTTAGAATAATACTCAAATAGAACAGCATATATACATATACAAATAGAATATATACATATACAAATATACGAATATATACATATACAAATATATATATACACAAATAGAACAGAGAATACTTTGTTCTGCTTTTCTTCCTGTTTATCTTATTAGTCACGCTTTTCTCTGTTGCTACATATTCTTAATATAATGTTAATGGATGTAAAGCTCATTGAGTAGTATGTTATAATTAACAGTTTCCATTTGTTGACTATTTGGGTTATTTCCAGGTGTGTGTTTGTCTATTATCAATAAAATACCATTAACGTCTTTGTACATACAGTGTCTTTTTTCTTTCCAGTTATTCATTTGGGTTGAATTCCCAGGAGTAGGTTTAATGCTTAAAATAAAATAACATACACATTTTTCTGTTCTTTGTTGCCAAAACTTCTCTTCCAAGTATTGCCCAGCTTATATACTGCCAGATTTTATAATTGGTAAGGCTGTATTTAGTCACGGTTTTGTTTTATACATGAATATTAAATATTTATTAAGATATTGATGACTTAAAGTGAGAGTGTCTTATTGCATTTTTGATCCTCGGTAGGTGCTCAGTAACTTTTGACTTTAAAGAGAAGTGACTTTAGAGAGAAGCTGTAGAGAGAAGTGCTTATCAGTGTTACTATTTTCAATATTGTAACCATTCATCTTTCTGTGTATCTTACTGATGTTTACACATTCCTTACAGACTTTTAGTAAAAAAGCTATGAAGAGAAAAACATTTTAAAACCACCAGACTGCATTTGGCCGATAGTCTGCAAGTTCAGCTTACCTGCTTTCCCCACCACCTTGTAGATTTTTCTACTTGTGTTTGACTAGGTGTGTGTTCCTCAGCATGCATTTCTGCGTTAGTCTGAGATCCAGTCCATATTTTAGCCACATGACTGTTCAGAATCTTGGAAGTAAGAGGAAGCACTGTTATGTCAAAGAAGTTTTTGGTTAATAGAAAGGAATGCTAAAAAAGAAATTGTTAAAAAATATATAATTAAGTTTTAGAGAAGACTGAACTGGCAGTGGAAGTACTGATGCATGCTTCAAGCCTGTCCTCCTTTCGTTACAACGGCTAGGGTGATTAAATCCCTTTATTCAGAATGTTTGAATTCTGAAGTGATTTCCCCAGATACTAGGCCTTTTGCGTTAAGAATGAGCTGAGTCCCCTTGAGAATTAGGGCTTCTCAGTATAAATTTCTAAGTTGGCATTGGTCACTCCTGATCGAATGCATAAGATCAAGTTCTGGAACAGGGAGAGCAAAAGTATAGCCCCAGTATATTCTATAGAAACCTCTGCCTGCACCCAGACAGAAACCTCCAAACGTCCTTTACCATCTGGTCTAATGCATATGTCTTGTCTTGACCGGAGCTTACCTCTGCTGAAGGCGGGGGCTTTCCTGCCAAGGCTCTGAGATCCGCACCTTCTCGCCTTTCCCTCCTTACATATATCACCTGTTCTTCCTTTTTTTTTTTTGGAGAGACGGAGTTTTGCTCTTGTTGCCCACGCTGGAATGCAAATGGTGTGATCTTGGCTCATTGCAACCTCTGCCTCCCAGGTTCACGTGATTCTCCTGCCTCAGCCTCCCCAGTAGCTGGGATTACAGGTGTGCGCCACGAAGCCCAGCTAGTTTTATGTTTTTAGTAGAGACATAGTTTCTCAATGTTGGTCAGGCTGGTCTCAAACTACCAGCCTCAGGTGATCCACTCACCTTGGCCTCCCACAGTGCTGGGATTACAGGCATGAGCCACCATGCCCGGCCCACCTGCTCTCTTTACCACTTCATGACTTTCTTAGCTCTCCTCTGGTTTTCTATTTTTTCTTCTTTTCTGTCTCATCACTTCTTCCACACATCTGAAACCTAAATTAAACCTCGATTTTTCAAACACTTTGATAATCAGAATGCCTCTTCTCTGCTGTGTTTGGGCCAGTCAGTACTTGGATAATATCTTGGGTTCCTTTCATTGCTGTGGTTTTGGTGCTCTAAGAACTGTTTGTTTTTTTTTTTTTTTTTTTCCCCTACCAGAGCTCTCTCTCTTTTTCTATTTTTTTTTTTCTTTTAACTATCTGGGGACCTTGAGTCCTTACTTAACAGATTCTAAGGGTAGTCAGTCTCCTTGGAGTGTGTATTTTATTGGTAATTGAATACATTCAAATGACATTTTTCCTTAAATTCTTATCTGACCTTTAGAAAATCAAATAGTGACTTTTGGAATGGTATTTGAATTACTGTTGGTATGTGTATACTCTGACTCCAAATTAATTTTAGTCACTTTATTGTCTAAAAACACTACCCAGGCACCACTAGAAGTGACTTTAGCTTGGCTGGGCGCAGTGGCTCACGCCTGTAATCCCAGCACTTTAGGAGGTGGAAGAGGGCGGATCACCTGAAGTCAGGGAGTTCAAGATCAGCCTGGCCAACATGGTGAAACCCTGTCTCTACTAAAAATACAAAAATTAACTGGGCATGGTGGCGTGTGCCTGTAATCCCAGCTACCCAGGAGGCTGAGGCAGGAGAATCGCTGGAACCCAGGAGGCAGAGGCTGCAGTGAGCCGAGATCGTGCCACTGCACTCCAGCCTGGGTGACAGCGCAAGACTCCATCTTAAAAAAAAAAAAAAAGGGCCGGGCGCGGTGGCTCAAGCCTGTAATCCCAGCACTTTGGGAGGCCGAGACGGGCGGATCACGAGGTCAGGAGATCGAGACCATCCTGGCTAACACAGTGAAACCCCGTCTCTACTAAAAAATACAAAAAAACTAGCTGGGCGCAGTGGCGGGCGCCTGTAGTCCCAGGTACTCGGGAGGCTGAGGCAGGAGAATGGCGTGAACCCGGGAGGCGGAGCTTGCAGTGAGCTGAGATCCGGCCACTGCACTCCAGCCTGGGTGGCAGAGCGAGACTCCGTCTCAAAAAAAAAAAAAAAAAAAAAAAAAAGTGACTCTAGCTTGTTCCTTGATAGTCCCTTAGGCCATGTAAGATGAAACTACTCAGGGCATATGTGTAACGGGCCAAGTCCATTTTGAATTTTTGCACCTCCTCCTACCATCCCCCATCTTTACCCATGTGGTCTAGTGGAAAGTGCACGCCTGTGGAATTTCAGAAACCTGAATCCCAAGTCACTAATTAGCTATTTTGGTTTTAGGCAAGTTACTTAGCCACCCATGACTCAGTTTCTTTGTCTTCGTCGACTTAATTGAATATGATTCCTAAGGTTCCCAGCTGCTCTGTACAGATTTATGATTTCTAGAAGACTTTTTGTTTTAACTCTGTGGTTCAATTTGTGGTCAGAGTGAAAGAGGAAACTTCTGTGCTGTTTACTCTTCAGAAGAAACTAGTTGCCACGTTTGTTTTTGTCCAGGAAAGATTCAAGTAGCAAATTTAAATAGTAAATTTAAACTTCTGTTTTGCAGTGATAATTCATGTTATTTGAATGATCTTAGCATTCGCAGCTGACCCTTCCCATGAGAAATGGGACTGTAACATATGCAGTATACTTGGTTTTACATTTGTTTACATTACAATTAATTTTGTTTGGATATATTTTCTGAGGTTCACCAGGGTTGTTGAGATCATTTTAGAAAAAGTGTCCTGTCAGAGGTTGGAAGTGATTGGCATAAGAGGATTAGTAAAATTTAGCAGAAGTTTTGCTCCACTGTGGAAAAAGATACATATTCTGTTGTACCTCCGCTGCCCTCTGCAAAACGTTGCCTTCTGTCACAGTGCTGGCACCGACTTCTGAATCTTCGCAGAGATTTAGTGCTAATTCCGCGAAGTTCTTTAAAGTGTTTGTGGGCCTGCTGTATGTTACATATATACCTCCTTGGCCTCTCCTGAGCTGCGGTTTGCTTCCTTTAGGGAATTGCAACATGATCTCCAGGGTTTTGGGTTTCCTGATACCCGCCGTGGCAGATTCCTTTATAGTGTACACTTACTACGTTAATTTGTTCTGAAAGTTTCATAACTTATTTTGAAATAATTTGAGACACTTGGGGTGTTTCAAATTCTGGGCTGGAAATCTCTAGAGAACAGGATGTGATAGACAAAAGAGAAAAGAGAAGATTGGGAGGTGGGTGAAGGATTTTGAAATAGGAAGCCATAGCTGATATATCAGAGGTTGCTGGAGAGGAGCATAGTCTGAAAAAATACATTTCACAGGAGATATGTTGTCTTTCCATTGATCCTATTATATTTTGAATCCTTCTCCACCCACCACCTCCTCCCCTTTTTTTAAGAGATAGGGTCCCTCTTTGTTGCCCAGGCTGGAATGTATTGGCATGATCATAGCTCACTGCAACCTTGACCTCGTGGTCTCAAGGGATCTTCTTGCCTCAGCCTTCCAAGGAGCTGGGAATACAGGTGTGCAGCATCCTGCCTAGCTAATTTTTACCTTTTTGTTAGAGACAGAGTCTTGCTTTGTTGCCCAGGCTGGTCTTGAACTCCTGGACTCAAGCAATCCTACTGCCTCAGCCTCCCAAGTAGCTGGGATTATAGGCATGAGCCACCACACCCAGTCCCCTTCACTTTTACTGCCTTGATATATGCATACTGTTTCCTCTTCTAGGCCCCCTTCGTAGAGAAGTAGTTTCAAAAACTTGTAAATCAGCTTGCAATGAGGAATTGATTTTCCTATAGAATGATGTGAAAATTGGTGCTTTAGTTCTCAGCTGTCTGGCAAAAGCCTTCTTGCCTCTTATGTAGCATACTGTAGAATCTAGCCAGCCAGGCATGGTGTCTCACCTGTAATCCCAGCACTTTGGGAGGCCGAGGTGGGTAGATCACCCGAGGTCAGGAGTTTGAGACCAACCTGACTAACATGGTGAAACCCCGTCTCTCCTAAAAATACAAAAATTAGCCAGGCATGGTGGTGCACGCTTGTAATCCCAGCTACTTAGGAGGCTGAGGCAGGAGAATCACTTGAACCTGGGAGGCAGAGGTTGCAGTGAGCCGAGATTGCACCACTGCACTCCTTCCTGGGTGACAGAGCAAGATTCCATCTCAAAAAAAAAAAAAAAAAAAAAAAAAAAAAAAAAAAGACTCTGATTACTCTCAAATACTATTTCAGTGCAAAAATAGATTCCCAGCCCCAGTGTTCAGTAACGGGAACTCAAGGATCCTGGTCAGCTGCACCAGGAGGTGGGAGGGACTCCAGGCTTTGTGGCAGTGGCCAGTATTCTTGGGGCCAGCAGCCTGAATGGATATCCCCAGAAATGGGGTCACTGAAACTGCTCTCAGGGCCCCTAGTTGTCAAATCTGTGGTTGCTTAACAAGGGGATATGTTCTGAGGATTGACTAATTAGGCGATTTAGTCATTGAGCAAACATTATAGAATATATTTATACAAACCTAGATGGTAGAGCCACCTAGGCTGTATGGTGTAGCCTATTGCTCCTAGGCTCCAGACCTGTATAGCATGTTACTGTGCTGAATACTGTAGACAGTTGTAACACAGTGGTAAGTATCTGTGTATCGAAACATAGAAAGGGCACAGTAAAAATATGGTATTATAATCTTCTGGGGCCACTGTCGTGTATGTGGTCCGTCATTAGTTGAGATGTTGTCATGCAGTGCATGATTAATTGCTCTGGGTTCATTCTTGGTTAGGAAGGACTTCCAATAAGAGGTATATAAGAAAAATGGGATAATATGGGGATGTGTGGGGAAGCGAATGTGTTTCTGTGAGAGACTGTGTTGACCTCTGGATGCCAGGTTCAAGGGCACTGCCTCTATAAAGATGGATCTGGCCTGTCCTTGTAGATCCTATATTGTGACAATGTAAGGATTGCCCAAGGATGAATGGTGCATTAATCTCCCATAACCTTAGGTGCCTCACTAAGTATGATGGAGTCTTAGGAGTGAGAATGATTTTCATTATTTTGGTCTGTAGTCAGCTTCTGATCACCACTGCAATTTCAAAAGATCTCGATTTGTGTTTCCCTGCTTCTGAATAGGCTGAGTGACTGCCTTCTTTCTCCTCAATCTTATCTTGCCAGCATTTTAAATGTAATTGATATCACCTGCAATTTTATGACGTCTTAAACATGGAGTTGCCCACATTAAGTCATTTAAAACACCATGGCATTTATTTTCATGATTGGTTGTCTTTTGTTTATAAGTAAAGTTTTCATTGCTTGCACTCCTTATTTTTTCTGTCTGGTGGTCTTCATTTTCACTTTTCTTCTCCTTTATTTAAAATGACCTTGAGTTGGTTAACTGCACTTCTCAGCGACCTCCTCCACTTACCACCATTTGGAGTAGGCTCAATGAATGTTAGCTGTTTTTTATGCTGGTTTAAACTGAATATAATTAGGACAGCGAATTTGTTTCAGAACCTGACAGAAAACATGTATTGCATATATATTTAG
This sequence comes from Macaca thibetana thibetana, assembly GCF_024542745.1. Lineage (NCBI taxonomy): Eukaryota > Metazoa > Chordata > Mammalia > Primates > Cercopithecidae > Macaca > Macaca thibetana. Next base: position 148,651,848 of record NC_065578.1, read on the forward strand.
TGGTTATGTTCTGCGGGTTTGGATGTTTGTATCCTGCTTGTTCCTTTTCTGAACACAGATAGTTATTTGAGTTGAATTAGCTATTTGTTGATTGGCCATTTTGCAAGTTACTGTTTTTGAAAATGAGATGTGAATTTAATTGAAGCTTACTTTGGTAGTGATCGTACCAACTTCCAAACTTGCCGTAGGTTTCCATATTCCATTGAAGCTACTTTTGATCCTTAAGATGCTACATTACTGGTATGAAATCTCTTATAGTTGTGGGGAAAAGATGACATAAGAAGCTTCAGGCCAGGCGTAGTGGCTCACACCTGTAATCTCAGCACTTTGGGAGGCTGAGGTGGCAGATCACTTGAGGCCAGGAGTTCGAGACCAGCCTGGCCAACATGGCGAAACTCCGTCTCTACTAAAAATACAAAAATTAACTGGGTGTGATGGTGCGTGCCTCCAATTCCAGCTACTTGGGAGGCTGAGGCAGGAGAACTGCTTGAACCTGGGAAGTGGAGGTTGCAGTGAGCCAAGATTGTGTCACTGCACTCCAGCCTGGGCAACAGAGTGAGATTCTGTCTCAAAAATAAAAAAAAAAAAAAAGCTTCCGATTTATATTTTGTTGCATATTAAGTAAAAAAACCAAAAATCTCATGAAACATGGTTTTAGGTACCTTTTGACAAACAACTGGGGGACGTGCTGCATCAGTTCTGCCCACACTTTTCCTAACTGCATATTTTCCTACCTTTAGTCATTTTTCTTATTGAATTCTTCTAGTTCTTTCATGTGTATGCGTGTGTGTGTGTGTTTTGAGATGGAGCTTCGCTCTTGTTGCCCAGGCTGGAGTGCAATGGTGCTATCTCGGCTCACTGCAACCTCTGCCTCTCGGGTTCAAGCGGTTCTCCTGCCTCAGCCTCCCGAGTAGCTGGGATTACAGGCGTGCGCCACCATGCCCAGCTAATTTTTTGTATTTTTTAGTAGAAATAGGGTTTCACCATGTTAGCCAGGCTGATCTTGAACTCCTGACTTCAGGTGATCCACCCGCTTTGGTCTCCCAAAGTGCTGGGATTACAGGCGTGAGCCACCTTGCCCGGCCGTTCTTTCTTGTTTCTGTTTGTTTATACTGTCATATTTAGTATTTATACATCTTTTTCTCCCAAGGAAGGGATCTGCTGTTTTAATTGGATGATTATGTCAGAAGGCTCTTTTCTGTACCTTGGCTAGAGCAGGTAGCTGAGAAGTCTTTTTTGTCACTAACTAAGGGGCTGTCAAGTACTCTATGAAAACAACATACTCATGTATGTATTTATATGAGAAATATTTTTATAAAGCAATTAACGGGTCATGTGGGCCATGGAATCTTTCCCTGATTCATGTGTTTTCAAGAAAACATGTTTTTATTTTTTTAATTGCATTGAGCTTCCTTTAAAAAAACTGTTATTTCTCCAAAGATAAATTTCATTTTCTACTTAGGAAAACAGATGACTCTTTTTCCCTAAAATGCCTTCTGTGAAATGACATGTGGAGCTGTTAGGCATTGTGAATCTGTTTTATTTACCCCAGTGTTACAGAAAGAAGGAAGGCAATTTTAGCTTCTTTAAAGAGACACTGGTCTGGGGTAAATAACAATTTAGTCCAGGAGGGTAGAAAAGAATGCTTATGACATTCTTTTCATCAGCTCCATGTGTAACCTCCAAGCAGGAGGTCAGGCAGTAAAACATTTGAGTGAACTGGTGAAATGTTTTGTATTTATTTACAAGGCACTTAATCACAAGACTGATCCCAATAAACTCAACAAGTTAGAGTGATGGAGGAAAGTATATGGGGCATGCAGAACAGTAAAATCGGGGACTGGAGGGGGGCCTGTAGATTGCATTTAGCCTGCTCCTCTCTTCCCACCGTGGAGAGATGGCCATCAGTGCAGTGGTCATGGGTGAGTTTGATGAGGAATGTAATGAGGCCCTTTCTGTTCCCACCTGCTGCTGAACTACTTGACATTTGCTTTTAGATTGCAGGCATCCTGAAGTATTTAAGTTCTGTTTTGCTGATAATTCTTCATTCTTTTTGTGTAACTTTCTTGAATCAAAACTTCGGTGCCACCATTCTTAGTGGTATATCTGTGATGCTGGAGTTGATGACTTGATTTCATTGCTTACCACAGTCTAATTTAAAACCAAAGCATTCTAAAACCTTCTCAGTTTTCTCATTTTTATTGTTACTATATATTTATTGGTTTAGATATAGTTTGTAGAGAATCAAAGAAAGAAAAGAGGACAGTTTCTTTGGATAGGAAGTTTATAACGTTTTCTCCCCAAGGAAGCCTGCCGCATAGTAAGCTCTGGGGTCAGTAGTCACTGCCGGCTTAGCTGTTGTTCATTTTCTCATTGCATCTCTACTAAATGATGGGCAGACAGACTTTCATTCATACCCGACTGTTCTGCTTTTGCATATATATATATATATTTTTTTTGGAGACAGGGTCTTGTTCTGTCACTCAGGCTGGAGTGCAGTGGCACGATCATAGCTTACCGCAGCCTTGAACCCCATGGGCTCAAGGGATTCTCCCACCTCACCCTCCCAAGTAGCTGGTACTATAGGCGCTAGCCACTATGCCTAGCTAATTTTTTATTTTTTGTAGAGACAGAACTTTCTTTGTTGCCCAGGTGGTCTCGAACTTCTGGGCTAAAGCCATCCGCCCCCACTTGGCCTCCCAAAGTGCTAGGATGAAAAGTGTGAGCCACTGCACCCAGCCTGCTTGCTTGTATTTTGAATAAAAGATTTCATGGGGTGGGAGGGTTACAACTCTTTGTGAATATTAATAATCCAGATTAATTTGAAAGAACTTTCATGTAATATGCTGCTCAAAAAACAGTATATACAAGCAGTTATCTCTATCACCTAGCAGAAGGCTAGGCAAGATTGGTTTAACAAGTAAATAAGAATAATTTAGTGTTAGCCTGCTCTACAAATAAGAGTACTTTAGTATCTGAAACTGTCCCTGGAGTATATCAATGTATATTAGGAAATTACTTCAGTGTATTATGGACTAGCAAGCATTATTGAGAACTCACTGTATTTCAAGTATGGGGCAGGAACTGTGAAAATATATAAGGTGCTTCCAGTTGGAGATGGAGGTGAGGAACAGACTCAATCAGATCATTTTTGGAGTGGTGAGGGCTTTGATACAGGAATGCAATGCTATATAAAGGTGCTTCCCTCTTGATTCTTGAGTTTTATTTTGTTTTGAGACAGAGTCTTGCTTTGTTGCCCAGGCTGGAGTGCAGTGGTGTGATCTCAGCTCACTGCAACCTCCACCTCCCAGGTTCAAGTGATTCTCCTGCCTCAGCCTCCCAAGTAGCTGGGATTACAGGTGCCTACCACCACACCTGACTGATTTTTGTATTTTTAGTAGAGGTGGGGTTTCACCGTGTTGGCCAGGCTGGTCTTGAACTCCTGACCTCAGGTGGTCTGCTTGCCTTGGACTCCCAAAGTGCTGGGATTACAGGCGTGAGCTACTATGCCGGGCCTGTTTTGTGTTGTTCTTTTTAATTAAGGCAATGATCAAATTATCTAGGAAATTAGTTTAAAGCCAACATACCTAAAATATAAAACAGAACACAAGGCAGATATTCTTAGGACATTTTCCTCAAGCTGACATTTATTTATCTTACTGCCTGAATGTAAAGACTTTTTTTTTTGGTAGTTACTTAATTTTACCTCTTTTTTTGTTTCAGTTTAGCTGAATATAACTTTATCTAAAATAAAGTGAATAGCTCTTGTATTTAGAGGTAGTACAAATAATAGGGTAACGGTACCCCTTCCTTGTTCTGTCCCACTTGCACCCAGCCAACCCATCTGCCCAGTGGGATTTTAGGTGGTTTCAGTCCTTGGGCTCAAGAGAAGTTCATTTTTGAAGACTCATCCTCTCTGTATGAATAAATTCCTTGGTCATTATCTACTGTTTTTCATTCTCTGTGAAATAGATCATCTACCACAGTGGATAATAGAGGATGATACTATTCAAGACAAAAGCCTATATTTGGAATACTTTATGTAATATGACATATTTAATATGCTTAATGCCCTTAATGAAATGAAGATGTGAAATAAAGTATTGTCGTTCTGGGGATATCATTTATCAGATTCTAAGTTTCTGAATCTGGTTAGGGAGTTTCTTTTATTAGTAGTGGTGAATATAGAGTAGTGGTTTGGATATATTGGTGTCATATTTTGGTTGGGTAGAAATATCTCTGACATTTTTACATGATGTGTTTTTCCATCCTCTCCACAACAGTAATTTCATTCTCAGGAAGAGAAATCCATCCCATCCATGATAGATTTTCAGATACAGTGCCCAGTTCAATCTTTTGATAAATGTTTATTGTTTACCATGTGCTAGGTGAAGTAAATACGGTAGCTGAAGGGTTATGAAAAGATACCAAAGCATTGTTTCTTCTGGGGAGGATTTTATAAGTTTTTTATATTTTAAATACCTTCTTTAGAGGTCTTTATATTATAAGCTTTCTATATTTTATGTTATGTTATGTTATGTTATGTTATTTTTAGAGATTGAGTCTCTCTTTGTCACCCAGGCTGGAGTGCAGTGGCACGATCTTGGCTGACTGCAACCCCCGCCTCCTAGACTCAAGTGATCCTCCCACCTTAGCCTTTAGAATAGCTGGGATTATAGGCACGTGCCACCACTCCTAGAGAATTTTTGTATTTTTTGTAGGACACGGTTTCGCTCTGTTGGCCAGGCTGGTCTCAAACTCCTGAGCTCAAGCAATCTGCCTGCCTCGAATCACGGATATAAAGCTTTCTATAGTCCCTTCACTTTCCCTCCCTATACCCCCTGCCTCCAATTCTATTTTTCTTTCCATGTCATCTCAGAAGAAAGGTAAGTTTCACTTTGCTGATGTGTTCTTGCATATTTTCTTTCTTTCTTTTCTTTTCTTTTTTTTTTTTTTGATGGAGTTTCGCTCTTGTTGCCCAGGCTGGAGTGCAGTGGTGCAATCTCGGCTCACAGCAACCTCTGCCTCCCAGGTTCAAGCCATTCTCCTGCCTCAGCCTCCGGAGTAGCTGGGATTACAGGCATGCACCATCATGCCCGGCTAATTTTTGTATTTTTAGTAGAGACGGGGTTTCTCCATGTTGGTCAGGCTGGTCTCGAACTCCCGACCTCAGGTGATCCGCCAGCCTCGGCCTCCCAAAGTGCTGGGATTACAGGCGTGAGCCACCATGCTCCACCATCTTGCATATTTTTACTTATGGCCTCTGACTAGTGCTATGATTAGATTTTTGGATATTTCTTACTTCTAGGTGAGTTGACCTAGAAGTACCATCTCAAGCTTCTTTGGATTCAATGTGCACTTTGTCTTGAGTTAATCTTAACTTTCGTGGTTAGTGTGCCAAGGAGACATACTTGAAGGCTTTTCCCTTCTCCATTTAGGATCCTTAAGTTTTGATGCAGTAATTATTTTAGAAAGGAAGAAATATCATGCATTTTGTCATACATACATCAAGTTTGTTTATGGGGAAGATTTTATAGTACACTGACCATGCCTTGACAGAAATGGAGGTGACTGTGTCCTTGAGGCAGAAGGAGGTAGCTGTGCAGTGCTGGTGGTTGCCCTGTGAAAGATGTGGACACAACATTGTAAAGGCTTAGAGGCAGGACCAGTTACATTTGCCTGGATGGCAGGTGACAGCCTTAGGAGAGGAGGAGATAGCTGGGCCTGGAAGGATGGATAGGACATATTTGGTGGGAAGATGAGAAAGGATTTCTCCAGGAAGAAAGAGGGAACATGAACTGTGAGAGAGGAGAACAGATGCCTTAAAGTTCAAGGCATATTCCAGAAGCCAGGAGGAATATGCCTGGTGCGTAGCAAGGGTGGAGTGGGGTGAGGTGGGGAACAGGAATTGCTATTAAGTGGGGATATGATAGTAACAAAGGAATGTGTGTGCCTTTTCTGTTTGTAAAAATTAGAATTTCCCTAGATGGTATACTTAGCACCTGCCTGCCTCTCCCAAGTTTTTTTAAATATCAAAATTAATCCAGTGTTTTCAAACAAACACTGCCTTTCTATTTCCTTTTAATCTATTCCCAAGGAAAATAAATATTGACAGTCCTGGTAGTACGATGTATTACCGCGGTAAACTTTTAGTAGTAGGTAACTTCAGAGAAACTTTACCAACCACATTTTGTGTTTGTTTTGCTCTGGTGCTAATCTGGCAAGAATGATGTCCAGCAGGAAAGTCAACATATCTTAATAAACCGTCCGCTTTTATAGGAATGCTAGCTTTCTGGCAGATGTCATATCAGCCCAGCATGCATTGCACAGCGATGACTCGTTTAAATATATTTCAGTGGGGACAGCAACGTCTCACTGGTAACTGCCATCCTTGCAGAGGATACTCTGAAGGGCTGTGAATTATTTTCCATTCATATGTGGTACCTTGGCCTCTTGCACTGTTGGCATTGAAAACAAAACCAAAACACACAAGACATCGTAGAGAAATTATTCCTATCCCTTCAATTATGTGGCTTCAACTGTGAAAAAAGGAAGGGTGAAGACATTGTAGAAGCCAAAATTTGTTCTTATTTTGATATTGGGCTCATCAGCTATGCAGGTGCTAATACAGAGAAATTTTCTTGAGAACCTGGCAGTGGCAGGGTTAATGTAGCTCCTCTGGGGTGGGGTGGAGGTGTACTTCCTGCTTTTATGTTTTCGAAAGAGGAGTGCAGGAAATTATACCTAGGTATTAAGAGCTTTGAAAAGTTGAGTACAAAGCTCTTTATCAGATATAGGAGGCCTAACTGAGGATATCACCCCAATGCAGTTTTTCCAGGAAAGTTGTGCTTTGCCAAAGGTAGCTTTTCCAGGGTCAGTGATATAGCAAGATATTTCTCAAGAGAAGGAAGTAAAAAGGAAAATCCCTTTTATGGGATTAAAAATTCAGTAAGTATTCTGAACTCAGTTTTTTTTTCTTTTTTTCACATTTGAGAATCATTTGTTTTCATACTAGCAATAAGGAATCCTAAGAAGAAATTCAGGAAACAATTCCTGTTGCAACAGCACTAAAAATATTGAAATATTTAGAAACAAATTTCTCCAAGGAGGCACACTGGAAAACCACAAAACATCAATGACAGAAATATCAGATTTAAATAAATGAAAAGATATTCCCTAGTTCTGAATTGGAAGCTGTTGTTAACATGTTAGCACTACACAAAGCAATATACAGATTCAGTGCAATCTTTACTAAAACCCTACTGGCTTATTTTTTTTTCTTAAATAGGGAAGTTGATCCTAAAATATATATAGAATTACAATAGACCCTTAATAGTCAAACAATCTTGAAAAAAATAGGAAGACTTACATTTTCTAATTTTAAAACTCACTACAAATCTCCAATAAACAAAAGAGTGTGGTGCTGGCAGGAAGATAGATGTATTATCATTAAAAAAAAAAAAAAGTGACTAGTGAATACTTTTACATCTTACAGTATTTTTTCTCTCAAATGCTGAACTCAGTTTTTAAACACTCCATTTACTAATGTGTAAATTTTTCATTGTCCTTTAATCACTGAAATAAGGCTTTTTTCTGCTTACGGAGGGATTTTTCTGCTGATTTATTGATAGTTGACTGGTCAAAAGGCATGGAAAAGGTGCCATTTCCTGGGCTCTGTTGCCATTTGATTTATTTAGAAGATGTAATAGGAGGAAGAATTTCTGTTCTTGCTGTTAGTCCTGCTCAGTCACTGGCAGTGGATGATGGAGAGAGATGGATGCTTGTTTGTTGTTTGCTACAGGAGGGGAGCTGCCAGGCGACCAAACAAAGTTAAGAGGGCTTCTGCTTAGTATGTGACTTGTACTGATGCCTCCAGTGCCTGCTGTGGTCCACACGCTGGGTTTAGGGGCTCTCGGATTCTCTACTCTGAACAATTCTCTCAACAGTTCTTATTTGCCTTCTAAAGAGGAAGGACTGGAGGGCACACAGCAAGTCTCTTTTGCAGCCTTAAATGTGTGGTGTTGCCCAAAGTGGTTTGAGCTGGGGTCATGGGGTAAAGGCTTGTTCGGATGATGGAGGAGTTGGCACACATCCTCAGTATTATTTTCAGTAGTGTGGAGACTGCCCGAGTCAGCCCCACCCACCTGCCTGGGAGCACATTAAAACTCAGGCACCGGCACCATCGAGGGGGACCCCAGGCTCAGGGAATCAGACTTGAGTAGAGAGAGTCCGGGAATCTGCTGGGAATCTGCACCTCTACAAATTCCCTGGTGCCTTTCCAGTCGTAAAACCACTGGTTCCTACTTTCCTATCCATAGAGGACTACTCTGAGCCTATATGGCAAATTTGGAAAATCTTCCCTCAAATGTTCCATCTATGGGACGGTGGGTGAGCGGCCCAGAGTAATTCTTATGCATCAGTAGGACCCATACATGCGGCATGTCTTAAAATCATAGTTCATGATATCTTTGTAGAGCGTTTGAGGGCTTTCAAGCACTAGGTTTATTGCCTCCTGTTTGAGGACTACCTCAGACTGTTAATTTTGCCCCCTGAGGTTATATGTTGACTCTGCCCGCTGCTGTGGAATTTGCAGCCTGGGAGCATCCAGATGGTAAAAGACCCCCTGGAGTTACTGAGTCAACTCTCAAAATTATCCTGGATTTCAAAAAAGACAAAGAGAGATAAAAGAAAAATATGGAGAGCGGGAGGAATGGTACAAGAAGGGGACCTTTCACAATTGGGCGGGTCCTGAAATTCTGTCCCTATTTTAGGTATTTTTCTTGCAGTGCTGCTGCTGCTGCTGCTGCTGGTTTTAATGATGATAATGGTGAACAAGAGTAATAACACAGCAACCAAAAACAATAAAAATATCAGGAATTTAATGAGGATCGACTTTTGCCAAGCACTGCTAAACACCTTGCACACATTGTCTCATTTAATCTTTACGACAATGCTATGAAATAGATACCATTATTATTGCCCCCATTTTACCGATGGAGAAACTGAGACAGAAAAAATATAGCTCAACTGACATAGCTAGTAGTAGCAGATGTGTGATTCGAACTTTGTGAAATCTGACTTGGAAGCCCAGGCACAAGATGGAATGCAGGTTAAAAATCCAAATGCCTAGGGGTCTAGGCAGGAAGAGTAAATGAGTAAAGCACACCTGTAGCACACAGGGAATGGTGGGACTGTGGCCAAGAAGAGAATGCTTGCCCTGTCAATGAGGGTAATCAGTTAAGTCCTAGATAATTGTGCCTAGGCTGAAATTCAGGCCAGTGCTATCAGATTTTTTTTTTTTTTTGAAGAGCTAATGGAAATCAGTATTTTTATGTGAGATGTTTTGATATTTAAATGGTGACAACATGTTCAAATTTTTAAAGAACACTGAGCCAAACAAACATCAGATTGTAAGCAGGGTTTTAAATCTGTTTTGTTTACTGCCACTTGCACAGCATCTAGAACAGTGCTTGGCTCATAGTAGGTACTAAGCACATGTTTGTTGAACAGATGATTGAATGAGTATTTGTGGACTGCATTACACTTGCAGGCAGCCAGTTTCCAACTTCTTCTCTACTGCTTCCCCCAACTACCTTTTAGGTTTTTCTGCTGCTTCCTATCCCAGACCAGATCATTTTTCATTTTTCAGCTAAGTATATAGACAATATGTACTTCAAAGGTTAAATCCTTCTAGTTTGAATTGGTGTTTGGACCAGGATTCTTGGTGGGGATTTTAAAATTGATTTAAAAACTTATTTTTCGGCTGAGTGCGGTAGCTCATGCCTGTAATCTCAGTATTTTGGGAGGCTGAGACGGGCAGATAGCATGAGTCTGGGAGTTCAAGACCAGCCTGGCCAACAGGGCGAAAACTTGTCTCTACAAAAAACCCACAAACATTAACCGGGCATGATGATGTGTGCCTGTGGTCCCAGACACTTGAGAGGTTGAGGTGGGAGGATTACTTGAGTCTGGAGACAGAGGTTGCAGTGAGCCAAGATTGCTTTACTGCACTCCAGCCTGGGCAACAGAGCGAGATGCTGTCTCAAAAAATTATATATATATATATATTTAGCATCTAAAAACATTGTAGTGAAAAACACATACAATTTTTTAAGTGTGCAGTTCATTAGTTGTGCTGCAGATCTCTAGAAGTTTTCATCTTGCAAAACTGAAACTCTACCCATTAAACAACACCTCTCCATTTTCTCCTGCCCTCAGCCCCTAGTAACCCCCATTCTTCTCTGTTTCCACGAACTTGACTACTTTAAATAGTTCATATAAATGGAATCATACAGAATTTGGCTTTTTGTGACTGACTTATTGTGTCAGTTGTACCTAAGGGATTTTAATTTTGTTAAATTTCCCAAGAAGAAGGAGCATGCCAGACCCTATAGGGCCACATGGAGAAGCAGCAGGAGTGGTTAGGAGGCAGAAGGAGTGAGGGGACAGCCTAGGCCAAACCCTTATTTTGTTTTCCTTAGGAAAGGTGAGGTAGGACAGGGTAAGCAACTATGAACTGGTGAGTTTGAGTAAGTCTGGTAGGCCCTGGGGTACAGCAGTCTGGTACCTGGCCCCGGGTGGATTTAGGGCAAGGCGGAACGCTGGCTTGGTGTGTGAGAGTTTGATAAAGGAGATGGTTGGGGGTGTGGGCACTGAGTTGGTGAGTTTGCCTGTGGAAGATGTGCTGGGGCAGGGGCCTCAGAATTTACTAGCCCTCTAAGAAGAATTGACTAGCCCTGGGAGATGCAGTCTCTCCCCAGTCAGCAAGGCCACAGATCCAAGACCATCAAGAAGGTGGGAAATAATACAATGTAGTTTATAGCAATTGGCCCTGTGATGGATGCCAAACAGAGAATTATAGAATCTAAAAAAAGACAGAACACTTAATCCACTCAGCATAATATCCTCAGGGTTCATCCATGTTGTAGCATGTATCAGGATTTCCTCCCATTGTATGTATAGACCACAAGTTGTTTATTCATCCATTCATGTGTTGATGGACACCTGGGTTGCTTCCACCTTTTGCCTGACATGAATAATGCTGCTGTGACATGGGTGTGTAAATATCTCTTTAAGACTCTGTTTTAAATTCTTTTGGGTCTATACCCAGAAGAGAATCCATAGATCCCAAGGGTATTCTGTTTTTAATTTTTTAAAGGTACTGCTGAACTGTTTTCTGTAGCAGCTGCACCATTCTGTATTCCCAGCAACAGTGCACAAGGTTCCAATTTTTCCCACATCCTCGCCAACACTTGTTCTTTTCTTTTTCTCTTTCTTTGGGCCATCCTGTGAGGTGATACCTTATTGTCTCATTGTGGCTTTGATTTCTGCTGATGATTAGTGATGCTAAGTATCTTTTCATGTGCTTATTAGTGATTCTTTTGTATTTTACAATGTGGTAGTCTATGTTTTGAAATTGAGTCACACAATTTAAGTGTGAGTTTTGAAGAGTTATAAAAATATGGTTTTTATTAGTACCTTTTGTAGCATGGGAAAATCTCAAGGTGATTGCTTTTTTGCACAGAGAGGCAAAAGGTTATCCATTCAGCCTAACTTCAGAAGCTGTTAAAGACTCAGGAACTAGCAGTGGCTTATGCCTGTAATCCTAGTGACTTGGAAAGCAGGAGGATTGGTTGAGGCCAGGAGTTTGAGATCAGGTTGGGCAACACAGCAAGATGTGGTTTAAAAAAAAAAAAAAAAGAAAAAAAAAAACTTAGTTTGGCCTGGTGGCATGTGTGCCTGTAGTCGCAAATACTCAGGAGCTGAGGTGGGAAACTTGCTTGAGCCTAGCAGTTCAAGGCTAGCTACAGTGAGCTGTGATTGTGCTACTGCACTCCAGCCTGGGTGACAGAGCAAGACCTCATCTCTTTAAAAAAAAAAAAAAAAAAAGGTAACTATAGCTGGGGACTGTGACCTCTGGCTTTAAGCACTTGGAGGACGGATCATTCATTCACAGAGGACCTACTGTGTGGTAGCCAAGGCATAGAACTGCCCAGAGCAAGTCCAAACATATGGAGACGGTCTCCAACTATGTGTCCAAAGTAGAGGGGTTGCTTTACATCCTGAGAGCACTTCTCTATGGAAGCTGATTAAACTTTTTGGGGTGAGATTGGGAGGGCAAATCAGGTGAAGAAGAACTGAGTGTGAGTTTTTATTCAGAAAGCTGAACCATCTGTTAATGGCAGAGTTTAGTGTATTCAGAAAGGATTGAAAAACTAAAGTGGACCTATGGGAAAAGTAAATAAATGACCTTTATATTTCATTACAATGTCAGTACAGGCATACACCATTTTATTGCGTTTCACAGATATTGCTGTTTTTTCTATAGATGGAAGGTTTGTGACAACCATGCATTGAGCAAGTCTGTTTTTCCAATAGCATGTGCTTGCTTCATGTCTCTGTGTCACATTTTGGCATTTCTCACAGTATTTCAAACACTTTCATTATCATGATATCTGTTAAAGAGATCTGTGATCGGGGTATTTGATGTTAATGTTGTAGTTGTTTTGGGTTGTCACGAACTGTGCCCACATAAGATGGCAAACTAAACTGATGAAAGTTGTGTGTGTTTTGACTGTTCTATGAGCCAGCCTCTCCCTCCCTTATCTCTCCCTCTCCTCCCACCTCCCTATTCCCTGAGACACAATATTGAAATTAGGCCAATTAAGAACCCTACAGTTACCTCAGCAACATCTAGAAATGACTATATTTAGTGAGGGAGACATACGGAAAGCCAAGATAGCCTGAAAGCTACCTGAAAGGCCCCAGTGTGTGATGTTCCCCTACCTGTGTCCAAGTGTTCTCATTGTTCAGTTCCCACCTATGAGTGAGAACATGTGGTGTTGGTTTTCTGTTCTTGCGATAGTTTGCTCAGAATGACGGTTTCTAGCTTCATCCATGTCCCTACAAAGGACATGAACTCATCCTTTTTTATGGCTGCGTGGTATTCCATGGTGTGTATGTGCCACATTTTCTTAACCCAGTCTATCATTGATGGACATTTGGGTTGGTTCCAAGTCTTTGCTATTGTGAATGGTACAGCAATAAACATACGTGTGCATGTGTCTTTATAGTATCATGATTTATAATCCTCTTGTGCCAGTTTGCCAAGTTGTGAATGAAAGGAAAAGTTCTTGAAAGAAAAAAAAAAATGCTACTCCAGTGAACCACATGAATGATAAGACAGCAAAATAGCCTTATTGCTGATAGGGAGAAAAATTGAGTGGTCTGGATAGATTGAACCAACCACAAACTTTCCTTAAGCTAAAGCCTAATCCCGAGCTAAGCCCTAACTCTCTTCAATTCTGTGAAGACTGAGAGAGGTGAGGAAGCTGCAGAAGAAAAGTTGGAGCTAGCAGAGGTTGATTCATGAAGTTTAAGGAAAGCAGCTATTTCCATAACATGAAAGTGCAAGGTTAAGCAGCAAGTGCTAATGTAGAAGCTGCAGCAAGTTATCCAGAAGATCTAGCTAAGATCACTGATGAAGGTGGCTACGCTAAATAACAGATTTTTAATGTGGATGAAGCAGCCTTTTCTAGGACTTTCTTAGCTAGAGAGAAGTCAGTGCCTGGCTTGAAAACTTCAAGGGACAGGCTGACTTTCTTCTTAGGGGCTATTGCAGCTGATGACTTTTAAGTTGAAGTAACTGCTCGTTGATCATTCCCCAAATCCTAGAGTCTTTAAGAATTATGCTAAATCTACTCTACCTATGCTCTATAAATGGAACAACAAAGCCTGGATGATAGCAGATCTGTTTTCAGCATGGTTTACTGAATATTTTAAGCTCACTGTTGAGACTTACGGCTCAAACAAAATTTCTTACAAAATATTGTTGCTCATTGACAATGCATCTCGTCACCCAAGAGTTCTGATGGAGATGTATAAGAAGATGAATGTTGCTTTCATGCCTGCTCACACAAAATCCATTCAGCAGCCCATGGATCAAGAAGTAATTTCGACTTTCAAGTCTTATTATTTAAGAAATAAATTTTTTAAGGCTATAGCTGCCACAGATAGTGATTCCTGTGATGGATCTGGGCAGAGCAAATTGCAAACCTGGAACAGATTTACCATTCTCAGTGCCATTAACAACATTCCCAGTTCATGAGAGGAGGTTAAAATAATAATAACAGGAGTTTGGAAGACGTTGATTCCAGCTCTCATGAATGACTTTGAGGGGTTCAAACTTTAGCAGAGGAAATAACTGCAGATGTGGTGGAGATAGCAAGAGAGAACTAGAATTAGAAGTAGAGCCTGAAGATGGGACGGAATTGCTGCAATCTCATGGTAAAACTTGAAAGGATGAGGAGTTACTTTTCATGGATGAGCAAGAAAAGTGGTTTCTTGAGATGGAATCTACTCCTGGTGATGATGCTGTGAACATTGTTGAAGTAACAAGAAAGGATTTAGAATATAACATATACTTAGTTGATAAAGCAGTGGCAGAGTGTGAGAAGATGGACTCCAATTTTGAAAGATATTCTACTGTGGGTAAAATGCTGTCAAACAACATTGGGTTCTCCAGAGAAATCTTTCATGAAAGGAAGAGTCAACTGATGTGACAGACTTCATTGTCTTTATTTTAAGAAATGGGCATAGCCACCCAACTTCCAGCAGCCACCATGCTGATCAGCAGCCATCAACATCAAGGCAAGACCCTCCACCAGCAAAAACATTAGGACTTGCTGAAGGCTTACATGATCCTTAGCCTTTTTTAGCAATACAGTATTTTTTTTTTTTTTCTTAGAGATAGAGTCTCATTATGTTGCACAGGTTGGTGTGCTGTGACTAATTACAGGTACAATCATAGCTCACTGCAGCCTGGAACTCCTGGGCTCAGTGGATCCTTCCATCTCAGCCTCCTGAGGAGTGGGGACTACAATAAAGCATTTTAAAATTAAGGTACGTTGGCTTTTTAGACATGATGCTGTTGCACACTTTATACACTAATAGTGTAAAACAAACGTAACTTTTATATGCACTGGGAAAGCAAAAAGTTTGTGTGAGTTGCTTTATTGTGACATTCGTTTTATCGCAGTGGTATGGAGCCAAACCCACAATGTCTCCAAGATATGCCTGTAATTGATATTGACTGGAACAAAAGAAAGTTGATTACATTAGTTTGGTGCAAATAGTGATCATGTCTACTGTCCCCAAATCCTAGAGAAGAATAAATTTAACTCTGTGACAGCTAATTTGTAGTTTCATTGTTAAAAGGTGTTCTATATATGTCTTGAAAATGTTATTCTAGGATGAGCTATACTGACTCAGAATTAATTTGAAAAGGGTATAGATGCTGTGTCTTGACTTCTGAGATGTCCTTTACTGATAGAGCATTGATGCAGGATTAATCATATCTGTAGCCGTAGAGACAGGAGGCATTCCTGCCTTTCTGGTTTGCAGACGTGGAGGACTGAAAAGGATGGGGGTGGGGCATGGTAGTGGAGATTATTAGCCAGTGGATTAATGGTTAACCCCTGCAGCATGCCAGAGATACACCTAATCTTTAATGAGACCTGCTGCTCAGAATGAATAATGGTTAACCATTCCTTACCTTTGACTAAGACAGTATACCTTTCATAGTTTGTTTTTTAAAGTATGTGGAACTGTGAAGTTTTTTTTCTTTTGCAAATAACATTTACATGTCACAGAAGTTTTATGACTCATGCCTGGCAAAGAAAGCAGGCGGTATCCATGAATAGTTTGTCATCTTTTAGAGACTAGTAGAATGATTGCTATCGAATTTTCATTTAACTTGAACACAGCTGTGTAGAGAGCAATATAAAGTGGTCCTTTCCTCAGTACAAAACATGAAAAAAAAACCTGAGCTCTTGTTAGCAGATGTTAGTGTGTTATGCTGTGCATGCCAGCGAGACGTTCTCATTTATGTGGACTAGTCATCTGGACTGGAAAAAGATTTTTAAAAGAAAATAAACAAAGGGAGCAAAGAAAAATTTGAGGTCTCCCTCCCCTCACAGGGGCTGTTTCGGGCTGGGTGCAGTGTCAGTTATCTGACGCCTGGCTCCAGGGAGAGAGAGCCACCTGCATCCTTGGTTAATGAGCACTGGCCACCTGGCAGAACCCCGCGACCATGAAGATGCAGTTTCATTTTTACCATTTGTCACATCGAACTAAAGGTTTTGGCATTTTTGACTACTTATAAAACATTCTGTAAACATGAGAAATAGTTTTTCTATTTATTTGTTTATTTTCTTCCTTTAGACACAGGGTCTCTGTCTTCCAGGTTGGAGTGCAGTGACACCATCACAACTTACTGCCGTCCTGAGCTCTGGAGCTCAGGTGGTCTTCCTGCCTCAGCCTCGGGAGGAGCTGCAGTTATAGGCACATGCCACCAACTCCCAGCTCATTAAAAAAAAAAAAAAAAAAATATTTGAGAGACGGGGCCTCTTGTGTTGCCCAATCTGGTCTCGAATTCCTGGCCTCAAGCGATCCTCCCACTATGGCTTCCCATAGCATTGAGGTTGCAGGGTGTGAGCCACTGTGCCTGGCCAGTTTTCATATTTAGGAAAAAAGCTAGCGGAAATTGGCTCTTCCCAGTTCTGAGAAGTTTTTCGATTAATGCTATTGATGATTCCTAACTTGTTATCAGAGTCTTAGTTTCCTTTCCTTGGTCATCTAAGGAATTGTCCTTGGCTTCCGTTGTTTATAGTAATCTCACTGCTGCCTAAGCAGAGGAGGCATGGTTACATGGCCAGTGTCTCTCTGTCTCTGTCTCTGGGCTTAGGTTTACCCCTGAGAGAGTTCATTGTAAATCTGTGCTGAACTGACTATTCGGTCTGAGTTGGAATATTTTTTGCTCATTATAAACTCGATTTATTTGAGACAAAGTCTAACTCTGTTGTCCAGGCAGGAGTCCAGTGGCATGATCATAACTTACTATAGCCTCAAACTCCCGACTCAAGTGATCCTCTTGCCTCAGCCTCCACAGTAGCTGGGACTACAGACACATGCCACCACATCAGCTAATTTTAAAAAGTTTTGGTAGAGGTGAGGTCTTGCTGTGTTGCCCAGGCATGTCTCATATTCCTCAGTTCAAGCAATCCTCCAGCTTTGGCCTCTCAAAGTTTTGGGGTTACAGGCATGAGACACTGCACCCAGCTGCAAACTATTAAGAAAAAAATAATGAAAGGCTGAGCTCTTTTCTTTGTAGCTAAGCCTCTTGAGAAAGTTCTGAGGCTGCTGCATCTCCCATTCCATCCTCAGGTCCTCGCATCGCAGCTGGCAGCTCCACCACTCTGTGGGCACTGACCCCTACCCCCCAAGGGACCAGCCATCTCCTGTTGGCCATGGCAAATGTTTTTCAGTCCTTATCTGACCTCCCTTTGGCATTGGACATTGACCAGATCCTTCTCCTTGAAGCGTTAGCATCTCGAGTAGTCCCCTGCTTGAGCTGTTTCTCCTGCTTCCCTGGGTGTTCCCTTTCACTGTTTGTTGAAGGTTGTCCTCCTGCTGGTCACCCATTGAATGTAGGTGTCAGGTGTCATCTAGCATTGGATCCCGTGTCCTCCTGTCACACTTTTTTCCCCTGGCGGGTGTTCACAGCTGGATTTGTTCACATGACCGCCACATTGAACTCATCTGTAACTCAGACCTCTCTCTTTGGGGGCCCCCAAATTTCAACTGCTTGTCAGGATCTTTCCATGAGACTGACCACAAATATCTTAAACAAAGGATTCTTAGAATTCATCTGCTTTTTCCTCAAACGTGTCTTTTCTCCTATATTCTCTGCTTTGGTGAGAGTGTCACCTCTGTGAAGTTAAATACACTGGGGGTTTGGATCAACCTAAACTCATTTTCTTTCACCCTCTTTATGCAGTAAGTACCAAGTCTTTCCCATTACTCTAAGGTAGTTCCTTTTTCCTAGTCCAAGCCAATCCTACTTGTCTGCAGATTCAGTATGGTACCTTACCTCCTGCAGGAAAATTCCCCAGCATTCTGTACCCAGCCCTTATCCTGGGATTGGTCTCCCCTCGATTGAGCTCATTCAGGCTGGTGCCTTGCCTCATTCACCGTCATTTCCCCAGGGCCTAGCAGGTGGTGCCTTGGAAATAATGTACATTAGTGGAAGTGTCCTAGTACGATTCCATGGCTAACGGGTGTGCTACTCTTGCCATTCAGAGATGGGGCTGGGACCTCACTCTGTGGACATTCTGGTCCTAAGAGCCCGGTTCCTGGGTGCCTGCCATTTGCTTGTGTCAAGTTGGATACGACAGCTATGGGAAAATGATTGAGGGCAGAAGGCAGTTTTGGTGTGACAGGAAGAGCACAGGCTTCCAGGACTTTGCTGTAAGATCAAGAGAGAATAATGCATCGGAAGTACCTGATGCTGAGTCTGTTCTCGGGAATGGTGTGTTTGAGGCAACTGCCCATTGCCAGGTGCTTGCTGTGTGCTTGGATGCAACCATGGCTAAAGGTTTCCTTTCTGGCTATGTGGTGATTGACTGTGGGTCACCTTCCTATTGTACTTCTGACTCCTCGGGTGTAGTATAAAGGTCTTCGCAGAGGTAGGGCTAATGGAGAGGCAGTGGCAGTTGTTCAGTGTTCTATAATGTAAGCTGAAAGATTTTTCTTTAGTCTTAAGCTGAGTTTTCCACATTCTCATTACTAGTTGGGGAGGAATTGGGAAGTGGTGACATTATTGGTAGCATTCTAATGACCATTCTCTAGTTCTACCGAAGAGGTATGTTTGAGGAAGGCACCCAAGTTTCCTGACTATTTCTCACACTTCTGTATCACAAGAAAGCTCTATGTACAAAATGGTGAGAGTCCCAAGAACCATCATTTGCTCTAGGCTTGTCCTTACTGTGGAAGCTCAGAGACTCACCTTTGATCTAAAATAAACAAAAAGCCATAAGGCAAACCTTATCGAAGTAGGTGACATCGGGTGTGTTTGCTGCTGAACACATATGAACACTTTATATGCAGATAAAATAAAATGACTCACAACATTGCTGACATTAGTCTGTGTTCTTCCTGCAGCTAAATACATCATAGAATTTTACCAAATTACATCGACTAATTGTTCATTGACCAACGTCACACTAGTGGGACCACAAGACCACATATGACGGTGCTGCACTTTGCTTTGAGAGGAAAGGGAAGAATGAACCTGAGGAGAGTTGACCGAAATGTAATAATTCTGAACTGAGATTTGAAGTGAAAATAGAATGCCAGTTTTGATTTTTGTATTTCGTAAACTGTATTTTAAAAGTTTATTTTGTCTTACAAATATACATCTACATATTAGACATAAAAATGGTGGCTCACGCCTGTAATCCCGGCATTTTGGGAGGCCGAGGCGGGCGGATCATGAGGTCAGGAGATCGAGGCCATCCTGGCTAACACGGTGAAACCCTGTCGCTACTAAAAAATGCAAAAAATTAGCTGGCTATGGTGGCGGGCGCCTGTAGTCCTAGCTACTTGGGAGGCTGAGGCAGGAGAATGGCGTGAACCCGGGAGGTGGAGCTTGCAGTGAGCCCAGAGCGTGCCACTGCACTCCAGCCTGGGCGACTGAGCGAGACTCCTCAAAAAAAAAAAAAAAAAAAAAAAAATGGAAGTGAGGCAGCTGATGTTAAATTCTGGCTGCAGCCTCTTCTAAGATTCAGTCCTCCTGATGACGGAGCTATGTCAAAGATGCCATATCTAAAAAAGAAGTCAGCGTCTTTCCCTACTTCATCTTCAGTACTCAAATATGCTTAGGACAGATTATGTCTTACATGTCATTAGATATTATTTTTGAAGATTTAATGAGTTCCTGTAAAGTACTTAGAATGGTGCCTTTCATAATAAACACTGTGTAGTGTTTGCCATTTTATTATTGTTATTGCTTATTTTTAACAAAATTATATTTAAATTTGCATTTAGTGACATGTTTCTCCAAGTATATGCTAATATAATTTTCACAGTGTGAATTTAAAACTCTGAGTCTCTCAGTTAGTTGGATTTTATCCTTTTGTTTGGAATTTCCTTTTGAGATACTTTGTCAACTTTTGTAGAGTTAGACTGGTAATATATATTTTCAATAATCAATACTAATAGGTTTTTAAAATGACAGATTTGAGCGATTTTTCACTTAATTTTTCTAAGATCTTCTGTAAAAACTGAGGGAAGCCTGAATACATCCTATGCAAATAATTGACATAAGGATAACTCAGTTTTAGTTGTTTTCCCTATTTTTTTCTGTGATATTTTTAACATTATTGTGCTATATTTTATGGAACACTTTTTTACACAACTAAATCACTCTGTCTTTATTTTGATCACTTGTTCCAAGTCTTCAACATTTTTTCTTAACTTTTAAATGCTAAAATTGTTTAGTTGGCCCGCACAGTGGCTCCTGCCTGTAATCCCAGCACTTTGGGAGGCTGAGGCGGGAGGGTTACTTGATAGCAGGAGTATGAGACCAGCCTGGGCAACATAGTGAGATCCTGTCTCTAAAAATAAATAAATAAATAAATAAATAAATAATAAAAAGTTGAATTAATATTACAAATATTTTTCAAGACCTGCTGTGTGTTGGACAGTATTTGCATATGTTTTTCTTGTCTACCACTCTGTGAGCTGTATTGTATTATAGGACAATGAAGCTATTTTGCACATAGGAAAACAGGTTTATAAAATGCACATCATTGTTTGGCTAGTAAAGAACAGAGTTGGGTTGAACACAGATCTCTGTCTGTCAATCCCAGGCGCTTACTTATCATGGTAAAACTTTTTCAAAATGACCCTACCGCCATCGGCAGGATAGTGGAATAGGGGGTCCCAGTCCTCTTCCCCCAATAGAAACACCTCTTTAATAACCCTCCAGGGATGAAAAATCTTTATGAGAGCTCCCAAATTCAGTTCTATGCATTAAATATGTGCAACTCTTTGTATGTCAATCATACCTTATAAAGTGGTTTGAAAAATAACTTTTTTTTTTTTTGAGACGGAGTCGCACTCTCTCGCCCAGGCTGGAGTGCAGTGATGCAATCTCGGCTCACTGCAAGCTCCACCTCCAGGGTTCACGCCATTCTCCTGCCTCAGCCTCCCGAGCAGCTGGGACTACAGGTGCCCGCCACCACGCCCGGCTAATTTTTTTGTATTTTTAATAGAAATGGGGTTTCACCGTGTTAGCCACGATGGTCTCAGTCTCCTGACCTCGTGATCCACCTGCCTTGGCCTCCCAAAGTGTTGGGATTACAGGTGTGAGCTACCACGCCTAGCCGAAAAAATAACTTTTGAAGTTATGTGCCATGAAAAATGGATTTAACTTGGTTTTTCTCTATGCTACACCTGGTGATCCCAATTCATTTCCTTAAGTAGTGTTTATTGAGCCCCTAAATATTGTTTATTGTTCCAGGCACAGTGTGAGGTGGGAGTTCAACAGGAAAAAGAGAGGTATAGGGGTACCTCTGAAGGAGTTTATAGCCTAATTGTTCATAGAATACTTGCTCTGTTTTGGGCCAGGCGTGGTGGCTCACGCCTGTAATCCCAGCACTTTGGGAGGCCGAGGAGGGCGGATCACTTGAGGTCAGAAGTTCGAGATCAGCCTGCCCAACATGGCAAAACCCCATCTCTACTAAAAATACAAAAAATTAGCCGGGTGTGGTGGTGGGCACCTGTAGTCCCAGCTACTTGGGAGGCTGAGGTAGGAGAATCGCTTGAACCCTGGAGGCGGAGGTTGCACTGAGCTGAGATCACACCACTGGACTGCATTCTGGGTGACAAGAGCGAAACTTGATCTCCAAAAAAAAAAAAAAAGAAAGAATACTTACTCTGTTTTCATGGATTAAGTTTTCTGTGTTTAACCAGCTCTCATATGGCTTAATAACAGTCACACTGTAACATGATTAAAATATGAAAAGACGAAGTTGGCATTTTACCCAGCTCCACGACATGAATTGCACCATTTATCACATTATTCCTTGAACTTTGGTGTTGACTTAAAATTGTACAGCCTATCAATGAAGTATACATTTTTATCTTTGCTATATTTAGTTTTCTCAAGTTGCTCTTGGGCATGGTGAATCTTTTCATTGTTAGTGTTTTACATAGTTTCTAGCAGTAATGAATAATTACCAAGGACCAGATGTTTTTAAACCTTTCCTCTAATGCTCACAGCCATCCTTCCAAGCTAATCTGCCTTTTCTTCATGTTAATGATGAGGGACCTGAGGCACCACATGCCCCACAGATGTTGTCATTCCAGGGCACTCAGGGCAGTCATTTGCTGGCTTCAGATTTCTTTCAATAATTTTTTTTTCTTTTTTAATGAAGACCCTAGATAGGCTGTAACAGATTATCCCCCTTTTCCCCTTCTGTGAGAGCTATGGTGCCGTATAGCAGTTAAAATCTGGTGAGACCTGTGGTGAATTGATTGCTTCTGTCTGCCCCTCAGTGGTTCTGAAACATTAGGAGGTTGTCCTTCTTGAGAGAGATTTCAGCACTTCACGGAGTGAGCCGATGCCTCAAGCCACTTGTATTTGGAACCATAAAAGAGTTGTCCGTTCACTGAGTTGAAGGAGGAGGGTGTTGCTGGCTTTCTTTGTTGCCGGGAAGATGGATCTGATTATAAGAAGCCTCTCAAGTAGAGAATTGAATCCAAAAGAACTAGGAAAATCTGGGTGTTTAAACGAAGTTTGAATTGACATGGGATGTTGTGGAGATTGCAGCTTATTTAGGAAGGGAAGTGGGTAGATCTCTGGCTCCTTCTAATTAGGAGTCTATGTCCAGAGTCTGCCTTTGTCCCAGGCTGCTAAGATTATTTTTCCAGTGTCTTTGATAATTGCCACAAATATACAAGAATTTGGACACATGTGGGTATGGCTTACATATTTGGGGGAATATTTTTCAGGAAACTTTGGTTCTTGGGCATATCCTCACTGATACATTAGAATAAAATATAAAGCAAAAATGCCATAAACCAGAATTGTGATCCATCATCTAGAATGAGAAAATGTCACACATTTGTGGACATTTGTGGACAATGTGTGACATTTTCTCATTCTAGATGATGTTGCTTCAAGAAGGTAGAACCGTTTGCCCTTTTCCCTCCTCAAGCCTGCTGGCACAGAACTGTCACAAGGGTAAGAGTTCCTGTAGGAAATGTAATGGCTTTTGAAGTTGAGTTTCCTGTAATGTGAAGAGGCTTTCTGTATTCGAGACATAAAACAAAACTGAGTATTATTTTCTTTTCAAGAGTTGTCTCATAGGCAATCTAAAAAAAAGGAATGCTTAAATTAGAAATAATATAACAAATTTATGGAGCATTTGATAGCTTAACCAATAAAAAAACTGCAGTTATGTGAACTTTGGCAAACTTTCTGTATTCACATAAATGGATAGTTTTACCATGTAAAGCGTTAGCTTTGAAGTTTTCTTTTGAGGGAAGAGAAAATGCGTTAAAATTAAATTATATTTGTTTTTGTTTGAATGGCTGAAAGATGAATATGATGCAGATTTTCAAAGTACAAATATTTTTGGCGTACAGTAAAAAGTTTTCATTCCACTCCTGCTCCGCAGCCTCCTGGTCCACCTTCTAGAGACCAATAGTTGATAGTTATTAATATATTCTTCAGAGATATTTTGTATGTATACCAGCATATATATATCTCTGCCCTCTTTTTCCACACACTCATTCTACTGATCCATCTCTCTAGGGTTCTATATCAGTGTGGTCTCTTATTTTGACAGGCATTAATTCTAGTATATATCGAGCCTCCTCATTCATTTTTTTCTGTTACATACGCACACTGTCCGCATAACCTCTCTGCGGTGCAGTTTCTAGGTTGCTTCCAGATTTTGCAGTTAACGAAGAATTTTCTCACGCAAGTATGAGTCTTAGAATAAACTCCTGTCAGTGTAATGCTAGGTCAAAGGGTGTGGGCCACTGGGTGTGGTGGCTGCTTTCTGTTATCCCAGTACTTTGGGAGGCAGAGGTGGGAGGATTGCTTGAGTCCGGGAGTTTGAGACCAGCCTGGGCAACATGGTGAGACCATCTCTATAAAATAAAAAATTAGCCAAGGGTGGTGGTGCATACCTGTACTCATAGCTTTTCAGGAGGCTGAAGTGGGAGGATTACTTGAGTCCAGGAGGTCAAGGCTGTTGTGAGCTATGATCACACCACTGTACTCCAGCTTGCGCAATAGAGTGAGATCCTATCTCTTAAATCAGAACAAAGATCTCGCAGGGAAAAAAAAAAATTTTTTTTAAGGGTATGGGCATATGGGCATTTTAAATTTTAATTTATGTGGCCAAATTGTTTGTCATGGAAATTATACCAAATTATCAGCAATATATTGTGGTGCCGTATAGACTACTGGCTTTGAACACATTTTCTTGGGGATGGGAAATTGATAATTTTTAAATATGCATCTTTAGATATATAATATGTTAAGTATATGTGCATATTTAGATATATTTCCATATATTTCACTATTGAGTAATCATATTTGATTCTCTTTTTGGAGGCTAGGTAAGTTTATGTGGCAGTTTTCAAACATTGAGAGCTATTAGGTTGAGAAAATATGGATAATAAGGTAATTTGAGGACCTTTTAGTTTCTTGCCCTTTCTTTCTGTCTTACATCCCTCTGAATTATTTAAGATCCAGCTGAGTATTGCCTTCTTCCATGAAATCTTCCACAATTATTCCAGCTCTTATTGACCTGGGATCCAGAGGCTATACTCAGTGATATGCTTTTATTAGAATGAATCTGCACAGTATCATGTTTGTGTGCCATGTTAGGAGACTCATAGCGTTAGAAGGGAAAGAGCAAGGAGGAGCTTAACTCTTGGCTTTGCCCTGTGATTTTTATCTAGCTCTCCTCTAGGGGCAGAAACAATAACATCCAATAGATACTATTTTCTTATTTTTAAAACCTTCCCCCAGTACTTTGTTATACTATTTTAAGCATAACTTGTATTGTTTTTCTGAATATAAAAGTGATAATGATCATTGTAGAAAATATGAGAAATATAAAACGTTTTATAAAGCAGAAAATAAAAATCACCCAGAACCCTATCAGCTGTGAGTACTCATAGCCATCATTTCTTTTGTCCTTTTCTCTCTCATTCATTCTCTCTCTGTTTCTAATGAAATTGACAGCAACATGCCGATATAGTTTTATATTCTCCTTTTTTTTTGTTAACCCTAAGAATAGCTGATGGCTTGGGGTATTTCCTCACAGAACTTTTCGTATGCATGTATATATACATAATATGAAATGTAGAGAAAATTTTGAATAAAGAGATTAGAAACAAAGTTATACTATGCATAATGCTGCATTTGCTTTTGCCATTCAGTATACGTGGTAAGCTGCCTGTCTCAGAAGTATGTATAGATCATTCTAGTTCTTATAAATGTTTGTACCTTTGCGCCAGGCCCCATAGACTTCCAGTGATACCATGTTTCCCCTATTATAAATAATGCAAAAGTGACATCCTTTTACGTAGATGTATGTAGAACCTTGTAGCATAGATTAAAAGTGGAATGACTGGCTTAAATGCTATACACACTTAAATTTTGATGGATAATGCCAAATTTCTGCTTAAAAATGTTTTACCTGTGTGTATTCCAATAATAGCCTCACTGTCTTCATCAGCTCTGAAAATGATCTCTTTAATTTTTTTAACTCGATAGGTTAAAAAAAACATTGCGTCTTATGCATGTTTAATTTACATTTTCCTGATGGTAAGGTTGAATGTCTTCATATGCTTCTTAGCTGTGTGTCTTTCAGCTATAAATTTTCCATTTTTCTAGTTTCTGATCAATTATTAGGATTTCTTTGATATTAACTTTTTTGTCTGTTACATATAGTGCAAGTATTTTCCTCCGGGTTGTTGTTTTCTTTTTTTCTTCCCCCTGCCCCGTAGAGCTCAATTTCTGGAGACCAGGTTGGTGTTTGCTAACTTGTTTCTTGTTGTCTTTAGCCATACAGGAGTTTTAATTTATTTAATAAAATCTGTGTGGTCTGTCAGTTTTGGATCTTATTTACAAAGACCCTCCAATTTAAAATGTATTTTCTTATTTTTTGTTTCTAGCACTTTTATGATTTTGTTTTCTTACAAAGACTGAGCTGGACTGAAGGAATGATTGAACTTTATTTCTTTTCCTCTGTAGTTTAATCATGAATATTGGTATATTTTTATATAAGATTTTTATTATTTACCAAAGCAGTTCTGTGGAATATAGATGAAGTTAGATATTAAGTTAAAATTGAATCATGGAAATTCAGATTATGGATAAATTGTTCTTTAGGACTTTAAAAATCTCTCTCCAGCTGTCATTTAGTTTCTAATAGTGTTCTCTGGTCCCTTAGGGATCCCAGGACTTGGGTAGGGGGTAAGGAGTGTTTAAAAAGAATGTACAGGTGTCATCAAATCAGTTCTGCTTTCATCTGTAATATTTCATTTGAAAGTAAAGGTGCTGCTGAAAACAAGAAACAGAAAACCCATAATTTGCTATTCCATCGGAAGTTTGGGGAGCAGGGTAGGTTAACTAGTAACTCATGTTCCCCAAGGGGTTTCAGTGAGTTGGTGTGGGTCATGCGTGAGGTCAGTGTGCAGTATAACTAGAATTCCTTGCCCCTGAGGATCTTGGCTGAGCTCCCCTGACAGGGCTGGGCTAAGCCCTATCCTGGGCTAAGCCTAACACTGGGCTAAGCCGTATCCTGTTACAGTTATAAAGTATGCTCCGCAGTGTGACCTTCTGCTCTAGAACACTTTGCACACTATTATTCCACATTTCCTCTTGGATACCTCTCTCATCTGTTCACTGGGATCTAGTTATACAGAAGCAGTAAATACTGCAGAGCATAAATATTTTTGTTAGGAAATGAAGTACGTTTCTAAATCTGTGAGCACAAAACTGAAATGGAAAATTACTGAGCAGATTATAAGCTCAGGACCAAGAATGCCAGGAGAGTTTTTTTTTGTTTAGAAAAGAAACATGAAGTGTTGTTTATCTGTGGGTGTGAAAAATGTATGAAAATAGCACATTAGGCCGAGCGTGGTGCCTCACGCCTGTAATCCCAGCACTTTGGGAGGTCAAGGCGGGCGGATCACTGGAGGTCGGGAATTCAAGACCAGCCTGACCAACATGGAGAAACCCTATCTCTACTAAAAATACAAAATTAGCTGGGCATGGTGGCGTGCACCTGTAATCCCAGCTACTTGGGAGGCTGAGGCAGGAGAACCGCTTGAACCTGGGAGGCGGAGGTTGCGGTGAGCTGAGATTGCACCATTGCACTCTAGCCTGGGCAAGAAGAACGAATTTCCGTCACAAAATAAATAAATAAATAAATAATAAATAAAATAAAATAGCACATGATTACTATTCTAAAAAGGACTTTTCCTCCGCCATCTTAATTTGATAACGTCAGTCTTGTCTAAGTACCTTTTCTCCTGGAGTGGATTAATGGAACACTATTTTTTTAGACTCTTGAATTACTGCAGATATTCTGACCAATTGTTATTCCTCACCTTAATGGCACTTAATTTACTTCAGAAGATTTGAATTAAATTTTGGATTTGGTGTCATCTTTCAGATCTCCGTTTTATTCCTTCAGTGTTGATTTTTTAAACCACTGTCCTCCTACTTGTAATAGCTACAGTAATAGGTAATTATTAGGCATTGTTATCTGGGCCAGAGACTCTGATATTGCTTTACATACATTATCTTATTTAATCTTTTCACTGTTGCTGTGACATGTAGTTACTGTTTTCATCTTACAGATCAGGAAACTGAGGCTCAGAGAGTTTAAATAGTATGTCAAAGATTTTACAGTTGGCTGAAACTCAAACATAGCATTCAAATTCAGGGCCCTTTCTTCCGCTCCCAAGCTTTTCACTGTTACAGTGTCTTTAGATTTTTTCACCTTAATGAGTAACTCTGTGTGCCGCCTTCTGGGATGATGCTGAGAGAAGAGAAAATACATCTTACCACTAATGCTTGTCCCAGTTCTCAGACAGTTGCTTCTTGGTCCAAAGCGGTTTTAATGTGCAGTCATCTCTAAGACCTGTTGAGTTTCATGAGTCAAGCAAGAAGAATTCCAGGTCTTTCAGGCATCTCCTTCCCTCAAGTTCACTTGTGGTGAAGATGACACATGGTCAGTGTTTCTAATTATACTTCGGTCTTCCTTTTCCTTGAATCTTGTCAAGGAATAGAACTGCCCTTCCCCCTACCCTCCCTTCCATTCAGTATTGTAGTGGTAACTCAGTCTTAGAAACATCATGAGAGGCCCCTCTTCCTTTAGATGTCCAAACATTTTGTTAGCTGTAGTTCTCCCTGCTTTGTTCATGTAAAGCTTCATTTATAGTGTCATCTCTTTCTACCCTTGCAAAAAAAAAAAAAAAAAAAAAAAGAGCTTAATGTTAGATAACAGTGCAACACAATAGAGCATAAAGTTAAAGTCGGCTAACTTGGCAGGGTAAAAAGAAGTACATCCGGGGCTTGTTCCTATTTTGACCAAAAAGCATTAACGTGTATGCTTGTATGGCAGGAATCGCCGTCCTCTCTGAGCTTGGGGAACATTAGCCTGTGTAATAGGGCTGACAACAAGATGACTGGTATAATGAGTAAGGTAAGAAAGAGAAGAGAGGGGCCGGGCGCTGTGGCTCACACCTGTAATCCCAGCACTTTGGGAGGCCGAGGCGGGCGGATCACGAGGTCAGGAGATCGAGACCATCATGGCTAATACGGTGAAACCTGGTCTCTACTAAAAACACAAAAAATTAGCCGGGCGTGGTGGCGGGTGCCTGGTAGTCCCAGCTACGCGGGAGGCTGAGGCGGGAGAATGGCATGAACCCGGGAGGCAGAGCTTGCAGTGAGCTGAGATTGAACCACTGCACTCCAGCCTGGGCGGCAGAGCGAGATCCTGTCTCAAAACAAAAAAAAAAAGAAAAAGAAAGAAGAGGAAAAGGAAGGCACTAAGGATGGGAGAGAGGACACTGGTGGAGTGCTGCCAGTCATTTCTTTGGTTCTCTTTCTTTGATATGTCCACATAAATTGAGTGCTACACCTTTAAAAGTGGTTCTTTTTAAAAAACTTTCTATTGTATTTGTATTTTTAAATTTTAAGTTCAGCGGTACAGGTACAGAAGTTGTTCTTACTTTTTTTTGATAGATGCCAACAAGAATATATTCTGTGAAAGATCTTACTAGTGTAATCATTCTGTCATTTCACATTTGAAATCTTGACCATGTATGTGTGACTTTATCTATAAGAGTCTTGCACATAAAGTGTGTTTAACCTGGGTCAGTATGTTGGCATGTATCATCATCACTGATCCCACTGTGTCTCTGAATAGATTACAGTTGTGTGTAAAAGATCAATTTCCTGTTTTGCTTTCTCGCCGTCTGTCCTAATTCATTGGAATGCGATGACTATTGATTGCCTAATTCATTTCTTTTTTTTAATACTTTTTTATTTTTAATTTTTGTGGGTACATACTAAGTATATATACTTACGGAGTACATGAACTATTTTGATCCAGGCATATAATACATAATAATCACATCATGGAAAATGGGGTATCTATCCCCTCAATCCTTTGTGTTGTCTTGTACACGGTTGGTGGGAATGTAAATTAGTACAACTGCCATGGAGGAACAGCTTGGAGGTTCCCCAAGAAACTGATCCACTTCTTTTTTCATCTCTTAGAACCCTTCCACCTGGAAGTTCTTGATCAGAAGTTCCTGTTTCCAACACATCGCCCAGGCCATCACTCTTATAGACTCTAACCATTGGCTTCCCTTGCTGCTCTCTCCAGTCAGAACCTCATAGGCAGTCTCTTCTGAGGCTTTCTCGCACCCAGGACCCCTCTGCTCTGCAGCCAGCCCTGATTTGTGCCTTCTGACCTCCAAACATGCCTTGCTTTCCCACTTAAGAATTAGAAACACTGGTAATGATCATCCCCCTCTGAAAACAGGCACCACCACTGCCTGTTGGAATCCTGCTAGGCATAAAGCCTTAGCTCAGTTTCCTTAATGGTACCTTTCTCATACCCTCATACCCTCCTGCTACTGTTGTGAATTCTGCTACATTCTTTTTTTTTTTTTTTTTTTTTTTTTTTTTGAGACAGATTCTTGCTCTGTTGCCCGGGCTGGAATGCTGTTGTGTGATCTTGGCTCACTGCAACCTCTGCCTTGCAATTCTGGTGCCTCAGCCTCCGAAGTAGCTAGGATTACAGGCATGCACCACTACTCCCAGCAAATTTTTGTATTTTTAATAGAGATGTGGTTTCGCCATGTTGGCCAGGCTGGTATCAAACTCCTGGCCTCAAGTGATCCACCTGCCATGGCCTCCCAAAGGGCTTGGATTACAGATGTGAGCCACCATGCCCGGCCTACAACACATTCTTTATAATAGGGCATGCGGCACCAGCAAGGAATGCCTCATTTGATAATACCATTGTTACACTCTGTCATCATCAAATGTCCCAGCGTATATACAAAACTTTCATTCTCTTTAGGGTCACACAAAGCTAAAATAATTTATGAAGACATTTAAATGAATTGTGCCATTAAAATTAAATCAGTGTTATATGTGTGTCTCAACAGGTTTGTAACTCATTATGTTATGGACCTTTGGGGTTGAATTTACAGATGCTGAATCTGCAGATGCCAGAGGCCTAAACTGCTTTTCCTAGGGTCATCCATCTCTTAAGTGATAGCTACATGGTTGTGGACATGTCTTTTTATTTCTTCTGCCTTTTAGGGGGCAGGGATGATCTTTTACTCATTATTATATTCTCTGGAAGTTTTTTTTTCTTTTTTTTTTAACACAGTATCCTGCATTTGATAGGTTCCTTTAGTAAACGTGTCTTCATTAAATGTATTAATGAATACTATATTTTAAAATAAAATCTCATCCCAAAATGGAAATAAGTAGAGAATGGAGTAGAAAAAGAAAATCCTCTATTTGAAATTAGGATTTTCAGGGCAGCCTGAAAATGGAAGTGACAAGTCAGGATTTAAGAATAGACTGAGTAATCTAGATGTGACTGTAAGTGCTGTATTTGTGAGCTGTGACACCTGGGTCTTCAAACCAAGATTGAGTGTAGTAACTAAACCGCTTTTGAGGGGGAGGATAGAAAAGAAAAGAATGGAAGGAAGCAGGTGGATGTTTGCTCTGGCAGGTGTCTCAGATGAACTAGACTTGGGGAAATCTGTCTTGTGTTCCTGTCTTATCCTTTAGTCTTCTTCCAAATCCAGCTTTCTAAGTGCTGAAGTTTTTCATTGTAAGCCTAGAGGGGCATCCAGTTGTGCTTTATCTCAGGGGTCCCAGACCAGTACCAGTCCGTGGCCTGTTAGGAACTGGCCTCACAGCAGGAGGTGAGTACTGCCTGAGCTCCGCCTCCTGTGGGATCCACAGCAGCGGTTGATTCTCACAGGAGCAGGAACCCAGTCGTCAACAGCTCATGCCAGTGATCTAGATTGCACTCTCCTTATGAGAATTTAAGTCGTGCCTGATGATCTGAGGTGCAACGGTTTTATTCCAAAACCATCACTCCCCACTCCCGTCTGTGGAAAAGTTGTCTTCCTTGAAACCAGTCCCTAGAGTCAAAAAGATTGGGGACCTCTGCTTTATTGACCAGTGAACAAAAGTTGGAATACCATGACAGCACTGGCAGCCCGCAGCCACTGTAGATAGAGCTCATACACAGCAGTTTTATCTGTGAACTAACATTACATTGCAACATTGTGAGAGCATATAAAATGAAGTTTGATTTTAGAGTTTTACCAGGCCGTTCTCAGTCCTAAATCATCATCTATGGATTTAAAAATCATCCTAAAGAAAATATAGTTTTAAAAATAGATCTTGCCCATGCCACTGGGTAGGGGGTGATGCCATATTAAGCAATTTGTGTTTTTTTTTTTTTTTTTTTTTTGAGACAAGGTCTCGCTCTGTCACCCAGGCTGGAGTGCAGTGGCACAATCTCGGCTCACTGCAACTTCCGCCTCCCAGGTTCAAGTGATTCTCCTGCCGTAGCCTCTGAAGTAGCTGGGATTACAGGCGTGCACCACCATGCCTGGCTAACTTTTGTGTTTTTAGTAGAGATGGGGTTTCACCATGTTGGCTAGGCTGGTCATGAACTTCTGACCTCAAATGATCCGCCAGCCTCGGCCTCCCAAAGTATTGGGATTACAGGTGTGAGCCACCTCACCTGGCCACAATTTGTGTTTCTTAAAGGAACACAAATATAACTGAATTCTAACATCTTGCATGGTATTCTCATTTATGCATACACAATGGGAGGTACTCTTTCATCTTATTTATAGCCAAAGATGCTTTGTGGAATATGGCATGAAACAATATGATTTTTAATTATACAGTTTTACTGTGATCTGATGATCAACATGATACAGTTAATAGTGCTCTGTCAAAGGTTAATGTTAACAGCAACAGCTGCTTTATTCTCAGCTGGGGTATCAATTCCCAGGGAAATGCTTATTTTGGGAGAAAAGATTTACTTCAAGGTTACTTGTGAAACATTTTCTGCCTTGTAACTTTGTGGAGAAACCTAAAGGATCCTTAAATGTCTAGCTCTGGAAGGGTCCTGGGTTGGTTGACAAAGTGATTCCACCACCCCGTTGCCTCATTGTAAGAGGACTGACTTTGTATTTGCTCAAAACCTTGTGATTGTAGGAGAATGCAAAGCTGGGAACCATGGGCAAAGTTGTTTATTATAAGAGGATTGGCTTTGGCCTATACTTTATTACTAATAACTAACATTTATTGACATATGTGTCACTTACTTTAGAGCTAAGCTGCAAAATCTAAACTCTCAGAAGAGACTTTAGAGCTAGATGCTACTGTTAGCCTTTATTTTATAGATGAGACACTGAGGCTTAGAGAGGTTAAATAAATTGGCCAGTTGATAAGAGGTGGAGTCAGGACCTGAATTCAGGCATCTCTAACTCCAGAGAGACCATCCTAGAATAAGTCCTTAACTTCAGTTCTCTTTCTCATGCATTTGTTCAGTCAGCCAACACAGTGATGTGATGCCTGCTGCTGGTAAGTACCCTACGAGGCTCTGGAGCTGCAGAGTTGAATATAAAATGATCCATGACCTTGAGCAGCTCGTGACTGCGTGGCACAGTAGGACAAGTGCTGGGAGAGAGGGAGTCCGTGTCCAAGGCTGAGCAAATCCAGAGATGAGGCATCAAACCTTAGAGAGGGGCAGTTTAGAGAACTTTCCTGGAAAGTTGACTCCAAACACATTCTGAAAGACAAATAGGAGTCAACTGGATGAAAATTGGGAAGTGTGGCCTCTCAGAAGCAGTAATACTCAAAGGCTTGGAGATTAGAAACAGTATGGTGGTTCCATGGTTCCTGCTCTTTGCAGGTGACTGGCGCATATGGGAAAATGGTGGGTAAGGGGAGGGGGCATGGTACAGATGGATACGGTTTTGGGCTTGGCTCTGCCACTTCCCAGCTTTGTGTCCTTGAGCAAAATCTCAACCTCCTCAAGCCTCAGTTTTGTCATCCATAATATGAGTATAAATAATATACTTACCTCAGGACTGTTAAGAGGGCCAGATGATACAACAAACTGAAAGTGCTTAACACCATGCTTGACACACCATAAATGCTCAGTCAGTTGAAGCTGCGGTTATTAGTCACCATCATTATTGTCACTGTCTTCCTTTTCCTCATTATTTAGATAGGCAAGGCCCAGATCTTAAAGGACCTTTCTCAAACCATCTTATGTTGTCTTTCGATGCAGTCTTAGCCACACCACGAACTAGGGGAAATTCTGATGTCTTTGAATGCTGGGTGGAAGGGTAGAGAGTATTTCGTATTTCGAGAAGCGGTAACAAGCTCATTTTGATGAAATGTATTGCAACATAGCAGAGAGGTCAAGAGCCTCTTCTGATGTCTGTGCTTGTGATGGGAAAATTTGTATTGAGGAAAAGGCAATAATATTACAGTGTCACTTTTGCAAAAATCTTCTTAAGCACAGCTGTCAAAAACCTCTTTCCAGAGAAGGCCATTTGCCCTCTGTGATCCTGAAGAATTCATCCCCACTAGATTATGAGCTTTCCGAAGACAAAAGCCAGGTTGTACTCATCTTTAGATCCACAGTGTCTGACGCCTTTCAGTTGCTCAGTGAAAATGGGTGAAAGTTAATGATGCTCCTGAATGTTCTGGTATTTGGCATTTTACAAAGGGCAGATATTGTTAAGAAAAAGATAAGACTGATGACAGCATGCTATTTGGTTCCTTTTACATGGTTTTTATGTGCTCAGCTCTGATATTACCCTGCTTAGATGCTTCAGTGATTTCGACTCTTTTGTGTGCCTGTACAGAGAGTTGTTTTGGAGATGATTAAAATGTTTTATGGTAGGTGGGCTTTGTGAGAACAGCACAGCTGTGTCTGTCTTAAACAGTTTTATCCCTATTGTCCAGCGTAGTGCCTGGCCCCTACAAAGTACGTGATAAATATTTGTAATAAATTTCTATTAAAAATGTGGGTCAAATTACTCTGAAACATAATCTTAATTTAACAAATTTGACTTACTTTTCTTGGCCCGTAAGTACAAGTAGAAGATTATCTGTGGTCAGTACAAAATTTAGTTCAAATTTGGGTGGAGAAGCTCTTAATGTTTAGAAGGTTGGCTTCTATGTTGTATGGTGTATAGGATCCTTGCTTTCTTCCTTGTGTCATTTACTGTTGTTATAGGGTAAGGTCTTTGGGCTGGATGGGTGGTGTTTCAGGTGTCGACTTTAGGCCCCAACTCTGCACTGCATCTGTCTGCTCTTGCTAACACAACTGCAATGTTGGAGGAATGTCATAGCATCTCTAGGAAAGTGATCCTGTAATGCTTGGTCCTCGTTCTCTCTCAAACGCAGCTATTTATGTTGCCACTGGCCCAAGATCATATGGTCAGCATCTACCTGTTCTTCCCAGGCATGTTAGAGAAGGGCCCCTTCAACCCAGCCAGCTTATCTTTCATCTTTTAGGTCACTGCTTAACATGTTAGCTCTCAACAGAATGCTTTCAAACCTTCTTCACAGGCTATTTGCAAAGTATATGTTGATGGAGCTTTTTTGCCCTGTTGCTCTTCTAACTGGATGGATGTAACAGTCTTTTTTTTTTTTTTTTTTTTTTTTTTCCCCCAGACGGAGTCTTACTCTGTCTCCCAGGCTGGAGTGCAGTGGCGTGATCTCTGCTCACTGCAACCCCTGCCTCCCGTGTTCAAGCGATTCTCCTGCCTCAGCCTCCTGAGCAGCTGGGATTACAGGCACATGCCACCATGCCTGGCTAACTTTTGTATTTTTAGCAGATATGGGGTTTCACCATGTTGGCCAGGCTGGTCTTGAACTCTTGACCTCAGGCAATCTGCCTACCTCAGCCTCCGAAAGTGCTGGGATTACAGGCATGAGCCACCGCGCCCAGCTGGATGTAACAGTCTTTGATGCACTTTCTTTAATTCTAGTCTGGCTAAGTTTGGGGGACCTCTGATAAGGTGTTCCTTGCCTCCTCCTCCTTCCTTCACTTTACTTCCTGTCTTTCCTTCTCCTTTTCTTTCTCTAGTCATATGTGAACGACCTTTGAATTAGTGACTTTAGGATTGTGCTTTGAAAAATAGGCATATTTTACTTCAATTTGTTTTAGTACAGGAATTGGGTCAAGAGAAGTGGATGCAATGCGATTTGTGTTCATTTCTGCGCTTACCTGTGAAAATATAAAAGTATATAGATTTTTTTCCAGTATTTATTGTTTTGTGGTAGAATGAAAAAAAAAATAGGTGCTTTGGGGAGTCTAACGAAAGTGCATAAATTAATATGAATAGCGGAAGGTTGATGCATCTGAGTGACATAGGATCAACTTTTCCAGATTTACGGAGATGTACCAGAGTTAAAACATGGGATATGCCACTTTGTCATGTAAACATCTGAGAACTTTGGCATGTTTTGATTTATTTTTTTCACTACAGTGTTGAGGTTGGCCTACGTTCACTACCAGGGGAAATGTGAGAGGGTTTGGGGAGGTTGTTTTTGTTTTTCAAACAGAAGGGGAACAATACTTAGCAAAGGTCCCTGAGTGTGTGCCTCCAGCAAACACACACATTGGGTAAAGATCCTGATTTCTAGCCTCTCTTTGCCTCTCATCTCAGTTCTTTTTCCTTTTCGTTCCGGGCCCTGGGTGGTCTAGCAACTTTGTTCCTATTGTCCCAACCTGAAGTACTCCTAAGAATCTATTTCCCCAATGTGGTAAGTAGTTTTATACAACACTATCAGCCGGTGGTGAGCTCTAAGTTCTATTTCCATTGGTAGAGACTTACTTTCCTATACCCCACTAGAATCTAAGGAAAAATCACAATAAAGGCTCATACTTAAGACATTCTGGAAGATGGGAGACCACGTAGCCTAATGGAGACAGTATAAGCTCCATCACTAGCTAGTGTATCTCAGGTAGGTTACTTAGACTCTGTAAAGTTTGATTTACTCATTTGTAGACTGAGGATAATGCCTCTACAGAGTTGATGACATGAGTGTGAGAGATAACATATGTACAGAGTTTAGTATGGAGGAAGTGCTCCATAGATGGCAACTATGATTTTTGGTTAAATTAGGGTAGAGTGTTGGGTCATGAACATTTATTGGTCATAACTGATTAACACCCCTCCCTCTACCCCTGCCCCCAGAGTAATTCTGATCATTATAAGTGCCAGCACCTGTGGATGTCTGTAAACAAAGAATCACCATCGAAATATAAAGGACTAGATATCTTCAGCCCTGTGGTGGTTCCTCTTCATGCATTTAGGCGCAGTATAGAACTCTCCATGTCTGTGGTTACATTCGCCTCTGTATTACTCAGTGGGTGGAGGTGAGGAGTTGGAAGTCTAGGTCATTCGTACTTTGAATTTATCTGTAGGTCCACTTCTTCCAGCTCAGAGTCCATATTCATCTGTTCCATATTCATCTGTTCTTAGCAATTACAGGAAGGAGAATTTCATACCATTTGTCTAATGAGGCCTTGATCCCAGTGGTTATCACAGATTTCCCAAAATTGAATGAAGTGCTCCTCTCGTTCCCCTTCCTGAAAGAATTCCAAAGCTTCCTTCAAGGCAGTCAAGGGGATCCGTCCTTCCCTGAGAAGCATTCCTCTGTTTTGAGTCTAGAAGGCTTCATGGTGCTTTTTGGCTTGGGGCAGCTTCTTGGGAGAGATACAAGGCTCACTTGTAAGTGCTCAGAATAAAAATACAAAACACAGTCATTGCTCAATAACTTTAGCTAGGATGGTGGTGGTGGTGGGTGATAAATGACTTAATCTCATTTATGCTCCATCTTCCCCTCCACCTTCCTTCCAGGATAATTAGCAGCACTAATACTCTGGTTAGACGCAGCTCAATGCTTTCTATTCATTATGAATAAGTGAGTATTGTTTACTGCTAAGCCAAGTGTGGTGTTTAGATGGTGTTTTCTTTGTTGAACACATTTTTTATTTTTCCTTGAGTAAATGCCTAACCTTTTCATTCTCTTGGTTTTCTTTGAACATCTGACTAAGTCTTCCCACACACCTCCAACTGCTTTGTGAAACAAACGCCTCTTGTATAACTTTCCACATAGTCCAACCTTTTTAGATAACCTCAGCACCTCGCACTTTTGCGCCCTGAAGACATCCCTCTTGGAGACCCCTAATGACTTTCTGTTCTCATCTGCATGGAGAGGAATAAAAGCATTCAAACAAGTCTCCTGTTTTCAAGCCCTTCCCTACCCATAACCTGCCCATTTCCCTCGCAAAACAAAACACCTGTTACCTTGTGTCTCTAAAGTTAAGTATACAGACAGCAAGTTTAGCTTTCTCTGCCAGGTTTTTACCTTCTGTATTTATATTTTGTGTTGTTGGGGGGGTTTCTGAAACCCCCTTGTTTCATCAAACATGGAAGTCTTTGCATCTGTGTCTCGTTCTTTCATTGATTTGAAGTGATTTTTCAGTTGGGAAAAAAATGGGAACACCTGCATTTTGCCACTTTAACTCAGCCATCTCCTAACTTCTAGTTCCAAATTCATATTTATTTATTATTTTTTAAAGAGATAGGGTCCCACTCTGTCACCCAGGCTTAGTGCAGTAATGCAATCATAGGATCATAGCTCACTGCAGCCTTGATCTCCCAGACACAAGCTATTCTCCTGCCCCACCTTCCTGAGGAGCTAGAACCACAGGTGTGTGCTGCCATGCCTTGCTAATTTTTTAAGTTTTTGTAGAGACGAGGTGATACTGTGTTGATCGGGCTGGTCTTGAACTCCTGGGCTCAGGAGATCCTCATGCCTTGGCTTCCTGAAGTGCTGGGATTACAGGCGTGAGCCATCACATCCAACATCAAATTCCTAATGATTGACTGGATTAAAATAACCGTGCCAGGCACAGAACTAAATAACACCTATATTTTCTAGACCCATTCTACGATTTCTTTTTCCTTTTGTCCTATTCTTTATATTGGATACAAATGATCGCATGCTTATCTTTTGGAGGTGAAGGGGTCTTTCTCTAGTGAGAACTTTTTTCTTTCAAATGCAGATTTTATGGGAAAAACCAACTAGCCTGCTCTGTGTTTTCTGTTAAATAATAAGCCCATCTCTGTGAGTTAGGTGGTAAAGGTAATTTGTTTCATTTTAGTACAATTACTTAAGAAGACAAGGAGAATTTAGAGTTAACAGAGAACCACTGAGATAATTAAAAGAAATAATACCTAAAAAGAGAAGGTAAGAAAGGTAGGATTATTTATATTGGAGAATATGAGGGAGTGAGTGTCTTAATGAGAGTTAAATATATGAAGGTGCAGTGTAGGGAAGATGGCACCCAGCTGCCCTTTTCAAAATGAAAGACTTCAAGAGGAAGTAAATTAAATTAGCAGTAGAGTCTGTAAATAGCATAACAGAGCATAAAAATAGCAGTAGAGTAAGTATATTTTACAAAGAAGAAATTTTAAGACAGTGAAAGTTGTTACTGGAATGAGCTATCAAGAGATGGTCACCTTGAATAATTTTTATTTGATAGTGTTTAGCATCATCTACAGATTCTAATTTAGCTCATAAATGACTAAGCACCATTGCTTTTTCCGTGTGTCCAAATCAGTCATTTTGTCTTGAGTATCTTGAGAGTATCCATGCACAGGTAATAGAAAGAAGTCTTCATTCTTGCCTTTTTTTTTTTGAAACGGAGTCTCGCTTTATTGCCCAGGCTGGAGTGCAGTACCACAATCTTGGCTCACTGCAAGCTCTGTCTCCCGGCTTCGTGCCATTCTCCTGCCTCAGCCTCCCAAGTAGCTGGGACTACAGGCACCCATCACCACACCTGGCTAATTTTTTTGTATTTTTGGTAGAGATGGGCTTTCACCGTGTTAGCCAGGATGGTCTCGATCTCCTGACCTCGTAATCTGCCCACCTTGGCCTCCCAAAGTGCTGGGATTACAGGCGTGAGTCACCTGGGCCCAGCTCATTCTTGCCTATTTTAATGTCTATATTGGAATCTTTGTTTACCAATCTGACTTCAGAGCAGCAGTACTCTTGAGAACTAATGACTTCATAAGGCTCCAGGGTCTGTGTAAATGAGACAGTTTTCAAAAATCATATATAATAACTAGAATATTTTAATTTTTATTCTTTTTTTTTTTTTTTGAGATGGAGTTTTGCTCTTGTTGCCCAGGCTGGAGTGCAATGGTGTGATCTTGGCTCACTGCAACCTCTGCCTCCCAGGTTCAAGCGATTCTCCTGCCTCAGCCTCCCAAGTAGCTGGGATTATAGGACTACAGGTGCACGCCACCACACCTGGCTAAATTTTTTTTGTATTTTTAGTAGAGATGGGGTTTCACCATGTTGG
This sequence comes from Macaca thibetana thibetana, assembly GCF_024542745.1. Taxonomy (NCBI): domain Eukaryota; kingdom Metazoa; phylum Chordata; class Mammalia; order Primates; family Cercopithecidae; genus Macaca; species Macaca thibetana. Next base: position 148,691,681 of record NC_065578.1, read on the forward strand.
CCAGGGTGGTCTCAAACTCCTGACCTCAGATGATCTGCCCGCCTTGGCCTCCAAAAGTGGTGGAGACTGTAGGCGTGAGCTACTGCACCTGGCAATTTTTATTCTTATTCTGCGTTTGTTTGACCCTCCAATTGCTTCTGTTTCAAATGTTGCATTCACGTGAAATAAAGTGAGGTTGGATATAATCTTTACTCAAAAAAATCTTACTTAAAGTTCTTATTTTCTCTTTAAGCCATTATGTACCCTTGTCATCTCCTTTTCTCCTTTTTACTTGACGTGTTTTGTAGATTATCCTGAGCCCTAGAACACTGTGTGGATGATTGCAAATTTTCATCCACTTCTTGTTTCTTTCTTGTCCTTGCCTCTGTGTGGACTCTTCTCTTCCCAGCCACCCAGCATGTCTGCTGCTCTGTTTTTATCCTTACCTATCACTTCATACAACTTGGTAGGCAGAGAGGGTATCTTTTCTTGTTCTTTGGGGAATATTGAAATCAATATTCTGTGCTGTTCAGATAATGTTTTTTGAGGAAATGATATATAAATATAAGGGAGTACAGTCATTTGATGTTTGGGCCAAGTAATGTTTCTGTAGTTAACACTTGGTGGGGGGCAACAGTATTACATTTCTCAAAACCTGTCCTTAGATCTGCTTCTGAGGTGGAGGTGCTGTGACATGGCACTGTAGCTACTGAGAGATGGGATTGTTGATATTTTTGATGGTTGATCATACCCAGGCTGTGCCTGAGGTTCACAGTTCCCCTGTTTGTTACAGACTGGGTTTTGGGAGGCTTTCTACTTCTTAGACTTCCTTCACATGAGGATGTTGAGACTTTGAGGTATCCCTTTTGGGATCAATATTCTCCTTTACTAAAGCTTTTCTGCCATCTTGAGGAACCATGCTTAAGGTAACCCAGTAAGAGAAAAAAGATATAGCAAGAACTTGGTTCTTTTGACTCCAAGTGTGGGTCTTTTCTTTTTATTGAAGTGGTTAAGAAAACATTGTTTCAGTCATCTTACAAGTGAAGAAATGGAAATCATAGTCATTTGTGATAGCCTCTGCATTTAACATTTATTTGGGAAGCAATTTAGGAGTATGCAATAAGAGACTTCTAAAAATGTGTAGTTTTTGACTTGATAACAGTCTTGAAGAATCTATTCCAAAGAAAGAATCAGAAGTATAGGTAACTCTTTTTGAAAAATAGCAAAAAATTAGAACCAACCTAAGTTGTCAACAATAGCAAATGGTTACATAAATGGTGAGCCATACACTGGAATATTATGCAACAGTTTAAAATTGTTTTAGAAAAATTTTTAATAGCATGAGAAAATAATACATAGTAATCATAAATGATGAAAGAGATCAAATAAGATGATACAATCTCAGTTACACAATGAATTAAACATATACTTAATTAAAATAATGGAATAAAATATGCAGACATTTTAATATTGGTCCTTTCTGGGTGGTGACATGGTTGATTTTTTTTTCTTTTAGTTTTCTATCATTTCCAATATTCTTATAATGAATTTATAATCAGAAAAATTAAAGGTTATTAAAATATTTAGGTAAAGTAGAAAAAGACTGAGCTTTCAAATCCTAATAATTCAAAAGAATAAATTTCAGGACATAAGCTGTTTTAATAAATCTTTTTTTTTTTTTTTTTTTTTTTTTTTTTTTTTGGGATAACAAAGACAGGGTCAGGTGCGATGGCTCACGCCTGTAATCCCAGCAATTTGGGAGGCCGAGGCGGTAGATCCACTGAGGTTGGGAGTTTGAGACCAGCCTGGCCAACATGGTGAAACCCCATCTCCACTAAAAATACAAAAATTAGCCAGGCATGGTGGTGGGCGCCTATAATCCCAGCTACTTGGGAAACTGAGACAGGAGAATCGCTTGAACTTGGGAGACAGAGGTTGCAGTGAGCTGAGATCACGCCATTGCACTCCAGCCTGGGTGACAGAGTGAGACTCCATCTCAAAAAAAAAGGTTTTTGTTCTGTTGCCCCATTTGGAGGGCAGTGATGCAATAGCTCACTGTAGCCTTGAGCTCCTAGGCTCAAGCAATCCTCCTGCCTCAGCCTCCTAAGTAGGTGGGACTACACGCATGTACCACCACATTCAGTTAATTTTTAAATTTTTTGTAGAGATGTGGGTCTTGCTATGTTGACCAGGCTGGTCACAAACTCCTGGACTCTAGTGATCATTCCACCTCGATCTCCCAAAGTCCCGGGATTACAGGCATGAGCCACTGTGCCAGACCAAAAAATTCTAATTTTAAAAAGGAATGCTTGATCCTGTTTTTGTTTTTAAAGCAAAATGTACTACTGTGTACGTTTTGTTTTTAGTCAATGTGTGATTGTATATGGTGCTGAAAGCCATGTGATAATGGGAGAGTGCTCTAAATATTATTTATTAATAAATAATTACATATTGTTACTTATTTTATTATGTAAACGTACATCTTATGGTATAACCTAATGGGGAAAGATTGAGCTTTGGAGCCAGCCTTTGCCACCTGCTAGCTCTGGAGCCTTGGCCAGGTTATGTAGCCTCAGTTTCCTTATCTATAAATTGGGCATGTGAAGATAAATGAGAAAATACATGTAAAAGTCTTTAGCACACTTCTTGGCACATAGTAATCATTTAAAGGCTATTATAGCTGAAATGACCAATGAATCATGAATGTTCTACTGAAGGAACACTTCTTCCAAATTTTCTTATATGTAGTATTTAGGAGGAGCCATATGTGTTAGGTGATTAAGATTTTTTTTTGTTTTTTTCCCCCCCCCAAATACAATGGTGATAATCCAAAGATTGTGTAAGAGAAAGTAGATGTTTCTTCTCTGTTCCTCCTCTTATCCCTCTGAGTATGGAAACACTCCATGGTTTTCTCCAAGCTCATATAAACCTAAACATATACAAGGTAACTGGTTTATTTGCTTTGGTTTTGCCTTATATATTACTCTGCAGCTTTTCCTACTTAGTAACACATCATGAGCATTGTTCAGAGCTAATATAGATTGAACTAATTTTTAATAACTGCAGAATAGCCTAAATAATGTAGATATGCCAAAATGTACTTCAACTATGTATAATGGATACTCAGGTTGTTACGAGTTGCCACCCTCTACTGCAGATGACGTTGAATGCAGCACCCTTATACAGAATTTTTAAGATTCACTGCTTTTATTTCCAACGAAAGTTTCCCTAGAGTGACATTGCTGAGTTCAGAGTCAGTGCTAATTATAGTGCAAAGGGATTTGGGGTGCAAATACTATATAAAACTTTGTTGCTTTCTGCCCTTTTATAATCTAGTTGAAGAAGAAATACACATTTATTTTTCCACAGATTTCTTTTCTTATGTACAACAATTTTAGTAAATGGTGTTTATTCCCAGGGAGGTTTGAAATTCTTAGCATTCTGAAACGTGAATCAGAAGAGCAAAAGGAGTCTCTTGACTTAGGTTTACTGTGTAGTATTTGCTGTATTTATTAGATACAAATTTGTTAGAAATTGTACACAGTTAAGTCTTGCAGTTTTTAAGAGCTAAGAGTCCCACTTGAAAACTGAAGCACCTGACTTTGCCGTCTTGTTCCTTAATGTGCTTACACCCTACAGGGTTGCAGACAGGGGAAGAGCCATCCCCACATGCAGTATCTCGTCCCTTGAGGCCCAGGCTTGCTCAGCACTGATGCAAGCAGCTGAACAAATCTTGTTTTGAGGTCACCGATGGTAACAGGAATGATAGTATGCTAACAAATTATTTTTACAGCAGTAAAGTTACTGTGCTAGCATTAGACAGGTTCTTTTTCTTTGTAATGTCACTGAGAGCTACTTCGTACAACATAAGTTGTTGCAAGTGTCCACTTAAGTAGTGTGGGGTGTGTGTGTGTTGTGTGTCTTTACAAGGCAGGGGACAGAGAGAAGAAAGAACAATTGTAATGGGTTTGTGGTGCGTGTGCGTGCATGTGTGGCCATGGTACACCTTTAAGAAGCAGCACGACCATGTCTGTTTAGAAGCTTTGTTTTTCCCTATTAGTAATTAACATTTGATTACATCAGTTGGGATTATACAACTCTTTAACAGCTGACACTAGTTCATACCTGTTTTCATTCTTTCTCCCCTCTGATTCAGCTTCTTGGCTCTGGAGAAGTGATTGCATTATACACTAGAATCCACTTGGTGGTTGTACTCCTGATTCACTGGAGTGGTCACAGATCTGAAACCCACTGGGCACCCTGTCACGGTTCCCAGTCAGTGGGACCTGTAGTTGCATGTTTTGGTTTCATATTTTTTCTCCTTGTGATAAGCAGCCTTAACTTTAAAAATTCTCTGGTCTGTAACTATTGGCTTGTTGGGAAAACATTTTTACAGCTGTGGTATTTAGCAGTCAGTGTGTTTCCTTGGGCTTCCTGCAGTATTCTGTGAAGTAGCAAGGATAAGAACGGCAGTGATGGCAAACACATAAACAGTGCTTACCATGTGCCAGGAATTTATAGATTATTAACTTATAACCCTCCCAACAACTCTAGGTGGTGGGGACTGTTTTCATCCCCATGTTAGAAATTCAGGGAGCGAACCAGCTTCGGACCCATGGTTATGCAGTGTGTAAGTGACTTAGGCATGGAAATGACTGCTTCTGGGTGAGGCTCGCTGTTGGGGCTGGAGAAACCAGCAAATGAGGCGACATTCCCAGGGAAGCTCAGTGCTGGATGCTCAGACTCAGATGGAGAGCGCTAGCAGAGTGGCTTGGCTGCTGCTCACTATTTAGATAGGAAGTGACACCCTGGACATGGGAGGGAAGTTGAGGGAGCTCACTCAGGCATGGGAGGAAGGAAACAGGGGAAAGGAAGGTGTGGAAAGCTTTGCTGAGGGAGGTCACATGGAACTGTCTCTCCTGGATAGTGCTTCTTCCTTGGCTACTTCTGTCCCTGCGGGGCGCATATCTCCGGAAAAGAGCTAAGCAAGCTAAAGGTGTGTTTATCCTCAGCGAGTTTCTTTTGATTTGATGAGTGAGTCATATGTATGCTCTGGCTGGAAAACCTTTCCATTTGCTTTTGTGATTGTGTTTTTCAAATTGGTTTTTGAAGAGGTTCTACGCGATATGCTCAGGTTCTCTCACTCCACAACACAGTGGCACAGTAGAATAAGCCATCTAGGTAAGAGGCTCTGGCAGGGTGCTACGGCTGGGATGGGACCCTGATTCTGCTACCTTGCCTTCTGGATACAGCTTCCTCGGGCTGAAATTGGGTCCCAGCCTCAGGGTCCCCTCCACCATATCTGAGTAATGTCCACTGTGGGTGAGCAAAGATAAACTGCTGATGGTATGTCACAGTTGTTTTTTGTAGAATGTGGGTGCTTGCTATTGTCATTGTTACTTTTATATCATAAGGTCATAGCTGATAACCCTCTTTCTGTGTCATATCAGCATGGTTCATTGGGGAAGAAGATGGGGTCAAATGGAGCTCTGGGTTTGAACTTGATTGTCTTTAGTGGCTGAGTGAGTGTGGGGGAAGTTATTTCCTCTCTTTAGCCTCAGTCCTTAGTCTGTAAAATGGTGTGGTGTAGCAAGAGTAGCTCTGTCGTCGTAGGGCTGTTGAGATTGTGCTCAGCAGAGTGCCCCATCAGTGTGTCTGCTTCATAAATGGCGGTGCTCATTATCACCTTCTTAGTGCTCTGACACTTGTGGGGAATTTCCCATTCTAATTTTTAGGTTTAATAAGCTCTGACATTCTAGGACATACATCACTGTGGATATAGATACTGACAGCAAAAAAAACTGGAATTGAAGAGTTGCAGATTGCACGTCTCTCAAAGAAGGGTGGGGTGTCTTACAACAAAGCATTCCTGGCGTGACTAGACAAAGCTCATTTGAGAGTAAACCAGAGTCAGGTATTCTGATGGAATTGATTATGCAAACTGGACCAGGAAGAGTCCTTTATTTTATGCCCAGTTGGTGGTACTTTACATTTTAAAGAATTTGTCATTTTACTTACAGGAAGAATTTTTCCTACTGCCTTTTAATAATGAAGGGAAAAACTATTGCTTTCCGTTTATCTAGTGAAACCCAGGTTCTATTTTGGAAGGACAAAGGAGTTAGTTTGGAGGGAAAATTCTGACCCTTTTTTTCTTGTAATGTAAAAAAGTGAGCCCTGTTACCTGTTTTACCAGGTTACTTTAAAAAGTATCACTTAATAATTTTTTTTATTTTACAAACCCCAGCTTATTATTATGGAAATTTTAGGCACATACAAAGCTGTAGAGAATGGTGAGACCCCTGACATACCTGTCTCCCACCTTCAAGGGCTGTCAACTCATAGTGGTGCCTCATCTGCACCCCCACCCAGTTCCCAAACCCCTGTGATTTTAAAAGCAAATCCCAGACAACATTATTATATCCATAAGTATTCAAGATGTACTTCGAATGCCTTCAGAAGAAAGTTTCGCTAAGGTCAAAAATGAAAACTTCCCTGTTCTAAGTTGCTTCCTGTGGGAAAATTATGTCTCTCTGGAAATCTCAAGACAGTAATCCTTAAAGCAGGGGGTGGAGAAATGATCTTTTAAAACAATAACTGGGGGAGCTTTTTCAGACTAACTTGTCCTCCTAGAAGATTGCCTCTTGAAGCCACCCCCTTACCCCAAGAGTTCACAGTGTTAGGGATGTACAAGATAGAGAACCACCTATCTGGTGAAAGTGCTTCCGGGTTATGGAGGCTTTTTAACCACCATGGATGGGACTTACTTAAAAATGTATTTATTTTCTTCCTTCTTAAACAGATTATGCTGGATACTATTTAATTGTTCCTATTTACTACAGGGCATTTTGGACACTGATTTGTATGCTCTGGAGTGTGTATTTTAATCATTTACGTGTCACCTACCTTGTTGCCATTTTTTATCCCATGTCAATGTGCTTGTCTGTAATAACAGCCCCTTGTCTCTTTGAAATCTGTTAAGGGCTAGAAGCAAGGTCAAGGAACTTGTAAAGAACTGTACTTAAAGTTAGAGTAAACGAACTGAGGGTGTTCTTTTGTATGATGTTGGAATTAAGAATTTGGTGATATTTAACTGCTCAAAGGATGTTTTGGCTGCATTTCTTGGTTTTTGGCTGTGTTCTGCATAGATCAGGTTGCTGTGTAGCCACGTTTCATATAGGTGAGGTATTACTGTAATGAGTTATAACACAGCAGGAATCTTTCTTTTCCAATTTCACATACAGCTTTAGAAAGGCTTAAAGGTCATTTACATGGTTAGTGCGTAAGAAAGATGGAAAATATGTTTTAGGACAAGTTTCCATCTCACCACTGACTAAAAGTGAGTTAGGAGGGAAATAATGGAATCTTAAAATGTGCTTTTTAAAGTCTTTGTTGTTGATGTTATTTTCATTAGCAACTAAAGTTAGGGGCTTGTGTTTTAAACCTTGCGGAAAAAGCTTTACTTGGCTAAAAATAATTTGATGTATGGATATGATTTGGGTACTGTACAGCTCTAAAACTGATTGATAGAAAAAACTAATAATATCATTTGCACTGCACAAAACTAATTTCCTTTCTGCCTTCCTTTAAAGGAAAATAAGAGTAGACATTTTCAATATTCTTTCCCATCCCCTCCCACCTCATCACTTTTTTTAGCCTTTCCTTAGGAAAATGACCTAGTACTATCAAAACTGAGCTGTGCCGTATGCAGGTTATACACAGCACAGACTAGCTGCATCAGTTTTTCCTTTCTTACACCCTCAACAAGGTTACATAGGTCTGTGAAATGTCCTTGGGAGTTGTAATAATATGGAATGCTGGAGAAATTCCAAAGACTGTTGGTAAATATAGGATGTAATTGAATAGCAGTTAGCTTCTTTTGGCAAGTTCAGAACTTACCTTTAAGAAAAAAATAAAGAGTTAAGTATACATAGTATAGCATGGAGACTAAAAAGAAAGTGCGGTGACCATGTTTAGGATTTGGATTTGAACTACTGTCTTTCATTTGCCTGTGCAGGTAATTCAATAAAACACTAAATAGACTGTGCAGGTAATTCAGTAAAGAGGAACATGCTGCATTTGGTTGATATTTGTGAAAGATCTCTCCTCTTCTTACCCATCATATTTAAAGATTTATTTGCTCTGCCAAATGACCTTTTCTAAATTGTGAGAAAGCTGTCTTTCTTTGCTTTGTGTTTTTAACTTTGAAGATTTTTTTTTTTAATTAAAAATGAGAGAACAAAATACTGGAAATGCACAGTTCATAGGTAAAGATGGAAACTTACACTTTAGAGTTTAGGAAGCTGATTGACTACTCAGAAGTGAATTTTAGAAGTGACTGAAGGTTTTCTCTATGTTCTCTTGCAATGTAGCCTATTCTATGTAAAAGACCTTTAAAATGTGATGTTTACAGAGCAAATATCCCAACAAATTGCTTTCAGCAAGCATGGGCACACTAAAACACTTTTTATCATCTCAGTAGTTCCATTGTATTTGTTGCAAGGAACTTGTCTGGATGTGCAATCTCTGTCTGTGAGAATACCCCAGTATAAGACAGATCGGGGGCTAGAAAAGGAAAACTTGGGTGGTGGGAATGTTCTTTTGGAAACCCAAGTTCAATTTTTTCCCCTGAAAAAGCATGAGTGAGTGGAATAACTTGACTCTCATCCTTTTTCTTTGTAGCTTAACCCTCTCTTAAGAACCCAAAACTCAAATCCATCTAAGGCTCCAGGTCACTGAGGTCATGCTGGAGACTCCTGCCCTGCCTTAGTGTCAAAAACCCAGTGATCTCAGGATTCATTCTTTCTTCGTAATGACTGTGTTAGTCTGTTCTTGCATGGCTATGAAGAAATACCTGACACTGGGTAACTTACAAGAAAAGAGGTTGAATTGGCTCATGCTTCTGCAGGCTCTACGGGAAGCATGGCACCAGCATCCGCCCTGCTTCTGGTGAGGGCCTCCTGGAGCTTTCAGTCATGGTGGAAGGTGAAGGAGGGGAGCAGGTGTTGCATATGGCAGGAGAGGAGGGGGCAAGAGAGCGAGCGGGGTCGGGGGAGGTGCCAGACTTTACAACAACTAGATCTCAGAAGAACTCAGTATCCTGAGGATAGCACCAAGCCAGAAGGGAGCCACCCCTATGGCCTGGACACCTCTGACATCGGGGAATTACAGTTCAACATGATATTTGCTGAGGACATGTATTCAAACCATATCAATGACAAACATTTATTTCACTTCCTGCCATGTATAAAGCTCCATGTTATGATTATAGAAGGCCACAAAGCTGACTCCAATACGGGTCTTTCCCTTCAGGACTCTGACTGGGGAGCTGAGACACACATGAGAGTGATCGTAGGATGAGAGACTCTGTGATACACCAGGAGCTGTAGAGACACGGCCTCATGGATTTTATAAGACCAAGGGAATTTCGTATTAATTTCCCCTGGGGATAAAAGGACAATCGCAACACTGGTTGGGATTGCCGTACACATGCTATTGGCTAGAATAAGAAATCTTCCCATCCAGGATGGGCTCTTCAGAGGACATTTAGTCCGAGATTTTCTCCTTTATGCTTCAGGTGTCTGAGTTTGTGGGATAACCAGGTAGCAGTGGTTGAACTAAGAAAATGCATGATTCAGCATTCTACTTGGTCATTGTTTCCATGGGATTGTCATAGCTTCATGTTAAACTCTGCTTTGCTGCCCCACCCCCTACCTTCGTTTTTAACCTTTAAAAAGACTTTCTCTACAGTAGGTGGTGAAGTACTCAATTTCCTCTTTACACAACTCCTTGGCCATGCTTTGAGCAAACCTAGCATACTCTGAAACTATGAGAAGAGTAGGAAGTACACTTGCCCACACTTCCTGAGTGCTCACTAGAACTTTTTTCTCACTTCTCACAAATAGGTGGGGTAGGTATTAATTTCATAGGTGAGTAAACTGAGGCTAAAAGAGGATAAGTACTTTGCCATTCATTCTGCCCCTCTCTGGTTAAAGCCAGTACTTGCATGAAAGTTTGTGCATGTTCCTCTCCCTAATAGTAAACCTTGGTTCTTAGAACCCCTCGGCTCAACTTCAGTCGAATGAGGATTTTTCCCTCTCTTTAGTCTTCAGCTTTCAGTTTCCAGTGGATTTACTGAGACAAAGACCCTGGAAGCTGAAGAGTTCAGAGAGTTTACTGCACTTTCCCTGTCATTCCCCCGTGCTTTGTATTCCGAATTACTTTCATCACGGAAGGGTGAAAATCTAAGTCTTTTTTTATTTTTATTTTTTAAATAGATTTAGGGGGTTCAAGTGCAGTTTTTTTGTTTGTTTGTTTTTTGAGATGGAATTTTGCTCTTCTCACCCAGGCTGGAGTGCAGTGGCACGATCTTGGTTCACTGAAACCTCTGCCTCCCGGATTCAAGTGATTCTCCTGCCTCAGTCTCCCGAGTAGCTGGGATTACAGGCGCCTGCCACCATGTCTGGCCAATTTTTATATATTTTTTTAGTAGAGATGGGGTTTCGCCATGTCGGCCCGGTTGGTCACTCAAGTGCAGTTTTTTTTTTGTTTTTTTTGAGACAGAGTTTCACTCTCGTTGCCCAGGCTGGAGTGTAGTGGCACAATCTCGGCTCACTGCAACCTCTGCCTCCCGGGTTCAGGTGACTCTCCTGCCTCAGCCTCCTGAGTAGCTGGGAATACAGGCATCCGCCACCACACCTGGCTACTTTTTTGTATTTTTAGTAGAGACAGGGTTTTACCAGGTTAGCCAGGCTGGTCCTGAACTCCTGACCTCAAGTGATCACTAGTCCCGGCCTGCCAAAGTGTTGGGATTACAGGGCTGAGCCAACGTGCCCGGCCAAGTGCAGTTTTTTTACATGGCTGTATTGCATAATGGTGAAGTCTGGGCTTTTAGTATAACCATCACCCCAATAGTGTCCCAGGTTACTTTCTTTATAAGATGCTCTTAGGAAAAAGAGGGTTAGAAGATTGTTTTGAAATTAGAAAAAAATCACAGTATTGAAAAAAATTAGGAGTCAGCATTGTTAGCTTTATGATCTATATTTTACTTAGAAATAGAGTCTTGCTCTGTTGCCCAGCTGGAGTGTGGTGGCATAATTATAGTTCACTGCAGCCTCAAATTCCTGGGCTCAAGTGATCCTCCTGCCTCAGCCTTCCAAGTAGCTGAGACTGCAGGTACACAAAACCATGTCCAGCTATTGTTTTTATTTTTATTTTGTAGGGTCAAAGTCTTGCTATTTTGCCCAGGCTGTTCTTGAAATCCTGGACTTAAGTGACCCTCCCACTTTGGCCTGCCATATTTGTATAGTTTCTTTAATTTCTATGACTGGGTCTCAGCAAGAGTTGCAACTTAATAGTATTTATTAGATATGTTCTTAAAGAATAGGTCAATAGAACTATTAAGTAGCTTATTTCTGTTTATTTTAAAAAATAGACTTGATTTTTGGGAGCACTTTTAAGTTCATGGCAAAATTGAAGGGAAGTCTTAAAGATTTCCCACATACCCCCGCCTTTCCCCGTGCTCCCCCACTATCACCATCCCCCACTAGAGTGGTTCCTTGGTTACAGTTATTGAACCTAAATTGGCACATCTCTAGCACCCTAAGTCATAGTTTCCATTAGGGCTGACTCTTTGACTTTTTATTTTTAACGGACCTTTCTCTTAAAAAAGTAGAACTTACAGTAAATAGAATGAGGGCTCTATAAAGAGCCCTCATTTTTCAAGAGTTATAAGAGATAACTCTTTTGAAAAAGTTTTTATTAGGAAAATCTAAAGTGTCTAAACATGTGACATTCCTATGAGCATGTGGCATTTAGTTCCAGGTTTTATAATGTATATGTGATCAAATGAATATGATGGGGCCCCAGAGAGCCACATGGGGAAAGTTGGAAAGGTTCCAGGAGCCCGACTATTTAACAGAAAGGAGATGCTTAGAGTGGATTTCACATCAAGTCTACTTTATAGTAGATATTTTACTCCCTGTTCTAATGACAAAGCAGAGGTATTCCTATTGGGCATAAAATATAGCAGGGAGCTGAGTTACATTTGAGGTAGAGCTCTGTGCCTGTGTGGATGGGTAAAAGATGGAATTTTAACATATGTGCTATGGCTTTTTTGAGAACTTAAAAGTAGTGGATAAATTCACAGAGTAATAAAAATATTGAAATGAAAAGGACTAAGAGATCTTTTTCTCTAATCCTATTATTATAGATTAGTGTCAAGCAGATTGTTTACCTGGGATAATTTAGGTGTAGCCATTCCTAAAGGTAAGAGATGTCTTAAATGAGTGCCTGAAAGTTCTTTCCAGAAGCACAGCTCTGTGGCTATGCAAGTCCTGGGTGAAAATGTCATGAACTTTTAATGTAGGTAAATGATGTGTGTGTTAGAGGTGAAAAAAATGTGTTTCTAACTCTGAGGGAGTTTAGTGTCAAAATGTGCTGATATTTTTAACATAAGCTAGATTAGTATGTTAAAATAAGCACCAATGGCTGTGGGAATTCAGACAGAACAGACTACCTGTGATACTAAGGATCAGAGAAGTCCGTAGAAAGAGGCAGCATCGTTTAAATTCAGCAGTGATTAGGTGTGAGCATGTTTACTACCTGCACTAAGGATTGCCTTCTTTTTCACTTTTGATTATGAAAACTTTTAGGTATATACAAAACCTAAAAGAACAGTAGAGTGAATGTCTGTATACTCACAGTTAGATTCAACAACTGTTAACATTTTGTGTATTTGTTTTAACTTTGAATTTATAGATGTGCTTATGTGTGTATGGTGTATGTGTTGGTTTTCCTTTTCTTTTCTTTTTCTTTTTTTTTTTTTGAGGTGGATTTTTTGCTCTGTTGCTCAGGCTGGAATGCAATAGTGCCATCTCAGCTCACTGCAACCTCCGCCTCCTGGGTTCAAGCGATTCTCCTGCCTCAGCCTCCCGAGTAGCTGGGATCACAGGCACACACCACCATGACTGGCTAATTTTTGTATTTTTGGTAGAGACGGGGTTTCATCATGTTGGCCAGGCTGGTCTCAAGCTCTTGATCTCAGGTGATCCACCTGTCTTGGCCTCCCAAAGTGCTAGGATTACAGGCGTGAGCCACCGCACCCAGCTGTGTGTTGGTTTTTCAAAAAAACATTGGAAAGTAAGTTACAGGCATCATGACTTTTTTTTATAAACCCTGATATATCCACTGGCATCTCTTAACACAATTCTGTCTATTCTCCTATATAATCACAATTCTATCAAAATCTGAAGAAAATTAATAAAAATACATTAATGTCATCTAATTTCTATTTTCTATTTCAAACTTTCCTAATTATCTGTATTTTTTACAGGTATTTTTTTTTTCCACACCTGGATTTAATCAGGGTTCACACACTACATTTCGTTTTCATAATTCCTAAATCTCTTTTACTCTGAAGCAGCCTGTACTACCTCCCCCTCCCCATGCTCAATTTTTGTTTCATGACATTGACTTTTAAAAGGATCAGACCAGTTTTCTTATAACATTTTGTTGATACCATATCTTGCAAGTATTTTTGTCAACTGGAGATTTTAAAAGTCTTTTAGAAATCAAAATATGTATTTTCTAGGAGATATATTACCAGATTATCTGCTAGCCATGAATATAAGGCCATTGCTCCTGATACACCATTTTCAGTAGATAATGTACTTTAAAATAATCTTTATTTACAAAAATAATGTAAGACAGCTGTAAGATGCTAGAACAATACAAGGTTAGAAATAGAAATATACAAGGTTAGAAATAGAAATATACAAGGTTAGAATTCTATTTAATATCAAGTAGCTCTGAGATAATAATTTTGCCGAGCTTACATTCTTTCCTTTTTCTGTGTTTTTGTTTATCATAAAAATTGCAGTCATCTATACATGTTGTTTAAAGTTTGCTTTTTATTTCACTAGTTATGCATTGCGAATGATGTCCCATAGAATATGTAGTAGAGGTTGTTTTTGCTGGGAGCAGTGTGTACCAAGCCAGCCACATTCTTTCCTAGGTGTTTACAGTGAGACACACACCCAAATGTAAAGTGCCTGGCTCAGGAATAGAAATGTGGCTTGTGCCCACAGAGCAAATATTTTTCTCTGTTTGAGGCTCTCTGGTTAATGCAGGAATTGAATATTGGCCTCTTCTGTTCTGTGCTTTAATAAGTTGAGGGAAATTCATGAGTAGTAAACACCTAAGGGCTATATATTTGAATTTGGCTCCCCCCGCTGTTTTTCTTGGGGTTGGGGGTGGGTGGGTCATTTCATATTCTTTTCTGTACTTATCAAGAGATCAGACTGGCTTACCTTAGAGGTAAACATGATACTCTGCCAACATAAAGTGATTTAGAAATGTTAATATATTTTACCAAGCCAGAGTTTCTAGCATATGTATTTTAAGCCATCATAAAACATATACCTGTCATGTTAAGGAATGTGCCCACGGCAAGTATCAAAGACCTGCAGTGGGAGGCTGGGGAGTGTGTTTTGCTGTGTTGCAGGGTTATACCCTGACAACCTCTGTGAGGCATGAGGACCGGCAGGGAGTGGTTTGTAAATATTGAAGCCATTTTATTTATTAATTTAAGAATTCCTACAAGTAGTAGCTATTCCTATTTGTACATCCAAGTGTCTTCGGGCTCAGGGGGTAATTCTGTGTCGGCAGATGGATGAAGAGTATAAATCCTGCCTGAATCTAGTTAACAAAACAATCAGATGAGCAAGAGATAGTCCGTTGGGCTTAATGGAGAACAGAACATTTGGACAGAAAAGCTTTCTGGACATTTCTGGCTTCTTTGAAAGACAAGTGTGATGAGCCTCCCAGCAAGATTGCTGGCTCAGGGTGGAGCAATAAGGCCACTTTTGTTGTTATTTTATTCTCGTGTTATCCATGGCAATAATGTCATCATTTTCATTTGGTGGGACATCAGAGTGTCAATAAGGCTTGTTACTATAATAGTAAGTTAAATTATCTGTGATTTGGTTACAGGATTTTGCATCAAGATTTTGTAAAGGGACAAGATGATAATGGGTGGTTCCCCACATCTGTCTAAATATTTGTTGAAAAAAGGACAGAGTTGTGATTTTTAAGTGCTTTGAAGAATTCATCTCTTTCCATTAAAAAAAAAATGGAAGTAGCTGGCCAGGTGTGTTGGCTCACACTTGTAACCCCAGTACTTTGGGAGACCAAGGCGGGTGGATCACATGAGTTCAGGAGTTCAAGACCAGCCTGGCCAACATGGTGAAACCCCATCTCTACTAAAAATAATAATAATAAAAATAGGTGTGGTAGCGGGTGCCTGTAATCCCAGCTACTTGGGAAGCTGAGGCAGGAGAATCTCTTGATCCTGGGAGGCGGAGGTTGCACTGAGCCAAGATTGCACCACTGCACTCCAGCTTGGGCAACAAGGTGAGACTCTGTCTCAAAAAAAAAAAAAAAAAAAAAAAGATTATATTAAATGCATATTCCCACCACTTTATCATTCATTCTAAGTAAATAATAAAGTGTTTACATCAGACATGAAAATAAAAGTAAATAATGTTAATAAAAGTAAAGAGGCAGTGTTGCAAAGAGTGAGGAGGAACAAGATCAAATTTTAAATTCAGTGAGGCACTTAAGTCATTAAACTTTACTTCTTTCATCTGTAAAATAGACACCATAGGGTTGTTCATGAAGTTGGAATGAGACAATATATTTGGAAATTTAAAAAGCAAAACACTAGTGTTCAAGTTCCACTCCTAGTGGGCTTTTTAATTTGTATTTTATTTTATTTTATTTTTTATTTGAGACGGAATCTTACTCTGTTGCCCGAGCTGGAGTGCAGTGGCATGATCATGGATCACTGCAGCCTTGGCCTCCCAGGCTCAAGAGAGCCTCCCATCTCAGCCTCCCAAGTAGCTGGGACTACAGGCACATGCCATCATGCCTGGCTAATTTTTTTTTTTTTTTTTTTTGTAGAGACAGGGTCTCATTGTGTTGTCCAGGCTGGTCTTGGACTCCAGGGCTTAAGTAACCCTTCGGCCTCAACCTCCCAAAATGCTGGGATTACAGGCGTGAGTCACCACGCCCAGCCTCCTAGCACTTTCTTGAGTGGACCGTATTGCATAGTGAAAAAAGCATGTGAACTGAAGTTATGTAGACATTGGTTTAAATTCTGGCTTTGCCATTTACACTGTGCACCTGTGAATGAATTCTTTAATCTCTTTGAACCTTCGTTTCTTCAACTGTAAAGTAGCTTTTATCGTATCACCCTTGTAAGATAAGGCATAGGGCATGGGCTCTGCCAAGACACTTAGGAGTTCCAGAACTTGCAGCTTATCAAATCTGGATGGTGATCTGTTGGCAGGGGGTGTGCGCTTCTGTGTGTGTGGAATATGGTACCATTGACAGGTCCCTTCTGGAGTATGACCGTGGTGTTTCTTTTGCATTTACAGCTATCTTCCAGAGGGCCACACTGGGCATGGACACCCTTTTCCCTACCTGGAGGAGCACAGGTGATAGTGTAATTTTCCAGTCACGAAACTGTTAAGGCCGTCTCAGGGGCGTGTGCGCCAGGATAGGAGGGCGGCGTCCGAGGACCACATAGCCATGCCTTTTGGTCTGAAGCTCCGCCGGACACGGCGCTACAACGTCCTGAGCAAGAACTGCTTTGTTACACGGATTCGCCTGCTGGACAGCAATGTTATCGAGTGCACGCTGTCGGTGGAAAGCACAGGGCAAGAATGCCTGGAGGCTGTGGCCCAGAGGCTGGAGCTGCGAGAGGTAAGGGGGGGGGGGGGGGTGTGTGTGTGTGCGCATGCGCGCATGCATGCGTGTTGGGTATGTGAAGGAGAACTCACCAAAGGGACCAGCCATCTGTTTCTTGGCATCTGTCATGTTTTTTGGCCTAAGCGACAATGTGTTTATAAGAATCCTGTTATTCTTAGCATGGCTGTGATCTTATCCGTCATTGGATGGGGAGATTCGTGCTGATGTGAACCACGCCTAGAGCTGCATGGCGTGGCAGGTTTCCTTTTATTTCAGCTGGGGAAGAGATTTTGGGGGAGTTGAAAATGAGAGACTCTCCCTACCAAAGTCATTTTCTCTCTTTAAAACAACTGAGTGGGTAGCTGGTATTTTGGCATTCTGGCTGCACATTAAGGAGAAAAACGCCCACATACGGATGCATGCAGCTGCCTTTTTTTTTTTTTTTTTTTTTTTTTTTTTAGTTGTTTCTGTATTTTCCTCTAAAAAAAAAAAAAAAAACCCCACCAAATAAAGAGAAAAAGCATTTAGAGTGAGCATGACCAGTGAGGCTTTTTGTGGGAGCCTGTAAAACAGAGGTTTTGTTCCTTTTAAGATTCCTCACAGCCCTCGTTGCCTTCATGCTGTCTGTGAAATGACTTTTAAGCAAAAGCAGGGCTGACCACTAAGAAAGTCATGCTATCATTCTTTAGAAGGGACTTTCAGAGCAGTTGTTTATGACAGCCAAGCCCTTCTTTTTTCAGTCGTGCAGACATTCAGGACAAGAGACTTTTGTGAGCAATCCACACTTCAGCATCTGTGTCTTGAGAGCTGTCTGACTTATTGATCAGTGGGGAAGGTGGTCTGGTTGAGTGGCTGCCAGTACTGAATGACTGCAAGCTCCTGAGACTCAGACCTTCCTGAGGGCAAGGGAAAGCTGTATGTCATTGTCCTAGGTCCCTGGGCTCTTGGAGAGTCCAAGTGACAGCATTGCCCAGGACCTCGATGACAGAAGAGGGGTGGCAATCACTGTTGGAAGTGATCGCATGTGACCTCTCTCCACCTGCTTACAAAGGAGTTGGGGCCCAGGAGGATCTTCCTCTCCCCTTTCCTGCTCTGAAAGTCCCTTCTAAAGGCATCTTCCACAGGCTAGCTGTTTTTCTCTGAGAAACTTTCACCTGCAATGCATCTGTCTCCTGCTGTTCTTTGTGTTTATACTTTGGTTTCAGTGATCAGGTATTCCTTTTAGGTATATTTTTCTGTGCAGGAGACTGTCTTGGACAATGGAGGTATGTATTAGTAGCTTGGCAACTGCCACAATAGAATAAATGTGTGAAATGTTCTCATCTTGTTGATTGGTAGCTGGCTGTCTTTTTCTCGTTGGTAACACATTAGGGTACACACATTTAAACACACATTTGCATATGTGCATGGGCATAAAGGAAAAACTTAAATGCTGGTTGGGGAAGAGACTTGTCTAAGTTCTTATAGAAAATTAGTATTTTTACTTTTAAGTACTTTCAGTCACTCAAATTAGAGCAACTAATTATTCCTCACATGCGTCGGGGGACAGTGTAGCATGGGTTAAGTAGTTACAAGTATAGGCATTGGAATTTGGTCTTGGGTTCAGCTTACTCTTCTGTCATTTATTAGCTGGGTGACAATGGAAAAGTTACCGAATCTTTCAAGGCATAAGTTTCCTACCTATAAAATGGGAATAATAATGCTGACTTCATAGGGCTGTTGCAAATATTAAAAGAGTTCCTGTATGGAAAATATATAGTGCTGCGTTTAATAATGTATAATTGTTCAAATTTGAGAGTCTTAATAAACAACTTTAAAAAAACTCATTTTTTGTTAAAGAAAATATTGAACATCTTGTGCCAGACACTTTTTTAGAACTTGGTGAAATGAAGATAAATAAGGTACAATTTTACCTTCAAGACATGCACACAACAGTAGGGGAGTCCAGCCTTTAAATAAACAGTGAATATTGAATGTGGTCCGAGCTAAAATAGAATGCAGGGGTAGGCCCAAAAGGCGATGGCTGTCCTTAGTGTTGTGCAGTGTGCAGTCCAGCCCACTGAACACTGCAGTCTTGCTGGTGAAAGAGAAAGAGTTGATGGAAGATGAACAAAGCCTTCACTCTGAACCAAGACTTGAAGGATATGTTTGAATCCAGCAGGTAGAAAAGAAGGCCGTATCGTCTTTAGTGTGGGGAACTGGATTATCAAAGATTCAAGGATGTGAAAGAGCAGCCAACATTTTGGGGGCTGAGAAGGCATCGCTCCAAATCACCAGGTCAAGCTAGAGTTTATAACGAATGGTGTGTGGAGATGTGTATGGTAATAATGGCTTTCAATAGACTATTGTTTTTCTCAGTGAGAAGGCAAAAGTCAACCCTGGGTCATCCCACAACTACCTTATCGCAAAGAATAAAGCAGTGCAGTGCCAAGTGTGTGTATAGTGTGATTGACATTCCGTTGCTGAGGTGGGGTTTGCGTTTAATACCGACTTTATTTTGACATGCCCTAATGGGTGCATCCGCATTCGACCAAATCACTTTCTTTTTGAATTTTGTGCTTTCCTTCCATGACAGACAACATTGAAGTTGTGCCCTTTTGTGAATCAATCCTCTAGATACTCCTGAATTAAAGGATCAGATAGAGTAATCTGATACTTTTCTTCCTTTGCACAAACACATCTTAAAGAAGAATGCATCCTGCACCCAAAAGCAGAAGTAAGAGGAGGTGAACACAGGGTCTGATCCTCATACCTTGAATTTGTATTTGGGTCATTTTTCAGAGAGAGCCAATGCTGCTTTAGAGGAGAAGGTGACAACCAATCTAAGATATGAGAAAAAGTTTAGTCTTTTTTTTGGGAGGGGTGTTGGGGCCTAACTCTATTGCACAAGATGGAGTGCAGTGGCATGATCATGGCTCATTCAGCCTCCACCTCCTGGCTCAAGTGATCTTCCTGCCTTGGTCTCCCAAAGTGCTGGGATTACAGGTGTGAGCCACACACCCAGCCAAAATATATTTAATTTTTTTTTTTTTTCAATTGAGTTAGGGTCTTGCTCTATTGCCCAGACTGGAGTGCAGTGGTACGATCATGACTCACTACAGCTTCAACCTCATGGGCTCAAGTGATCCTCCCACCTCAGCCTCCCAAGTGGCTGAGACTACAGGCACATGCCACCATGCCCAGCAAATTTTTAATTTTTTTTGTACGGATGGGATCTCACTCTATTGCCCAGGCTGGTCTCAAACTCCTGGGCTCAAACGATCCTCCTGCCTCAGCCTCCCAAAGTGCTGGGATTATGGATGTGAGACACTGTGTCTAGGTCAATATGTTTAGCCTTTATGAAGACTTAGAAACTAGATTATGGTGGATATTTGGCTTTGCCATTAGAAGTAGTTTAGGTATATCATAAATTTTGTAATAGCTTTATATTAGGAAAGGATGTATGGTAGATTAAAATTTTTTTGATTAAATTTTTTATTTACATTAATTGTTTTGCCACTATATTTTATTAGATAATTTTTAATAGACTTTATTTTTAGTTTTAGGACTTTGATTTCTTAGAGCACTTTTAGATTCACAGTAAAATTGAGAGGAAGGTACAGAGAATTTCCATATACCCCTGGCCCCATGCATGTACATCCTCCTCCACTATCAACATCACTCCCAGAGTGGCACATTTGTGATGATTATTGAACCTACATTGACACATCATTATCACCCAGAGTCCAGAGTTTACATTAGGGCTTATTTTTGGTGTTGTACATTGTATAGATTTGGACAAATGTGATATGCTCCTATTTAACATGGCATTCAGAAGGACCCAAGCCTGGTTCCTATTGTCAGCGAACAGTCATGTCTGGGAAAGCTGAATGTGATAGGGTCCCTGCTCCCAGAAACCAGATAGAGTCTTTGCTCCTAGAGTTTAGAGAACAGGACAGACAAGAAACAAGGCAAAGGGAACGGCTTGTGCTGAGGTACAGAAACAGGAAAGAACATGGAATTTTCAGGGAAAGGCGAAATTCAGTTTGCACTGATGTGTGTGTGTGTGTGTGTGTGTGTGTTGGAATTTTCAGGGAAAGGCAGAGTTCAGTTTGCACTGATCTCTGTCTCTGTGTGTGTGTGTGTGTGTGTTGGAATTTTCTGGGAAAGGCATAGTTCAGCTTGCACTGATCTGTGTGTGTGTGTGGCGAGGGGAGGGTATTTTCAGGGAAAGGCAGAGTTCAGTTTGTTTGCACTGGTGTGTGTGTTGTGTGTGTGTTTTGTGTGTATGTGTGGGTGTGTGAAAGGGGTCATGGAAAGGAAGAGGGTAGAGGAGGAAGGGGCAGGACGGAGTCTGCTTTTGCAGTGTTTGCTGTGTTTGCCTAGGGAGTTTTAACTAGATCTATAGGATAGTATTTCTAAAATAAGTTACAAAGGGTAATTACCACCTTTTGATTGTAGGTACTCTGCTGAGCAGTTTCCATGTATCAGCTCGTGTAGTCCTCATAACGAGTCTATGATGCATCCCTACCCTTGCTGTTCCTATCTTACAGATGGGGAGGCTACAGCATAGGGTGACCTGCCCACAGTCACTGGGCTGGCAATTTGTGAGGCCGGTTCAAACCCTGGCAGGCTGACACCACCGTTCCGGTTCCCAGAGACGTGTAGTAGGGGAACAGGGAGCATGGTAAAATGCTTTGGGAAACATTCTCTCCTCAATTCTATAGTAAAAGAAAGA
Organism: Macaca thibetana thibetana; assembly: GCF_024542745.1. Lineage (NCBI taxonomy): Eukaryota > Metazoa > Chordata > Mammalia > Primates > Cercopithecidae > Macaca > Macaca thibetana. The sequence continues at coordinate 148,713,123 of NC_065578.1, forward strand.
AAATGGTGGTCCAGTAAGTGTTTCACGGTTGTCTTAGCCTTCCAGAAAATGCTCTTTTGAACTATGTAGGGAATAAAACACTGCTGTGAAGTATAAGTCATCAGAGGACTCCAAGGAGGAGCATGACATGGTTACCTTGCATGTTAGGTAAAGAACTCATTAGTAGGAAAGAGTGGGGATCGGCCAGACACAGTGGCTCACTCCTGTAATCCCAGCACTTTGGGAGGCGGAGGCAGGTGGATCACAAGGTCAGGAGATCGAGACCATCCTGGCCAACATGGTGAAACCCTGTCCCTCCTAAAATACAAAACTTAGCTGGGCGTGGTGGCACATGCCTGTAATCCCAGCTACTCGGGAGGCTGAGGCAGGAGAATCGCTTGAACCAAGGAGTTGGAGGTTGCAGTGAACCAAGATTGCGCCACTGCACTCTAGCCCGGTGACAGAGTGAGACACTGTCTCAACAAAAAAAGGAAAGAAAGAAAAGAGTGGGGATCAGCTGGGTGCGATGGCTCACGCCTGTAATCCCAGCACTTTGGGAGACTGAGGTGGGCAGATCGCCCGAGGTGAGGAGTTCGAGACCAGCCTGACCAACATAGTGAAACCCCATCTCTACTAAAAATACAAAAATTACCCAGGCATGGTGGCATGCACCTGTAATCCCAGCCACTCAAGAGGCTGAGGCATGAGAATCACTTGAATCTGGGAGGTGGAAGTTGCAGTGAGGCGAGATTGCGCCATTGCACTCCAGCCTGGGCGACACAGCAAGACTCTGTCTCAAAAGAAAGAAGAAAAGAGTGGGGATCAGAAGGGAGGGACAGGAGGAACAGAGATGCCGGTGAGCACAATTGTAAACCTGGCAAGAGGTCATGAGGTGAACTGGTTAGGAAAAATGTGTTTTCAGTTGTTTTAAAAATGAAGAAAAAATCAGGGATAAGTTGCTGCTTGGGAGCTCTATTAACAAAGACATGCCCAAGATATAGGAAGCTCAGAAAATCAGAATTCTATTAATGTCATTATAATATATCTGGATCAGTGGGTTTAGCCCTTTTCTCCAAATCTTCAGTGGAACATGGATGTGTAAATGGAGCTGGGTCTTTTACAGAGGAGATGGGATATCTGGAGCCCTATCTCAGTTTGAAAATAACTAGCCTAGGTTAAGGGAAAAAGAGCTAAAACAATGGTGCCTTATGACTAATTATCACAGTTTAAAAAAGAAGTACATGGAAACACAGCAGAGTTTAGTGGCTAGGAATGTCAGCTTGGACCAAACTGCTTGAGTTTGAATCCTGGTTCTTCCATTTACTAGCTATGTAAACTTAGATAGCTACTGAAGTACCCTGTGCCTCAGTTTTCTCATCTGTAAAATGGAAATGGTAATAGTAGCCAGCTCTACAAATTGTTGGGAGGATTCAAAGAGTTAGTTTTTCATAGTTGCCTCAGTATCACAGTTGCCTAGCATAGGGAGCACTCAATATGGCTGCTTTCTTTGCAAGACACCACACAAGCTATCCAGCCTCTGCCATGACACTTCCAGAAACTGGGCTGTCACCCTTTTGTAAGTCTGCTTGTTCCATTGTTAGATGACTTTAATTATTAGAAACTGGGGCCAGGCGTGGTAGCTCACAACTATAGTCCTGATACTGGGAGGCCAAGATGGAGGGTCACATGAGCTCAGGGGTTCAAGACCAGCCTGGGCAACATAGTGAGATCCATCTCTACAAAAAAAAAAAAAAAAAAATTAGCCAAGCATGGTGATGCATGCCTGTAGTCCCAGCTACTTGGGAGTCTGAGGCAGGAGGATCCCTTGAGCCTGGGAGAACGAGGCTGCAATGAGCTATTAACATACCACTGCACTCCAGTCTGGGTGACAGAGCACATCTCAATCTCTTTCTCGATATAGATATAGATAGATATAGATACAGATACAGATAGATATATATGAAACTGTGATCTTATGTTGAATTAAAATAGCAAAGTCTTTCAGTTCCTCAAATAGCTAGGATTAATTTAAGGTTGTGCTGTCCAATATGGTAGCCACATGTGGTTATGGAACACGTGAAATGTGGCTATTTTGAACTGAAATGCGTGGTAAGTGTGAAAACACATCAGAGTTTGAAGACATAGTATGAGAAAACTAAAATACTCATTAATTATATTTATGTACAGGTTGCAATGATATTTTGACATGTTTCAAATAATATTTATTAAAAGTAAGTTCACTTTTTGGTACTTTTAAAATGTGGCTTCTAGAAGATTTAAAATTAAATATGTAGCTCACATTTTATTTCTGCTAAACAGTGCTATTCTGAGAAAGGCAAAGGGGGCATTTAATGGTAATAGTGAGTGTAAACATTCTAATAAAATGTAAAAATATGCTAGACTAACCTTGGCTCTACTTTTAACAAGTGGAAGAAGGGTAAATGATATAACAAAGGCACCTGAGATACCCTTCGCTTCACTGGTAAAACCTATTTGTGGTAGGGAACTGCTGTGGGGAAATCCAGCGCTCTGGAGAATGGTGACTTTCATAACTCTCGGCTGTCTCCTAAGGCTAAGCTTAAGAGCCTTGGTTTTTAAAAGAGCATAAAAAAGTTTTAAAAACCAAACTATAATCATTTCAAAGAGTAAGTCCTTATCCTCTAATTTATCCCTTTTTTCTTTTGCAAATTTATATTTCGATCTTTACTAAAAGCAGTTTTACCCAAAGCTATCACTACAGTAGAAATTTTCCACATTTTGCTATTTTCATAATGACTAGAGATTATAAAGATTAAGAAATTTAACTTGCATTTCCTATTATCACATAAAAGTTAACTTACATGAAGAAGATTTCTGTGGTTTGATTTCATGCTAATCTTTTGGCAATTAATAATTTATGTGGGATTTGGGGGGTACTCAATTAAATGGAACACATCATGCCCTGGCAGATAATAGTGGAATTCTGCTGTATTTTATAGCTTGTTTAATCACATCAGTATATATGTGTATTTGCAAAGGATTAAACTAATCAATACTGATTAAGAATCAACTGAAGAGTAGACTGCTGGGGGAGATTTCTCATGTTTAAGTTTTGTATTGCTTTTTGTCTTTGTAAAAATGACAATGTGAAACATTATTAGCTTAATGTCAGCCCTAGAATGTAATGGCACTGGCATCTCCATTTTCTAGGTATAGAGATTGTACGTGAACTATTCGCCAGTCTTAACTTGTATGTCTTCATCTTTCTGTGTATTCTAGGTGAGTTGTGCAGTCTCAGAAGAGTAGTTTTTCTTGGCTATGGGACTCTCTTCTTGGGTCTGTGTTATTCTGCGGTTTCTTTTCCTGTACTTTTACAAAGAGATTGGCTAGGAAAATGAAGAGGGTGCAGTTGTTAATTATAGATGTGTCAGTTATAGAAATCTCAGACCTACCCAGAGTAGAGGTTGATTAAGCACAAGTTCTTTTCCACTGTTATCCAGCTGATGTACGGTGGCTTATTTTCCAAAGCCATTGGAATGTAATTGCATGAAGTGCCATTTCAGAGTCTGCTTATAGTCATCTTTTGAAGTATTTTCCATGCCTCAGTGAAACTGTTCGTGCTTGTATGATATGTAATTCATATATTTTATGTGGAAGCACACCAACTGTTTCTTAATTTACAGCTGAAATACTGGGTAAGATAGGCAACCCATTAAAACTTAATGCAAGATACTTTAAACTTTTGCTTCTGGATGAGTAACTCTTCAAAATACTTGAGATAAGATCATGGCTTTAATCCTTGGTAATTGCCAAGACTGCATCTAAACCTCTTAAAAATAGCATTAAAGTCTGTGCCATTGGTCACAAAACTGGAAAAACAAAACCCTCAAAAAATATTTCCCTTTTAATAACTAATGTGGGGGATTATACCATCTCTATACAAATAAATGAACAAGCAAATCAAAAGTATCCCAAAGTATTTTTTAATAGACTTTCTTTCTTTAGAGCAGTTTTAGGTTCACAGCAAGGTTGAGCAGAAGGTATAGAGAGTTCCCATATGCCCCCTGTCCCCAAAACTACTTTTAAGGGCCCTTAGTCTCAGAATCTTTCCATAATACCAAAAGGTGGACATTTTGACACTATAGTATCCACATACCAATCTGCCACTGAAGAAACTAGCTGATTTTTTAGTATGTACTTAAATGTATGTTTCCTGTGTTAAAATGCAATTCCCCAAACCAAATAAATGAGGAAGCTGCTCACATAAAAATGACATTTTAGTGCGGCTTTACTTGGTTTCATTGTAGTGCATTTTTTGTAACTGGTTCAGAGATGTGGTTCCTGTCCCTGAGGACTGGTTCTTCTGTCTTCTTTTCTCATCATTGCAGTAAACTTATTGCAGAACTCATGGCACCAGAGCTGTGTGTTCTAGTTTTCTTAAGAAAACTAGAGCAATAAAATGGGGATTCATACCTCTCCCAGAGGAGGTATCATGAGGATTAAACGAGCCTGGCTTACTCTTTGTGCCTGAGATATAAACAGAACACATATTTCAGGCATTTACTCAGGTAATATGGTGGGATCCTCTTTGAGTCATGGAGAAGGTGGTTTCTGTTTGCAATCATCCACCATGCTTTCTTCAACCATGTGGCAATGTTTAGCAGCTAAGCTCAGCTTTCAAAATTGAGCTAGAGTTTAAATTGGCAAGTGAACCACGAACCAGCCTGGTGGGGTCTCAGCTGGGCTTGACAGGATTAGTAGTTCCTTGGATAATACACAGGAAGTTGATTGGTGCACATGCTAGTTGAAATGAGAGCCTAGGCTGTGATTCCATTTCCTGTGAGGCACTGTGTAGACGTGGGAGAATAAACGTGTGCTGTATTGTACTTTTGAGGCAGGGTCTTTCTATTCCAGAGTAGGCAGATAGCTAGAGGAAGAACGGGAGGAGAAGGGTGGGAATGCAAAAAGTTACTTTGGGCATAGCTTCAAAAGTTAGGGTGGGGATGGGGATCTCAGAAATGGACTGTTCTTCTTGTTAGAGGACCAAATTTGACAGTTTTAAAGTTAGGGTGTTCTGGCTGTGAGTATGTACAAACTCTGTCCTTCAGATTACCTGTCTCCCCCAATTCTGCCCTGCACTGGACACCCCATTTCTTCAGTAGTTATGTAATTATTTCACTGGATAATTACCTGGTGAGTCACTCTGAAATATTCTGTGTCCTCTGAAAGGTGCTGTACCACAGCAGTGATGAATTTGTGCCATGAATTAGGTTTTTCCATTAGAAGCGGTTTACTTTGTTATTTAGAGCTCTGGCTCAAGATTATTGCCTTACTGTTGTTTCTCTTGTACCTCATCATCCTCCTTCTCAACATACCCGTATGTGTGTATGTACAGGAGTATGTGTATGTGCAGCTGCAGTGTGCATTTTGTGTGTGTTGTGTGTGTGCACATACATGTTCGTGTGTGTGTACTCCATGGAATATTCTTTCTCTGAGGGTTTTCTGGGGTGGAGGTCAGGTCTGGTTTAATGATCTGGATGGATAGGAATGAGAAAAGGAAATTTAAAATAGCTTTCGAGGCACAGATAGACACAAATAAAAATTTTAACCGTTTTTCAAAATCGATTGTATAACATTTATGCAGTTACTGTGGCCCTCTATAATTTGAATATTACTAATTTGAATGAAGTGTGGACTATAAAAATATCTCCCAAATGTCACAACTGCTTTTAGTGAAAGATGATAAATCATAGTTAGCCTGTTAAGCAATTGTGAAGCTTGCCCTGTTTCTCCACTCATGCTATAAAAAGGGCTCTTTTCCAGCTTTAATAATTGCTGTATATCATGTTAATTACACATATTACCTAATTTATTGTATGGAGACTCACTCCTAGGCATCCAAAATGCCATGGAATACCCTCATACAGCCCTGTATTCCGTACAGGAATTCAGTATAATGCAGAACTACTTTGGACCCTTTTCAGATAAATGTCTTGAACTGAGTACCCAAATGACTTCACGTTTAGGGTAGCTTAAGCCTACATCATAGATCTCAGAGGATAGCGTCAGAGTGATGTTCCAGTGTCCCATTACCACCTATCATGAGAGCCTCAAAGTCTTAGTGGAGGTATAGCTTTGTGATTTTTATTTCCTTACATCTTTTAAATATTTACGTTATTCATAGATGTTCCCGCTTCTACCTTTGCCTGCTTTTTCTCATTGACTCCCAGATAACCTGTTTCCTAATTCTGTGGTTCACGGAGATGTCAGTAGTGCTGATGAAAAAGATTCATGAGGTTTACCTGCTTTCATTTACTGATGATGATGGCGGTGGCAGTGGTGCGGATGGTGGTAACAGGGGTAGTAGTCCTGCAGCTGCAGCAGCAATGGAAGGTACCACTTGTGAATTAGTTACTTACCGAGTGCCATGCAGGTAATCAACAGGCATTATCTCATTTATACTTCTCAGAGCCTGTGGGTGAAAGTTGTAACCATCATCCCCATTTTACAGAGGAGAAAACTGTGAGAGTCTAGAAGGCATTTCAATGACTTGTGTAAAGTTACTGAGACAGTGCAAAAGGTGGGAGATGGACTGACTTCGAAGTCTGTTTTCTTTCTGTTCAGCCACATTTCATTTCCTCTATCTCATCACTCAGCTTGGAACAGCTAATGGACTCACTGGAGCTAGGAAATGAATAATAGGGGCAGAATTCATCCAAGTAAGTTTGTCTCAGTTGATGGAAATATAACCTTGGCTCTGGTTGTTGACATTTTGTTGCTCAAGAAATGCATAGATTTCTGATGTGAACTTGTCCTTTGGAACATCGTGGGGGAAAGCTGATCAAATCATTACCCCCATCTCAAAGTAAATCCATTTAAAATATCTTTAAAGCATCTGAGTCTGCAGCTTTATGTAGGCAAGGGCACGTCTGATTTTCTGGTAAAGTCAGAGTCAAAACTTCATGAGAGATTTTGGTGGAGCTGTGGCAGGATTGATCTGTGGTAATGCTGAGGTGGCAGCCAGCTGGAGTGGGAACATCGGCATAAGAATGCCTTTGGAAATTAAACATTGTAATGAAAACATTCTTTTGAAGGCAGGTTTCCAGGTGTGCTGTAAACCATTCTAGGGTATAATTGAAATATAAAAGAATCTTCAAAAGCAGTGATCTATTTTTTGGTGATTGTTGTGCTAATCCTGAAATCCTAGCATGAATTAATATAAAAGATGGGATTGGGTGCATAAAAGTACCTGTTTTAATCATTTAGCATGTTGTTCAAAACCAAACTGGTTTAGGCTTCAAGTCTAAGGGTGAAAATCTCACTTTCATCTAACAAATCCCACCATAATCTGCCAAGAGCAGCCACCAGGGGCTCCTGCGGCAGCTGTGAAGAGGCGATCCTTCCTCTCTCAAAGCTTGATATGGGGAGAGATTTGCTGCAGTTCGTGTATAATAAAGTGGAAGAGGATGATACTTTTTAAAGCACACGAAAAGAGCGAATAAATTCTCGGTTAAAATCTGGTACTGTATGAAAATATTCTACAGTGCAGAAGCTTTCAGTTGGCAGGCGGTTTTGTCTTAGGAACTGAGTAATAAGTTACGTTGCAGCAGGTGCAAGAGCGGTGTTGGTCTTTGCCAGTGTGCTCCATGTGAGATCAGGAAGCAGGCAGAAGGCACACAGAAAAGGCAGCCTTCAGATATCAGGGGAAAAGTCAGCACTGTCCCTTCCCTGTGCGACTCTCCTTTACCTCACATGGGCCCATGGGTATCGACAAGCACAAACAGTAGTAATGAGTAGGGATAATGCATCTGGATGCTCCATGTACGTTACAGTAGTGTGTGGTTGTGGTCTTTTAAAATTTGTCCCAAAGTCAGATGTCAAAGCTGGATCTTGTATAGGGGCCGGGGAACCCAAGGTGGGATAGAGCATGCTGGAGTCTCGTTTCGTGTGTGGCCTTGGGATGCTTGTGGTGAGCATGAACTGATGCTGTTTTACCCTTTTATCTAGACACACTACTTTGGCCTTTGGTTTCTCAGCAAGAGCCAGCAAGCACGATGGGTGGAGCTGGAAAAACCTCTGAAGAAACATCTGGACAAATTCGCTAATGAGCCTCTGCTTTTCTTTGGAGTCATGTTCTATGTGCCAAATGTGTCATGGCTTCAGCAAGAGGCCACAAGGTAGGTACATTTTCCCCCTGTGTGCCATATAAGGGTGTTGACTAACTGTGAAGCTTCCAATGAAGTAGATGAGCTGGTTGATTTAGGGGTGTGTGGGTGTGGGTGCGGGTGTGTGGTGGGGGAGAGGTTAAAATAGTTGGGGGTTGTTTACTCATTGCCTTGCAGCTTTAGACTTTTGGTTGAATCCATGTAGCTAACTCCAGCTGTTTTCTGTAATGCTGGTAAGGCAGTAGGGATCCTGAGCCAGGCAGAATTTCGTCTCTAACAGCATGGAAATACTCATTGGAGACTGTGAGTAAAATAGGCATGCAAGAATTTAATAAAAAGGTAATCACCTGGCCAGGCGTGGTGGCCCATGCCTGTAATCTCAACACTTTGGGAAGCTGAGGTGGGAGCATAGCTTGAGGCCAAGAGTTCGAGACCAGCCTGGGCAGCATAGCGAGACCCTGTCTCTACAAAAAGAAAAAAATATAAAAATTAGCTGGGCATGGTGTCTTGTGCTTTTGGTTCCAGCTCCTCAGGACACTGAGGTTGGAAGATCACTTGAGCCCAAAAGTTCAAGGCTGCAGTGAGCCGTGATCATGCCACTGTACTCCAGCCTGGGCAACAGAGTGATACCCTGTCTCAAAAAAAAAAAAAAGAAAAAAGAAAAGAAAAAAAAAGAAAAGGAAAAAAAAAATGAATTCTGTTTTGTCCACCCTTTTCCTAAAAGTATCCCAAAACAAAATGTAGTATCAGACTTCAAATTTGAAGATTGGAAAGGTAACTGAAAGTGGGAGTAAAGTTAAGGAGGAAAATGTTGCGAGAGCAAGAGTTTTGATGGTTGTCCCTACTAAATAGGAGGAGACAAGAAGCCAGCAGTAGAGGGGAGAACCAGGTATTGTTCCCACCCAGCTACTCAGTGTCTGCTTTAGCTTGGAGAAATCGCGTGCTGCCTTTGAAATGATGTTTTCCCCTCTCATCTGTAAAGTGAGGGATTTGTGTAAGTTGATAAAGCATGTTCAGTGAGTGGAATAAGTGCATTTTTTTGTGTGTTAGTATAGTTGATTTATTGGTAAGAGTTTTCCATTAAAATACCTGGGAAGTCTCCTCATCAAATGGGTATTTCTTGTAGGAAAAGGAATCACATAAACCCTTTGCTTTTTGCCTTTTACCCGGACCTTGTCATTCTGAATGCTTGGGAAGCAATGCGGGGACATGCTTTGAAGAAGGAAGAGTATTCTAACTGATTTTTGTGTATTTTTTAGAATTTAAATTTCTGATATAAGGATGCACTTGAAAATTTTAAGTATATTTTAAGGCAATATCCTGCTTTTTTTTTTTTTTTTTTTTTTTTAAATTTGAGACAGAGTCTTGCTCTGTCACCCAGGCTGAAGTGCAGTGGCATGATCTTGGCTTACTGCAGCCTCTACCTCCCAGGTTCAAGCGATTCTCGTGCCTCAGCCTCCCGAGTGACTGGGATTATAGGCGCTTGCCACCACACCTGGCTAATTTTTGTATTTATAGTAGAGATAGGGTTTTACCATGTTGACCAGGGTGGTCTTGAACTCCTGACCTCAAATGATCTGCCCACCTTGGCCTCCCAAAGTGTTGGGATGGCAGGCGTGAGCCACTGCGCCCGGCCTCTGCTTTCTTTCTTTAATTTGGCTTATTTGTTTTTATTTACTTATTTATTTTGAGACAGTGTCTTGCTCTGTCACCCATACTGGAGTGCAGTGGCCCAATCATGGTTCACTGCAGCCACAAACTCCAGGCCCCCGCAATCTGCCTGCCTCAGCCTCCTGAGTAGCTGGGACTACAGGCATGTGCCACCAAGCCTGGCTCAATTTTTTTCTAATTTCGTAGAGATAAAGTCTCGCTGTATTTCCCAGGCTGGCTTGAACTCCTGGCCTCAGGTGATCCTTCTACCTTGGCCACCCAAAGTGCTGGGATGACAGGCATGAGCCACCTTGTGTCTTCTTTTTTTCACTTGCTTTCCTTTTTAAAAAGAAAAATCAAAAGCTATTGTAAATACATGGCGTAATTGCAAACAGAGGCTGTGAGTTAGCTTACAGCCTGATCCAGAAAACCTAGTGTTCAGTCTTTCATGTGATAGACATTTAAAGCACTGTTTGTTGCATACCATTGTTCCCTGTTTTCAAGTTAATTCACATATCTAAGTTCTTCCTGTACAAGAAATTATTAACTCCTCAAAATGTGATGATTTCCGTTGGTTTTTGCATCCTCCTTGAGTACTTTACACGGTGCTAGGAACACAGCATTAAGTTAATAAATACTTGCTGATTCTTGGCTCTCGGCCATTAAGTGCAAGATAATGAGTGATGAGGGTGAAACATGGACTAGAAGTTAGTGCATCTTGAAAAAAGTTCCGTCTGTAAGAAAAGTGAAGTATTGTTAGTCTAGACAGACCTATCCTGTAAGGCCTATTGGTGAGAAAGAGCAGTTGAAATAAAGAGGGACTCAGAAATTATGCTTTATGAAGTTAAAAGAAAAAGGTTGTTTAAGCTTAGAAAAATTAAGTCTTACAAGGGCACAGTAGTAGCTGCCTTTAGATATTCACAGACTCTTGTAGGATGGGGAATTCTTTGTCAGCTCTGGAGCACGAAATTAGGGTCTAAGTAAGTGAAGTCCAAGGAGCCAAAGAACTTTGACTGTTTGGCTCAATGTAGGAATACAGTTTCTAATAACTAAGCCATCTAAAAAGGGAACAAGACTTACAAAAGGGTGAGAGCACTGGTCTCGGTGAAAGTTGTTGTGTGGACTAGGTAGCCTATGTGGTATCCTGTAGAGGGAACCACCATATTGGGTAGGATGTTGGAATAGATCAGTGGTTCTCAAAAGACCAGGGCCTGCTATATCATAGTTACCTGGAGCACTTATTATAAATATGATTCTAGAGCCGTAGCAGAAGTCTGGTTGTAATATCTAGGGCTGAATATCAAGAGGATGTTATTGTTTAAAATGAATAGTATCCTCTGGTGTTTCTGACACTCACCCAGCCTCAGGAATCAATGAATCAGTTAATCTCTAAAACTCTTTACAGTTTTAGATTTTCCAGGGAAATAAACTTAATGCTGCATTGTTTGACTGTCAATATTTGCATTCATAGACTAAAACAAAAGGTATTTAAATTTCAAAGAGGGACGTAGAGAGTAAAAAGTTTTGGTAGTGGTGGTTATTAAGTGTGGGATTTAGGAAGGACTTTTCTTTTTCCTTTAGAATTTCTTTTTGCTTAGTTAGCCTGGTTTATTTCAGATGAAGGTTAATAAGGAGGAAAAGAAGTGTTTTCCAACACAGGATTTTGAAGCAAACTGTGCTGCTGACATTTGATCAGAAAAACTAACAAAAAATTTTAAACTTTGAAAGATATTTTTAGATTTAAGCACTGGAACTAGATTATATAGATTTCAGGTCTAACCAACTCTTTATGGCAAAGAATGAGGAAAGTTAGGAGTTGGATTAGCATGCAGCATTTTGTCTGTGCGTGAGTGTGTGTGTATGTTTGCAGCATTACAGAAATTTTTGTTGCCTCCAAGGGGCCCTAAAACTGGAATGTGCCAAGGGGTGTCAGAGTGAGTAACAGATTTAAGCTGGGAAGATGGAGGAACATGAGAAAAAAAAAAAAATGTAAGAAATAAAAGAAAAGTTGTTTAGGAAGAAAAGAAAAAAAAGGAATTACATCTATTTGGGAAGGTTGAGGGCCACCGACAACAATCAGGTGTGATTCAGCAAGACATGCCATGAGTTGTAGGCTTATGGACTAGAGAGTAAAGGAGATCTGGTTTGGACAGAATAATATTTTTAAATGCTTGAGTTTTCTCTATGTGGTGTTGGAGATGGACAGATGAGCTGAACATGAGGTGAAAAATGCTACAGTCCTCAAGAGCCTTTGGGAATCTCAGCCTTCTTGGGAGGTTTTAGCAGCATCTGAGGTCCGAACTGAATATTGAAACTGCCTTCCAGGCAGCTCAGCCAAGGGGAAGCAGTGGTGGTGGGGCAGGATTCCAGAGGAATGTTTCACAGAAGGCCCCAACAGCATTCATTAGGAGCGGGTTAATGACTAACTCTCCAGTCATCCGCTGTTATCCCAGTTACCAGGCATCTCAGGTGGAGATGGGCTTTGACATCTCTCAGAGCACCTGGGATCTGCAGTGTCTGACACAAAACAGTTAGTCTTTGTGATGCCCTGCAGAGTAAGATATTTGCATAGATTAGAAATAGAAATCTGTCTTTCATTTGCGGGCAACCCTTTGGAGGAGGCAACCATTCAACCATCTGTGCTGAAAAAATAAGCCTTTGTCTGGAGCCAACCAAACTTGTTTTCACCCAACACATGTTTGCAATGATTTGGCTACTTCTGTTTGAGAACAGGTTCTATAACATTAGTCATGACCAGCCATTTCTTCTCTCTGAACAAGGACAAAGAGTCTAGATTAATACTCTGGTTGTTTTTTTCCTCTTTTTTTTTTTTTTTTCCTGTGTATGTGACTCCATATATATATCAAGACACAGAAGAGTCAAAGGAAGATATATTTAAAAGCTGTTTATTTAATTTATTGTGCCAGAGAATCGCACCCCTGGAAATTTTTAGGTCAATAGTATATTCAGAACAACACAACAAAAATTTGAGAATGACATTGATTGCAATTTGTTTAATAAAGTGATTGGCTTTATTAAAATTATCAAGTCCAAATTGGTTTAAATTAGAAAATTAGGAAGCACTGCTTTTTTGACATTAATTTGACATACTGTGTCTCATCTGCTAGATATGACTTTTGAGGGGCAAGTCCCTTCATAAGTGAGAGAAACCTGTCAAGACACTGTAATTGTGTTGGAGAAGAAATAGATAACTCAGGCCCTACTTTAAGGTGTTAATTGAATGAGAAAACAAAAGATATTAAAAGGAAAATACACACAGGGGTACAAATAAAAGGAAAAAAGAAGAAATCCCTTAATATTGTTATAGAAGTGTTAAAAGAAAACTAGTGAAAAGAAGGACACACTGTAATAGACAGATGGGGGATGAGTCATGAAACCATAGGATTTAAAGAGATTAAGAACCACTGAGTTTGTCAACCCCACTCCAAGCTGTAAGATTTATTACCTTGGGGCTTTGAAAATGTTAGTTTTCCCCTGTTGGTTAAAATGACTCAAGGGATGGGACCACTGTAATTTTTTCCATTTTGCTTTGCTTCTCAGATTCCTTTTTGCCAGCTTTTCTGTCCAGCAAAGGGACTCTTGCTAGCAGTTCATCTTCCCCAGCATGTTCATTCTCCTGACTCAAAGGAAATATTTTTGTAATGTGTTTTAATGATTTGCATAGCAACAGGCTCGTTATAAACACATGGTTTTCACATTTTTCTGGACACGGAAAGAAAAAAGATGGCTTGTGAGAGGTGGATAAATTCTTATTCAAACAGAAGGATACTTAATAATAGCAAGGGGAAGCCAGAAAATTGCTGGCCAAGATCACTGCTTTTAGTTTAGATCTGGGGTTTTTCCAAGTCTTCCTTAAGCAAGGAAGTCCCTCTTTAATTTCTTTAATACTAAGGAGAAAACTTTTAAAAGAAAATGTAATTTTTGAAGAGTGAATTTAGGCTATAAACTTCTAAGTTGCTGAGTACATGCATGGTTTCTAAAATTTTAAATTTTGAGGTTTTTTTTTTTTTTTTTTTAACCAAAACATGTTTGTCTTTGCATTACTCACGTTGAATGTTATGGTTGCACAGTGCACAGGAGCTTCTAATTGTCCTAATGAGGTCAGATAACATTTCCTCCTTTGCCAGGACATCTTAGTAGCTTACCTGTTTGGGTGGAGCTGTCCACGCTATTAATGGTGAGCACTCTACAGAATTGACAGAGTGCAACTACTGCTGTAGCCAGCACACTCACTCCATTTGCCAAGGAAGATTTTAGTACACTCTTGTACATCTGGCGGAGACATCAGGTCCATAGGACCTGTTCCAAGTACCCTCTGTCTGGTGGGTGCTCTGTCTGTTTTCGGTGCTTCTCAGCAGCTATAGATATCCCCTACTTTTAGGATCAGTGATCTATTGTACATCTCCCAGCTTCCAAAGTCCTTGGCTACCAGGCTGTATTCTAGTCAGTCAGGTAAAACTGCCTAGCAGTTATCACCAGGAGATTTTAAAATACTTAATCTCTGTATGGGTTTGCATGGAGCATTCTTAAATGTTAAAGATAGTTCCTGTCTGGGAAGAACCAAGTGGACAAGTTGTCTTTCAACCAACTGAGAATAAGTGCCCACAGTTAAAACTGTGCTGTTTAGGTACCAGAAAGAGGGTAAGTGCATTTCTGTGTGTGAAGTGAATGACAAGGGAGTTAGGTTAATGCATTTTTAAACTCTGATGGGGGTCCCCTTTTTCCAGTTACACATTTGGGCCTATGGCATATTGATGGGAAAGCCAGACTTAGTGAAGCTATATATCTTCATAAGGGTTAAAATGGTGTTTTGGTATGTGCGTGTGTGTCTCTATGTGTGTGCGTGTGTGTGCTTAAACTAGGTTTCAGGAAGTGACCTTACAAGTAGCTTTCTTCACCTTTTCTTTCTTGTAAATACCAATACTTTTCCCCCTTCGACTCTTGCAATCTGCCTTGTGTGCTGTTGTAAACAAGTTAGTGTTCAGCCAGTGTTTAAAGTATCTCTTTTAAAAGCTCTAATTATGGTAGTATTTCCATTTCCTTTTACAACACCCTTTATTTTGTTCCTCCAGTTCTTTTAGTTCTTTTATTATTTTGAAATGTCATTTTAATGGATATTTAAAGTCTACCCTTGGGCTGGGATATAGGGACTCCCTTCAAGTCTTAAGATTCAGCATGAATTCCCTGTGGATAATATAATTTGCTGAGAATAGCAAATTCTCCTCCTGGCCAGCTCTAGCTAGTGAATGGGAAATTGTTCTCTTTATGTTGGTTATTGAGAATGGAATTATTTCTGCCAGATATTTTAGATATTTTAAGATGCAGTTGATATTGGGATCTAATCTCAAACATTCTGTGTGGTTAATGTAATGTACAATGTGATGAGAGAAGATGGCTGTCTGTAATAAACAGTGCAGCCTTGGAGGGAAGAAGAATTACCTTCCCAAAATGAGATAAGTTGATTGTCATTTGCATTGTTTTTTATTTCAACCTTTATTAAGTACCTCTTCTGTGTTAGACACTTTGCTAGTTAGTGGGAATGTAGGGAATGTAATAACAGGTCTCAACTCCCCACCTCCCTCCCACTCCCACCACAGAGCTATATCTCCAAGCAGCTTTTATTTCATTTCCGTGTATTTGATTTACTAGAGATTTATTTGAATTTGTCTTTAAAGTCTACATTGCTGACACTGTTTACTTCCAGGAGAAGGCTATGCCACTGCTTTGGTGAAACCCGGGGCAAATGTCTCCTGGGACCAGAACCAGCTTCATGGGTCTGTGACTTGCACGGTTAGTTGCACAGTACCCCATGCTCAGAAATGCCCTGTAGTTGGTTTAGTGCTCTGCTGTTGCCATCCCAAAATTTTTGGTTTTTGAACACTGGACCCTGCATTTTCACTTTGCACTAGACTCTGCACATTAAGTAACCAGCCCTTCCCAGGACAAGGACAGCCTCCTGTTCCTCATATGCGCTCTGCTTGTTCTGTTGTTATCTTGTGATTTATTCTTAAATATTGGTGGATTTACTGATTTGAATCTACTGTTATGGGTGTGATCAAATAGAAAAAGTAAATTTAATAAACCCTCAGGGGAACAAAAATAAAATTTTCACTGTCTTTGCAAGTAAGAAAATAGAAATGTAGCACTGGTAACCATTTCTGCTCCTGGACCTGACTCACTGGGAAATCCTGGCAGGAATGGGGGAGGTGTGGTTAAGTCAGTTTGATTTCTTTTAGGAAAGCTGATTGGATTAGCTTGTCTTGATCCTCAACTAGGATTTTCTTATGTTTTACTGTGAAGAAGATGACTCTTAAGAAAGTTTATACTTTTCTTAATTAAATCTAGACTATACTGTAGTGCCTACTTCATAGTACAAGTTGTCCAAATACATGAAGTTGCTTCTTGTTTGTTTCTTTGCTCTTAAGAAAAAGATATGGTGTGAAAGATATGCAGTTAGGCCGGGCGCGGTGGCTCACGCCTGTAATCCCAGCACTTTGGGAGACCGATCACCTGAGGTCAGGAGTTCGAGACCAGTCTGACCAATGTGGAGAAACCCCATCTCTACTAAAAATACAAAATTTACAGGTATGCATGGTGGTGCATACCTGTAATCCCAGTTACTAGGGAGGCTGAGGCGGGAGAATTGCTTGAACCTGGGAGCAAGAGGTTGTGGTGAGCCGAGATCACCCCATAGCACTCCAGTCTGGGCAACAAGAGTGAAACTCTGTCTCAAAAAAGAAAGAAATAAATAAAGAAAGAAAGGAAGGAAAGGAAAGGAAGGAAAAAGGAAAGAAAGAAATGCAGCGGTAGTTAGCTGTTGAGGCAACCTACTGCTACTGGAACAATGAAGTAGAGACAAATAAGATGAAGTTAACTTAGCCGTAAACATAATCTAGCTGTTTCTCTGATATTCTTTCCCTTTAGGGAAAACAAGTAGTAAAATAAATCAGTGTTCTTTTGTAATATCACTTGAATTAACTCATTATTTATTGTAGGTACCTATAATGAAGGGGAAACTCAGAATTTCAAAAGGAAATAAATCAGACACATTATTCATATTTCAAAAGAAGTCTTCATGTAATGTTTGTGTTCTTTAATGCATCTGAGATGTTTGATTGAGATGCTTTATAAAGCAAGATATGCTTATATGTATGTTTTAACCATTAGAAAAACAAAGTTTACCAAAAAAAAATAGGTTGAGCATCCCTAATTCAAAAATTCAAAATCTATAATGCACCAAAATCGAAAACTTTTTGAGCACCAACATGATGCTCAAAGGAAATGCTCATTGAAGCATTTAGGATTTCTGATTTTTGGATGAGAGATGCTCTACTGGGTAAGTATAGCAAATATTTCAAAATCTGAAATCCCAAACACTTCTTGTCCCTAACATTTTGCATAAGGGGTACTCAACCTGTTTAGTATACTTCAAAGAAGTGATAATTTTATTATTATATCTTTAAATCATATGGTTAATGTGTTTATTAGTATTTGGTCTATTTGGAACTTTTCTCAAAAGCAAACAAAAATAACGTGCTTCTGTTGAGGTATTTTGAAAATAAGTTCTTAAGCAGAGGTATTGGTTTTTATCCTTTGTGAATTCCTTGATTTTCAAAGATACATTTATTCATTTGTTCATTCATTCATTGATTCCAAATTGTTCTTTATTCGTGTTACATTGCAGGACTGAGAAAGATTAAACAGTTCAGCCCATGAAATCATAAAGGTTTGTAATAGAGCATGAGTTAAAATAGTCTACTTTTTCTAAAACTTGAGTAGAAGACGATGATGCCATATTGTAGTGTTTACCTTTAACAAAGGTGTGAAAAGAAGGGGAAAAAACACCAGAAGCTATGTGAAGAGGTGTTTTGTCATGTCGAAGCATGCAGGCTGTGCCTTATTAATTTTTAAGAGACACCCCCTTCCCCATAAAGGATTCTCAAGATTGTAGGGGTATCATTATAATGGGTGGGATTGAGAATGGGGTGTTAATTTCAAAAATGGATTTAAAAAAAAATCTTGACGTTGGAAGAGGTGCAAAGAATAGATGTTTTATAATCGTTTGCTCTACCTTTTTCCTGAATATCAGCATTGGGACATTCATTTCCAGTGGAGTGGGTGGAGAGAGAGGAGGGAAGTGATAGATGGGCTACATCCACATGTTAAAGAAACTCACAGTGTCTGAGCAGCAGCAGAATCTAGAAAGCACAAGAATCCAAAACCTCAAAACCTCCCCAGCCTGAGGATATTATAGTTCTATGTGGTTCTGTGGAAAAATGTAGTTGCGTTCCATCACCGGATATAATGTAACAGTAGTAGTCATGGTAGCAGCTAACATTTATGTGCAAGATGCTTTGCTAAGTATCTCAGATTATTATCTTTTTCAGTCTCCACTAGAACTCTATAAAGTGGGCACCCTGAAAAAGAACTGTTTGTTTTTTTAAATAAAAGAAGTTTTTCCTCTAACAAGTGGAGTAGATTTAGGTCGTCACATAAATGGAGTCTTTTACATTACTTTGTCAGAGAAATACATCCGTCCATGCCTTTTATCACTGGCTTTATCAGAGTACCAGGGAGTTTAGTTCTATCAAAAAGTCAACAAAGAAAGCCAGAGGGCTGACCTACCAGTAAGATCAGAGATTATAAACTAGTACTGTGAGGGCTGATTCTGGTCTTCAGGTGGGTTTTGTTTCACCAGGATCCTTTTTGAAAGAACTGAATTGGGATGCCTTGCAGAGAGGCATGTGCTGTCTAACTGGCCCTAGTTCTCCACTCCGTAGGGAGTTATAGTCAGCAGCATTTACACATTCATGTGACCTGCCGGCCTTGTAGGTATTTAGGTCCTGACTTCTGATACTTGCACTTTCTGTATAACTTGAAGTGCATCTCAGTACTCGGGTCAGCCTATACCTCTTCATTGACCCAGTTGATTTTATGTCATTCAGTGTCCAGCTGTTTTAACACTTTAGCTGCCTATAACAGACTGTAGATGGTTGAGCTGAGTGTGAGAGTATAACTTCCCTAAGTGCTCACTTGAAAACTTTATTTCTATTTAAAGATCACTCCGGAGGGCTAGATTTTATGTCCCTGTCAACCTTCTATTGCAGAGCCATGGCTCAAATTATTTAGATTTCCTCTCTTTGTTGCTCACAATATCTGTCTCATCTCTGATTACCCATAAAAGGTTCATGCATAGAAAGAGTACCAAGCATCTTGTAGGCCAATAAAGACATCATTCAAATCTTAAACAAACACAGCCTATTTGAGAAAGAGCCCTTTGCCTTATATCAAGACAGACCAGAATGATAGAGTTTTATATCTAAATATGAAACCCCACATATCCACAGATCACAGAGACCAGTTGCTTTGTTTTACAGATGAAGAAACTGATAAACAGACAGATAAGGGGACTCTGCCCATAGTCACACAGCTGTTTAGTGACAAGCCTGGCTCTTAAGCTGGTTCTGGAATGGTTTTAGGTGAACCAAGCATGCTGACATGGGAGAGCCCATAGATAGGATTTATTTAAACGTTCAAAAAGTCCTTGCCAATCTTCCCCTCCCCTTCCCTACACCCCCACTCCCCTCCCCCTCCCCCTCCCCTCCCCTTAGCTGTAACAGCTAAGACACACTGTGGAATTGGAAGGGATGAGTTTTGTCAAAGAGAAGGAAGTCGTTTAGACAGAAGAAACAAAGGGTAGAGGGAAACAGGCACTTCTTTGAGTGAGTCCTTTAAATAGTGACCATTATGTAGAGAGTGGAACTAAAATGGGTTTTATTTAACGTCTTTATCAGTGATCTCCAGCCCTGGGCACATAGTGAAAGTGCCAAGCTTTCAGATGACACTAAGTCCTTTAGAAGGGTGGAAAATTGAGACATTGCAAGTAAACAGTAGAAAGGTGTCAGCAGGTGTCAAGTTACCAGGTGTGACTCAAATAATGATACTGCTTTCTGGTGTACTTTGTAAAAGCAGAGGAGGAGTAATCATAGCGGGACATGTTGCAACATGTTTCAGTTTACAGCCTCCTAACTCTCAAGGTCAGCTCGTGAATCTTGTGCTTGCAGCTGGGGAAAGTGAGTAGACATTTCGCCTGACGTTTGCTGCCAGCATAAAAATGAGTTACCGTTATTCAGAGCAAAGTCCAGCAACTTTGACGTAAGTTTAACTGAAATGCGAGTTAGACACATGGTCCTTTAGTAGAAAATCACAGAGATGAAGCAATGTTGGAAGCAAATGCTTTTGACCAGCATAAATGTTTTGAAGAAGGTAGAAAAGATGTTTACGACAGTGACTAATGTGAGAAACCCATAGGTCTAAGGAAAACATGAAAAGGTCAGTAATTTGGATCCTTGCAATAAAATGGCCAACTGTGAAAATATAGCTACTGATGAGGATACTGATGGAAAATTTGAAGCAAGTTATATATCTGCTCGAACTCTGTGTGTTTTGAATGATTGTCGAAATCAGCAAAGAACTAGTATTTTGGTTTAATCTTCAAGGAAAATAATAGCTGGAAATAAAACAATATAAAAACAAAACACTACAAAGGAGAACATACATTAGTTTAGTGTGGGAAGTAGGAAAAAAAGAAAAAAGAAGGAGAATGGACTTGAAGACCTCACTCTCTGGTGTTTATTTCTTGCTCAGGCTCTGTAAACTCCCCAAAATTAAATTCTTGTGTTTAGAATCAGGAGATGATGCTAGCATAGCTATTGTAAGGATGAGTTCAGAAAGCACTTGCCACTGTGCTCAGCACATAGTAGGTATTCAAATAATGTTGGTTTTTTTTAAACAAAGAAGATATACTAGAAGGTTGCAGGAAACTGCTGCATCCCTCAGAGAGCTGTGCTGGTATCAGTCACCTGGCAGAAGATTCTCTGTGACCCACACTAACCAGAAACATAGGGGAAGAGCATTCTGGGAAATGGAGTGCAGCCTAGTCAGGTTGAGACATTACAATGCCACTATGAGGCTTTGTACATTATTAATGATTAGTAAAACCCAAATCACTGTAAACCATACCCTACTAGAAACTCTGCTGAGTACAAATTTCCTACTGACTCATGAGTTCCAAAATTCAAAATTACTCCCCCAAAACAAATGATTTGATATTATTGAAGGTAAGTTCAAATTTGTCCCTAATTCTCTCAGGCAATTCCCAAAAGTGGAGTTGCAAAAAATAATTTAAGCAAACATTTTGTGTTGTTATCATAGACATATATTTCCCCGGGAGGTTCCCCGCCCTCATCCCAGTCCCACACGAGGGAGCAGATCTGCTGCAGAGGACGTGGGCTAGTCCCGTGTCCTGTGCGGAGTGTGGGAAGGCTAAGATTATCAGGCCCGTCCGAGGAGACAGGATAAAGCGGGCCTTGCCTCACAGCTTGCCAGATGGTCAGAGCAGCTGTTCAGAACAGGGAAGCCAGGTTGGCTGCCACAGGACGGGCCAGGCTGACCCAATGGTAATCTCACAGTACTTGTAACTTGAAGAGACTATAGTCTGAAAAGATAAACAGATTCCAGTGAAAGATTATTTAAAGAGACAATGGACCCCTGATGAGTGACACTTATTTAAAAAATAAAAGTAAGACATGGGGCCTGTTGGTTCTTTGAGTGTGGGCTTCACATTACATGCATCAGTATTGCCTGTGGCATTTAAAAAAAAAAATAGGTTCTTGTACCCCAGTCCTGACTCCCTGAATCAAAATCTGTTTTTGTTCATTGCCACGGGTGAATCTTATCATTTAAGTTTGGCTAAATGGAAGACAACTGTATCCTGATGTCTTTTCAGCTGTAGCTGGTCTTTTCTGTTAGTAGATGGATGTTAGAGAATCTCAGGGGGGATTTTGGGGAACTGGGAAGGAATTAAAGAGTTGCAAAGCTTGAAACATCTGGTTCAGGCTGAGGAATTTAGAGAATACATGGCACGGTCTTATTTAGTAGAAAAATTGTGGGCATCTTGCTGGGGATCCTAGAAGGAACAGAATGGAGAATCCAAGGTTCTTCTATAGCAGTTTTGTACAGTTGATTGTATTTCCTCTCTTTCAGAATATTTTAGCCTTCTAGGTAGTTAAACTTCTATAATGCACAGTAGATAATGCATAATATAATGAGTAATACATGTCCTAAATAAGTGTAGGGGATATATTAAATACTATTTATTGTGTAAGAATTTAGCCTTTTGTGCACCCTTTATTTATTAAATTTATTATTCCTATAAGAATAATAATAACTGGTCTGAATTATACTACTCTAGGACCCTAAAACTTTAAACATGACTTCCCACTGTTTCTGCAGGCTTTGAAGTTACAGATTGAATTTTAGTTTTTAAAGTGAGAATTTTGCAAAACTGAGAATTCTACACATGGATTTCAGTAATTCTTTTGCCACTCTCTGATTTATTCATTTTTACTGCATTTAGGTAAGTGTAAGACGAAATAATAGGTAAATTAAGAAAACAGTAAAAGAATTTCAGCCAAAAAAAATTCAAGGTTGTGAAAACATTTTTTCTATTATCAGTTTTTTGAAAAAATGTTATTTCTGGCACTGGTTCATGAAATACTTGATTTCAACTCCCAACTAGAAGTACACTATATTTAAGTAAAAAAAAAAAAAAAAAAAATACAGAGAGGCTTGGTTCTAGATAGCAGTTGTCTTAATTTTCCAGACATCTGCTGCTACTTCCTTACTATACATTGAGAGATTTTGTGTGTTGCATTTGCATACATGCAAACACACCCATGATTTTATGATGTGCTGACTCTTGTTAAGAGTACTTGAAAGCATTATCCTGAGATCTAATATTCTGACAAACTTGTTTCTTTTTGAGGTGGAGTCTTGCTCTGTCGCCCAGGCTGGAGTGCAATGGTGCGATCTCGGCTCACTGCAACCTTTGCCTCCCAGGTTCAAGCAATTCTCCTGCCTCCGCCTCCCCAGTAGCTGGGATTAGAGGTGCCCACCACCATGCCTGACTAATTTTTGTAGTTTTAATAGAGTAGGGGTTTCACCATGTTGGCCAGGCTGGTCTCAAACTCCTGACCTCAGGTGATCTGCCTGCCTCAGCCTCCCAAAGTGCTAGGATTACAGGCATAAGCCACTGCACCCAGCCCTAATAGTCTTTAACCAAAATTTTCACACTTATTTTTAAAAATATGGTTTGAAAATATTTTATCCACCACAAGTTGGAAATTGCCAGGTAAAAGAAAACTGTTTTTTTTTTTTTAAACTTTATTTTAGATCCAGGGGTTCTGTGTGGGTTTGTTATATAGGTAAATTGTGTGTCATGGGAGTTTAGTGTACAGATTATTTCATCACTCATGCAATAAGCATAGCACCTGATAGGTAGTTTTTCAGTCCTTACCCTCCTCAAGTAGGCCCTGGTGTTTGTTATTCCCTTCTTTGTGTCCATGTATGCTAAATGTTTAGCTCCCACTTAAAAGTGAGAACATGTAGTGTTTGGTTTTCTGTTCCTATGTTAGTGCACTTAGGATAATGACCTCCACCTGCATCCATGTTGCTGCAGCGGACATGATCTTGTTATTTTTTGTGGCTGCATAGTATTCCATGGTGTATATGTAACACATTTTATTTATCCAGTCTACCACTGATGGACATTTAGGTTGATTCCATGTCTTTGCTATTGTGAATGGTGCTACAGTGAACATACATGTGCATGTGTCTTTATAATAGAATGATTTATATTCCTTTGGGTATATAACCCATAGTGGGATTGCTGGGCCAAATGGAAATTCTGCCTTAAGTTCTTTGAGAAATCGCCAAACTGCTTTCTGCCATGGCTGATTTACCATGGCTAATTTGCATTCCCACCAGCAGTGTATAAGCATTCCCCTTTCTCAGTTATTTTTAGACTTTTAATTAATAGCCATTCTGACTGATGTAAGGTGGTATATACCTCATGGTGGTTTTGATTTGCATTTCTGTAATGATTAGTGGTGATGAGCATTTTTTCTTATGCTTGTTGGCCGCATATATGTCTTCTTTTGAAAAGTGTGTGTTTGTGTCCTTTGCCCGCTTTTTAATGGGATTGTTTGTTTTTTCCTTGTTAATTTGAAAATCTGTATTCTTTACACCCAGTTCACTGAATACTTTTTTTTTTAAAGGGTGTCATGAACTATTTAACCATTATACTCTAAAGCAGGCATTTTTCCTTTCTGGGTTAAAATGATTATTTTCTAATTTAGGACATTGTATAATTATAGTATAATTATAACTAGAATATGATTAGAAATTCATTTAAAGCTTTGAACATCTGAAGAATGGTGAGTTGAATTACAGATATTCTTGCCTGTTGCTGTTATACTTGCATTTTATCTCAACACACACACACACACACACACACACACTACAGGACTGAACCATTTTACTTCTTTTCACTCTGGCCCAACATATAAATAATTGATTAGAGAGCATTAAAGTAGGTGAAGGGAATCCGTTTCACTTTCGATCATGAGAATAAAGTACTCCTATATTTTTAATTGTCCAGATCAAGCTTGTCCAACCCGCAGCCCACGGGCCACATGCAGCCCAGGATGGCTTTGAATGTAGCCCAACACAAATTCACGTGGACATTGTACAGATTCTCCTCTTGTGGCTTTCACTTAAGAAACAGAATTTTGTAAGGATAAGCACGTTTCAAATCATCAAATTGAATCCCTCTTTCAAGAAACCAGTCTTGTAGTCACATGATTATTGACCAGGGCAAAGAAGCCCAGGAATATGCTTTTTGAGTGGCATCCTCTGCCACATCCTCCACTAAACATGTTTAGCCATGGCTTCCCTCCCCTACCCTGTGTGCAGCCCAAAGACCGACTCCCTGTTCCACTCTCAGTTCTTCCACCTTTTCTCTGGGTCCTCAACACTTCGTCTGGGGTGACTCCAATTTCATGTCATTTTCGAATATCTTTAATATCTGCTTCTCATAGATTCCTTGCTTTTGATTTCCAACCACACTTTGTTTTTTCTATATTAAAAATTAACCACAAAGTATTTCATAATTTTATACTTCCTAATTACTATTGAATATCTCTATTACCATTGGATGCCTTTTCTTTTTTTTTTTTTAATTTGCTTTCTGTTAACTTACCCATTGCTTTCATCAGTTTTTATCTGTTCCTTCTTGAGTCCTTGAAAAAGCATGTCCATCATCGATTTTGCTTATATTTGCCTCTTGAAAGTTACCAGAGGACACTGCCAGCCCTGAGCCAGGGGCCTTTTCTCACTTCTAGACAACATGAGACATGGAGAGCCCTCTCCTCAAAATCCTCTCCTTCCTTGGCTTTTGGTGACCTTCACCTTATCTCATCTCTGACCTGCTTATTTTCATCTTCCAATCTCCAATTTCCTGGAACCCTGTCCTTCTTCTAAATTTTTCTCTATATTTGCTGTGCAATAGAGGTTAAGTATTTTTAGCCTTTAGAAGTAATTTTTTGGGTTTTTTTGAGA
The DNA here is from genome assembly GCF_024542745.1 of Macaca thibetana thibetana. NCBI lineage: Eukaryota > Metazoa > Chordata > Mammalia > Primates > Cercopithecidae > Macaca > Macaca thibetana. The sequence goes on from NC_065578.1 coordinate 148,738,376, forward strand.
CAGGGTCTTACTCTGTTGCCCAGACTGGAGTGCAGTGGCACAATCACAGTTCACTGTAGCCCTAAATTCCTGGGCTCGCGTGAAACTCCCATCTCAGCCTCCCAAGTAACTGGGAACACAGGCATGCATCACCACGCCTGGCTAAATTTCTTGATTATTATTATTATTAGTTTTGTGTGTGTGGAGATAATGTCTCACTATGTTGCCCAGGCTAGCCTAGAACTCCTCGGCTCAAGCAGTCCTCCTGCCTCAGCCTCCCAAAGTGCTAGGACTACAGACATGAGCTACCACGCCCAGCCCTAGACGTAATTTTTGACAAACGTGGCCTAATTTTGTACCATTTACCCACATCTTATTCTTGATTTCTTAGTGACAGAGGACAGTCATTCATTCATTTATATACTGAATATCTGCTGTGTGCTGGGAACTGGATGTATAAGCCGAATACAGCCTTTTTCTTAAGCGCATATTTATGGCCCCTCTAATTGTTGTTACATTCTTGCTTCAGCGTCCTCAGAGTGGTGATGACAACTATTTGTCAATCATCTCTACCCACAATACTCAGCTCAATCTTTGTAGGAACCAGAACGGTAGACAGTGATGAACTGTTACTTACTTGCTGTCTTCTCTTGACTTTAAATCCTCCGTTAAATATCCCATTTTTCTATAAGTAGCTTCAAGATTCTTTCACTGTCACAAATTGAAAATCTGTCACCTGACCTCCCTCTCCCCACCAATGTCATTTGTTACACTAGACCCCGACAGTTCCTTCAGGCTCCTCCTCTGCTTAGTAGACATTTCCATACTTGGAGTCAAATTGTTGTCTTTGTGCTAGTAGTCATTTTTTAAGAGAGGCTTTTTGGTGAAATATAACATATGCACAGAGAAGTGCAAAAATGGAAAGTGAGGCCGGGCGCGGTGGCTCACACCTGTAATCCCAGCACTTTGGGAGACCGAGGTGGGTGGATCATGAGGTTAGGAGATCGAGACCATCCTGGCTAACACGGTGAAACCCTGTCTCTACTAAAAATACAAAAAAAAATTAGCTGGGAGTGGTAACAGGCGCCTGTAGTCCCAGCTACTCGGGAGGCTGAGGCAGGAGACTGGTGTGAACCCGGGAGGTGGAGCTTGCAGTGAACCAAGATTGCGCCACTGCACTCCAGCCTGGGCAACAGAGTGAGACTCCATCTCAAAAAAAAAAGAAAAAAGAAAAGCGTACAGCTCCATGAATCTTTGTAAAGTGAACACACCCATGCAGTCAGTCCCTACATCAAGAATCAGAGCATCACCAGCCACTCAGAATCTGTCTTTGTGCTCCCTCTCAGTGTCTGTGGATCAGGATAACCATTATCCTGAATTCTAATACCATATATTAGTTTTGCTTTTCTTTAAATAAAAAACAAAAAACTTTTTAGGTAGAGTAATACAGTATATGCTCTTTGATGTCTTACTTCATTGATCAACATTTTGTGAGTCATCTATATTGTTGTGTATAGAGATCATTTATTTTCGTTGCTGCATAATATTCCATCAAAGGAAGACATACATTACAATTTACCCATTCTACAAAGGACATTTGAATTGTTTACATTTAGGAGCTATTAAGAATGGAACCGTGTTGCTGTGAACATTTCTCGTACATGTCTTAAGAATGGAACCGTGTTGCTGTGAACATTTCGCGTACATGTCTTATGGACAGTCTCACACAGGCTCTGATGAATGTACTTATTTCTGCTGAATTTGCATATGCTAGTTTAAATCAATAGTTTTCCAAAAATTGTATTACTGCCAGCAAAATGAAAAGCAAATTGTAAGGCTGAGAAATCTTAAATACTTGATCTTGTGTTTTTTTTTTCTTTCTTTCTGTATTCAATTTGTTATTCATTATGCAAATGTAAGTACCTTTTATGTTTGAGGCCCTCAGGGGATATCAGTAATCATAAAAGCAAGTATCCTGGCATTTATTCAGTTGCAAATCCTGTTGATCTTTTTTTTTCTTCCTTGAGACAGGGTCTTGTTCTTTCATCCAGGCCTTAGTGCAATGTTGCAATCATAGCCCACTGCACCCTCCTGGCCCAGGAGATCCTCCTACCTCATCCTGGGTATAGTTGGGGCTACAGGCATGTGCCACCATGCCCGGATAATTTTTTTTTTTTTTTTTTTTGGAGACGGAGTCTTGCTCTGTCACCCAGGCTGGAGTGCAGTGGCCGGATCTCAGCTCACTGCAAGCTCCGCCTCCCGGGTTTACGCCATTCTCCTGCCTCAGCCTCCCGAGTAGCTGGGACTACAGGCGCCCGCCACCTCGCCCGGCTAGTTTTTTTGTACTTTTTAGTAGAGACGGGGTTTCACCGTGTTAGCCAGGATGGTCTCGATCTCCTGACCTCGTGGTCCACCCGTCTCGGCCTCCCAAACTGCTGGGATTACAGGCTTGAGCCACTGCGCCCGGCCGCCTGGCTAATTTTTAAAAACTTTTTTTGTAGAGACAAGGTCTCACTGTATTGCTCAGGTTGGTCTTGAACTCCTGGGCTCAAGCAATCCTTCTCCCTTGGCCTCCCAAAGTGCTAGGATTATAGGCGTGAGCCACTGCGCTTGGCTGATCTTTCTTAATATTAACAGTAATGATGACTCCTGATATTTCATGAGTGTTTATGGCCAAGCACAATTCTAAGCTCTTCATCCCTGTTAACCGATTTAGCCCTCGTAACCACTTTTTGAGTTAGTACTGTTATTCTGATTTCACAGAATAGGAAACTAAGGCACAGAGAGGTTGAGTAACTTGCCCGCACAGTTTGAGTACATGACAGAGCTGTGATCCAAGCCTACACAGTGAAGCTCCAGAATCCACACATTTACCACTATGTGCCGTGCCTTTCCAGTTAAATCCATTCTAGCCCACTCTGCCCCCAATTTATGTCTCCTCACCTCCAGCCTTAAATACAATGAGATGGTAAAGAGCACAGGCTTTAGAGTCAGACAGACTTGGATTTGAATTCTGCTGTGCCATTCACTCTGTGTGTGACCTCAGGTGAATTATTTATCCTTCTTAAGACTCAGTTTCTCCATGAATGAAAGAAGCTCTTGTGAAGATTACACTGATTAATAGAAAAGCACACTTTGTAGTACCTAACACTATCATCATTATTATTTGACCTCCTAATTAGTATCTGTACCACCCATTTATATAATGTGGTGTACATACCAACTCTAAAGCATCCTTCTAAAGGACTGCTTTCATCGTTTTCCTTCCTTTGTCAAAAATATATAATGTCTTACTATTGCTTAGAAGATAAAGACAAACATTCAGAGGCATTTGAAGCATGGCAAGCCTCTATATTCGTTTCTGTCTTCTGCTTCCTTGCATAGCCCTATTTTACTTGTCTGTGCCATTCAGTGTCTCTGGACACCCTGGGTTTCTCACTTCTTCCTCTCCTCTTTGCATTAGTTGAAGTATCTCCCTTTTCCTCTTTCCTTCTTGCCTTAGAAGCCTCCTTTGCCTTCCAGACTCACCTCTGGGCATTCATTTAACACGTTAATTCTTTCCTAAGTATAAGGCATTCTGCAATATACAGAGTGACGCAAAATGTCAGCCCTGTCCTGAATGGGATTTTCAATCTTTTTGGGTAGATTAGATGGTCACATAAAAGTATTTGAGCAACATAAGTAGTATGTTTTGGATGCCAGCTGGAGGTACCTTTCATGGGTGGAATGCTAAGGAGGAGCTTTGGAGGCGGGCATTATTCAGTGATCTCCAGAGAAACAGAACTAATGAGATGTGTATGTAAATAGGGAGAGAAACTTATTGTAAGGAATTGGCTCATATAAATGGGGAGATTTGACAAATGCAAAATCTGCAGGGCAGGCCAGCAGACTGGAGACCCAGGGAAGATTTGCAGTTCAGGTCCAAAGTCTTGCTTCTGGGTGGTCCATCTTTTCTCTGTAAGACCTTCAACTGATTGGACGAGGCCTACTCACATTGTAACAAGCATTACTTTACTTGTCTACTGCTTTACTCAAAGTCTACTGATTTAAATGTGTTAATCTCATCAAAAAATACCTTCACAGAAACATCTAGAAAAATATTTGACCAACTATATGGATATCATGGCTAGCCAAATTAACACATAAAATTAACCGTGACAAGAGATGTCCCTGTGGTGAGTCAGCATTGTTAGGCAGGAAAACAGCCTGGACCAGGGGCTATAAGCCTGTTTTCTCCCCCAAATACCCAAAGAGGTAGCTCCCATCAGTATCAAGGGCTCACTGATGGATGAGTGGAAAGTGTGAAGGGAGAACATTCTGAGCCGAGGAAATTATGTAAGAGGAGAGGAAAATTGCAGCGCAAAATCCTCAAGGATACCTAGAATGTGGTAGGAAGCAAATAATTGTAGCACAGATAGCCCTGGATTGATATTTCCGCTAAAGAATTTTTTAAAGTTCGAGGTTTCCCTATTACTGTTGGGTCACACGTTCACAGGATGAAATCTCCTTCTGTATCTTGAAACTAAGTCATGCAATGTCTTCTCTAGAATTTTAATCTGATGAGGTCATTAAGGAAAAATATTTTCTAAATCTAGAGTTCCCAATGTGTTCATTATAAAATGAATTCATTTTTTTCTTCTCATAAAACCCTATGTTTTGAAAAAATGTATCTACTTTAGTACTTACTAAAATTATTTTGTCAAACACCATATATTGATCCTTAGCATGAAGTGAGTAGTGTAACTTAACATAATTTTACATAATTAATATTCTAGTTGGCTTGGACAGTCCATTTTGGGCAAAGTATCAAGGATTTTTCATTCATTGTTCGTGCATGCATTCAATAAGTATTTACTTGAAGACGGTTTGGGGGATAAAAAAATAAATATTTACTGAGCATCTGTTGTATGCAAGGAAACTTCTGGTTACTGGTAATACAGCACTGAACAAAACAGATTAAGTCCTTGATCTCCTGAAGGTCACCTTTTTTCATATATTTGTAGTAGTTTATGACTCTGTCAATGTTTTCACAGAGTTCAAATTAAGAATTATAAAAGCATGTAGTACTGTAGTTATCTGAATCATCAAAATCAGCTACCAAATTGTATTCTCTCAAACAATTGTGAAACAATGTATTTTAATTCCTAAATAATAGCTTGTTTTCATGTAATATTATTACAGACCTCCTTCACTAAGATGATAAATATATAGAAGATGGTCATGTGAACGTATCTATTTCTGGGTGGTAAACTATAAAGGGGTCCATTATGTTTATTCTTATTTGCATATACTTATGATCATATTCTTCTTTAGACTTAAATCTGTGATCATGACTTTTATGAGGAAATCATCCTGTCTATAAGCATGATCATTCCTTTAAGAATTGATGACAAGTACACGGAACGGGCTAACATGAAAAAGTGAGGCAATACTTGGGATTTCATTCTGTGAGGAAAATGTACTGGACTTAGTTTACCAATGTGAAGTCGGTGGTGGCTCTAGATGAGTTTTCATAGAAACAAGAAACTTTAAATGGCAGAAACGCATGACTTAGTAACTCTGTTATTAATTGCACTAACTTATTTTTTCTCCCCACTCTTTTTAGTGCATGCCTTTTGATAAAGTTACACTGCAAAGACCATTTTTAATGTTACTAAAAATGATGGTGTTTTTAAAGTATAGTGATTTGATAATAGGACTCAAGTGGGAAGAAAGGAAATACCCTTTACTTGGGTCTTCCAGAGATTTTGCTAAACCCTGGGTGAGAGCAGTGTTTCATTTCCCGATTCCTACCACCTGTCCACTTATTCACTGCACGTTTACTACATGGTCTCGTTGCCATTCTTCATCTGGACTCAAAAATCAAATAATAGAAATCAGATGGAAATATGTGTGGACTTCATTCTATAAAGATAGTTCTTTTACAAAAATAGGAGCCAGAGGATTTGAGGGACAGGGAAGAGGAAGAAGATGATAAAAAGAAAAAGGGAGAATCCATTATTATGTCAAAGATACTTCCTTTTTTAAAATGATTGGATCAAATGTTTGACTGACGTGGTTTGATGACTATTTTGAACGTATAGGTTTTAATGAAAGATTATGTGGTTATAATTTTTAAAAGACCGTCAAATCCATTTCCCCCAAATCTATTTTGTCTGTCCGTTTTCAAAAAGTGAGAAGTCTTTATCTGAAAGGTTTAGTTTAGTTGCTCAGGATTCTTTCTCCCATACACCACATCCAGCCTTCAAAATATGTCTAGATTCTGACTACTTCCTTCTGTGTGCACTGCTAGCTCTCTAATCCAGTCTGCTGTCATTTTTCCTGGCTGGCATCTCCGCTTCCACCCTTGCCCCTCACAGTCCAGTGTCTACAAAGCAGCCAGTACCATCTTGTTAAATGGGTATCCGTTTGTGCAGCTCCTTTGCTCAGTACCTTCCTTCCACTGGTTTGCCATCTTAGAGGAGTCAGAACCCTTACTGTGCCCTGCGAGGCCTTTTGTGGTTTGTACCACTTCCTGCCTTTTCTGTCAGCCCAACAATTCATCCTCTTGCTCACTCTTTGCTACACTGACCTCTTGACCATTCATGAATGCACCACACTAGCTCTCCTGAAAGCCTTTCTACTTGCCATTCCCTTTGTTTGAAGCGAAAACCTCCATCCCCCAAATATCCACAGTGCTAGTTCCTCATTTTTTTTTTTCAGATCTTTGTTCAGAGTTTGCTTTTATCAGAGAAACCTTTCTTGACCACCTCCTACCTTGTTACTCTCTGTGTTTCTTGCCTGCTTTTTTCTCATTGGACCTATTGTTTATTTACTTGATTTTTGCTGTCTTCCCCACTAGACTGTGAGCTCCATGAGCATGGGTTTCATTCACTGTGATATCCCTAGTGCCTAGAATAACTCCTGGCATGTAGTGGGTGCTCATTAAGCTTTTGTCAAATGGATGGATAAATAAATAATGGAATATATGTATATGTACATTTCTAATATTTTACCAGTAAACTAAGTAGGTTTACTTTTTAAATAAAAGTTCTATAAAAAGATAAGAAATCATTATACTAATATTAATAGAATCTGACAGCTTTTATAATGATTTCTACCCAATAGATTTTGTGCTGGTTTTATGAACGTATTAACAGATTTTAGGAGGCCATATATTTTCTGCAATCATAATTTTTTTTTTTTTTTTTTTTTTTTTTTTTTGAGACGGAGACCCGCTCTGTCACCAAGCTGGAGTGCAGTGGCACGATCTTGGCTCACTGCAACTCTGACTCCCTGGTTCAAGCGATTCTTCTGCCTCGGCCTCCCGAGTAGCTGGGACTACAAGTGCGCACCACCATGCCTGGCTAATTTTTGTATTTTTAGTAGAGACGGAGTTTCACCATGTTGGCCAGAATGGTCTCAATCTCTTGACCTTGTGATCTGCCTGCCTCAGCCCCTCAAAGTGCTGGGATTACACGCGTGAGCCACCACGCCCAGCCTGTAATCATTTTTTTTTTTGGTTTGTTTTTTTAGGAAAAGCCCGCTGAGATTATTTTATTTTATTTTTGTTTTGAAAGAGAGAATTTGAATACCTACTTAGTACTTCTTTTCTGGAGAGTGCTCTCCTTTGAATATGGTCTGATGCCCACAGGGTGTGCCCCATACAGCCACTGACTGCCCCAAACTGGCATCCTCCCTGGGCTTCATGCCCCTGAATTTTTGGTCCCCAAAGAAATATTTAATGTGCTCCTATTCTGGTTTCTAATGAGAGAGTTTTAAGTTCTTAAGTCTAGGATGAAAAGGAGGAATGTGTTTATAGCAGCCTTCTTTCATGAAATGAAAGAATTTCTCTGATTTGGGAATTACAGTTTTCTGCTTGGCAATCCCCCATCCCTCTACCCATGTCCTAAACAAAGGGTTTCCTTCTATTTATGTGTAGTCACTTGTCACTTTGGCCATCATTTTTTTCACTAGGAAGTTACAGTTTCTAACTTAAAGTGTACTATGTGTCAAGAGTTACAAAAGATGGTCTTGTAGAAACTGAGGCAGTTAGAAAAGTAAAACTCTAAAAGAAGAAAGGATGTTCAAAATGATTTTTAAATTGCATTTAACAAATGAAGCATCTCCTCCTTTAACTCTAGAGTCTCAAGAAGGGTTTGAAAGGAAGAATTGTGGAGAGACATTTCCATGCTTGAAAATATCAAGCATGATTTTGGCAGAAATCACAGCATAGGAAGATACTAGATTCTTGGGCAGTGAGATGTTTGCTGATTTGGGATTTTATCTTTGGCAGTTGTTGCCACATTTGAGGGCTTCAGCTGCTTTGAAGATTCTGCAAAAGAAAATCATTCATTTCCAACATTAAAAAATCATTATATTGTCAATGAATTCATGGTGTGATCTGTTTATAGCCTTCTGTAGTTTTTTTCTCTTCTTCCTTTTTTTTTTTTTTTTTTTTTTTTTTTGAGATTTATTCTCCAGGCTTGTAGAAACTATAGACTAACCTACTACACAGGCATAACGTTGTAATAAAAGAGCACTTGACTATAAAATCAGAAGACTTGGCAAGTCGCCTACCCCCTGGGAGCCTCCATTTCCCCGTGGATAAATGGGACTCACAGTGGCTATCTTGCAGGGTTGTTGCGAATATGAAATGACAGGAAATATTATACATGACAGTTCTTGGAAAACAACTCCACAAATGCAAAGTACTGTCATTGTTAATAACTATTTGAAGGCTCTGATTTCTTAATATCTAGAGAAATTGATAAAAATTCCAATTGTGGAAAATTCAATTCTTCCAAAGCTTTTGATAGACATGTGGTGTGTTTTTATTATTTTTTCATAGTACACGAGGAACAACGTAAAGTTTCTTTCAGCCAGTATGTAATTGACCATCTTTTAAATATGTGGACATAATAATAATATCCTGCTTTAATGTAAATACATAGTAAGGTAGTATGAGGGGGGGAAATACAAACATGAACAGGGCAGTTTTATAAAACAGCAAAGGAGACAAAAATAGATGAACATAATTAACTGAGTTGTTTGATCAGTACCATGTTAGAGTTACAAAATCAATGGGAACACAGAGGGCAGAATGAGTTTTTCCAATTTGTTGACTGGGTAAAGGCTTTATATTATGTAATGCCTAGAGTATAGGTGGTTTTGTTTTTTTTTTCTTTCTGCTGAGTCCAGTGTTGTTTTATGCCAACTATTTGGGTGGCTAACTTCCAAAAAGCATTATTTTTTACCCACTGGGTGTCTCTGAGTCAGTAAATGATCATAATGCTTTTTGTGCAACTACCAAGTCCAGGATCATCTACTGAGTCTGTGAATTATAGAATAGAGAGAGGAGGTTTCTACCTTCAAGGTACTTCTGGGCTAGTAGGGTGCTAAATAGAGATGGATGGGATGGACCTGGTGGCCCATGCCTGTAATCCAAGCACTTTGGGAGGCCAAGGCAGGTGGATCACTTGAGGCCAGGAGTTCAAGACCATCCTGGCCGACATGGCATAACCCCTGTCTCTACTTAAAAAAAAAAAAACAGATGGATAGGCATGTTATCATTACAAATGCATAAAATCTATAATATCGAATTGCTATGATTGGGGAGAGGTTGAACACAGATCATAGTGGCCACATGGAACGTGGGGTGGGCAGGCCGGGTGCGGTGTCTCACACCTGCAATCCCAGCACTTTGGAAGGCCAAGGCAGGCAGATCATCTGAGGTCAGGAGTTCGAGACCAGCTTTGCCAGCGTGGCGAAACCCCATCTCTACTAAAAATACAAAATAATAATAATAATAATAATAATAATAATAATAATAAATTAGCTGGGTGTGGTGGCACACACCTTTAGTCCCAGCTACTTGGGAGGTTGAGGCAGGATGGGAGGCAGAAGTTACAGTGAGCCAAGATTGTGCCATTGCACTCCAGCCTGGGTGACAGAGCAAGACTCTGTCTCAAAAAAAAGAAAGAGAGAGAGAGAGGGAAAGAGAGAAAGAAAAGAGAAAAGCAAAGAAAAGGAAGGAAGGAAGGAAAGAAAGAAAAAGAAAGAAAGAAAAGAAAGAAAGAATTGTGGAGTGTCTCAATTGTCTCACCACAGGTCCATGCTATGGAAATTAAAGTCATCCAGCAGGATCTCTGAAGTATCTCTCATATTGCCGACTTTTGAGCAGATAGCCCCTATTTTGCTATTTCTGATAAACATTCCATCCAGCTTTTGTGTTTTTTTATGTCTGTTTTCAGATGTTCTTTTAATATGGGTTACTTGTGTGGTACTCTGATTTTATTTATTTATTTATTTATTTTTGTAATACAGAGTCTCACTCTGTTGCCCAGGCTGGAGTGCAGTGGTGCAATCTCAGCTCACTGCAACCTCCACCTCCCAAATTCAAGCATTTCTCTGCCTCAGCCTCCGGAGTAGCTGGGATTACAGGCACCCACCATCACACCCAGCTACTTTTTGTATTTTTTGTAGAGACAGGGTTTCACCATCTTGTCCAGGCTGGTCTTGAACTCCTGATCTCGTGATCCACTCGCCTCGGCCTCCCAAAGTGCAGGGATTACAGGCATGAACCACCGCGCCCGGCTGGTACTCTGATTTTTTGTTGTAACTGTTTTGTTTTGAAACTGAGTCACACTGTGTCACCCAGGCTGGAGTGCAATGACGCGATCTCTGCCCACTGCAACCTCTGCCTCCCAGGTTCAAGCGATTTTCCTGCCTCAGCCTCCCCAGTAGCTGGGATTACAGGCATGAGCCACCATGCCTGGCTAATTTTTATACTTTTAGTAGAGACGGGATTTCACCATGTTGGCCAAGCTGGTCTTGAACTCGTGACCTCAAATGATCCACCCACCTTGGCCTCTCAAAGTGCTGGGATTACAGGCATGAGCCACGCCTGACAGGTACTCAGATATTTTTAAGCTGTGACTATGAGAAAATGTGCCTTCAGTGACTAAGAGAGCATGGGGTGAGTAGGGGCACCTGCAGTGATGAAACACTAAAGCCTGGAAGCCAGCAATTAGAAATTTTCAAAATTTAGACTGGCCAGTAAACAAAGCATCAACCAAAGTTTAAAGTTAGGCTTGGCTGGCTCTTAGGGACAAAACTTGGAAAGTGGGCTCATGGTTAACAATGACAGAGATGCTGGAGTCAGGAATGTAGATGGCACTCCCATCCATACACAGTCTGTGGTCCCTGGCAATGTGCCTAGCCATATGACTTAACATGGGCTGGGAATTTCTTTTTCTTTATCTTTCGTTTTTGCAGGGGTATTGCGGGAAAACAGTCTCATTCTGTTGCTCAGCTTGGAGTGCAGTGGTGCGATCACAACTCACCGCAACCTCCAAACTCCTGTGCTCAATTGATCCTCCCACCTCCACCTCTTGAGCAGCTGGGACTGTAGGTGCATGCCACCACGCCCAGCTAGTTTGGCTGTTCTTCCTTCCCCTCCCTGTCTCCCTCCCTCCCTCCCTCCCTTCCCCCTTCCCTTTCCTTTTTTTTTTGGGGGGGGGTGCGGGGGTTTCACCATGTTGCCCAGACTGGCCTGGGCTGAAGCACTCTCCTCACCTCAGCCTCCCAAAGTGCTGAGATGACAGACATGAGCCTCTGCTTTTGGCAGGAAATTCTATTCTTTCCATTTTTGTCATAGTCTCAAGGGACATAGAATTAAGGATTTACTTCCATTGCCTCATTCGTTCATCAAACATTTATTAAGCATGTAGTATTTCCTACTTGTTTCTGGGACTTCATCGACAGGGAACTGACATCTTTTAGCAGTTGCTTACCTGTGAAAAGGTAGGGACTACCTTTAATTAGGGATTCTAGGGAAGAACTCGTGCCCATTCACAGAGATTATCTTCTTGCCTTTCATTTGTTGATTTTTATGTATTTTATCCTTCAGACCAGGCATATCAGTAATAACAGCACTGTACTTCCACCTGGTAGCTCACCAAAGCTTCAAGGATGTTATGCAGAATCCTTAGCCGGGAACCTGGCTGTTTACCAAGAAGACAAATCTTTGGGCAATTGACTCACCCAGCTTCCAGATATAATTTCACCTCCCTTTTCCCACAATGAGTTGTAGGTAATATTATGAACACACGATTTTCAGGGCAGGCAGATGTGTATTTTGAGCTGATGAGTCAAGACATATTTATTGCTAGTGTAAGAGGGATGAGGCTCCGTAGTTGACAGCTGCAATTTAGAGGAGTGGTTTTGGTTGGCTGATTAGCATGGAGCATTGATGTTCCCTGATCTGTGCTCCTTTTGTCCACCTGGTTTAATGCTGTTGGTCTCTGACTGTGATTCATCCTTGAGTTCTTTCTTTGCTGCATGGTAGCTCAGAGATCAGTTTAAGTCGTTTAAAAATAAACATTTCACACTGAAGGAGTAGTATTGCTCTGTGCATAAAGACAAGTTTCCCAAGACTTACTGCTTGAAGTGTGATGAGTTCCATTTCTATAATTTTTAGGCACTCTTTCATATTATAGAAATAACATCTAATAACTTTACAAGGAGGTAATTAATATTCCTCCCTTTCTCCCTCCTTTCTTGTGTCTTTGTCTCTCTGTCGGTATTTCATCTACTCCGAAATGTTTATTGAGCATCTACTTAGTGCCAGGTACTGATCACAACAGAGTTGGGGAGGTGCTGGTGCCAGTGTAGGAGAGGCCTGGGGGAAGTATAGTGGAGGATGTGAAAGGATTCACTAACTTGCTGAGAGGGTTTGGGAAGCTTTTGGAGAGGAGATACATTTTATCCGAGCCTTGGAGCATGGACAGGTGATTGGGCGAATGGAGGAGGATAGGCAAGGGTGATTAGACCAAGGAAATGGCGAGGAGGCAGGAAACAACATGGCAACTATGGGGGGCACCACACACTTATGACAGCTCAGGTATGGGGTGTGTGGTGAGACATGAAGTTGGAAAAAAAAAAGTAGTTTTGACTGGATCATGAAGAGCCTGGTGTGCTGTGTCAGGATTTTGGATTTTTTCCCGATTAGGATCATTGGGTGTTTTGTTCTTTTTTTTTTTTTTAAGCTAAAATCCACGTAACGTCAATTCACCATTATTATTTTTTTTTCTTTTCACCCTGTCTTATGGTCCTGAGTAAATCCATCATTTTAACCACTTTAAAGTATACAATTTAGTGACGTTTAGTGTTTTAACAAAGTTGTGCAGCCACTGTCACTGTCTAATTTCAAAATGTTAGCAGGCATTCCTCAGCCTCCTTTTCCCTCAGCCTCTGGCAACCATTCATCTATTTTCTGTCTTTATGAATTTGCCTATTCTGGACATTTCTTATGAATGGAATCACACAAAATGTGATCTTTGTGTCTGGCATCTTTTACTTAGCATAATGCCTCAAAGTTCATCCGTGTTACAGCATGTATCGATACATCATTCTTTTTATGGCTGAATAATATTCCATTGTTTGGAGAGACCACATTTTGTTTATCCATTCATCAGGTGTTGGATTTTGGGGTTGTTTCCTCTTTTTGGCTATTGTGAACAACATTACCATTCATGCATCAGTTTTTGTGTGAACATGTGCTCTCAGTTTGTATGGCTATATACCGAGGAGCATAATTGCTGAATCATGTGATAATTCTATGTTTAACTTTTTAAGGAACTGCAAAACTTTCCCAAGTCATTAGAGATTTTAAAGACAGATCAAAACAGACTCATTTCATTTTAACATCAAACACTTTAGCACAGTATTTTCTTTTGAGGCTAAGTATTTCTACTTCTGTTGGCATGTTTTCCTAGTTCAGGGCATCATAGCCCTCAGCAGGGAACCATGTCAGGCCCTTTTAAATCCTATGGATTGATTGCTGTAAAGAAATCTGTACCCAACAGCATAGGATAGGACAGAAAGAAATGATGTCAGGGTATCCTCTCTCCCTCTATGATGTATTTCAGAAATGAGTTTTTCTTTTCTAAACAGAACCCCTGATTAGATGATAGGCTACTATTAGGGAATTTATTATACTTATAAACAGTACTTGGATTCCCTGTAATTTGTTATAATTAATGCAAGCGTTCAAGAGCAGAAAGCAAGGATCAGGTCGTGACATGTCTTTCTCTTTTGCAACACCTTGCTATCATTGGCCGTTTTTCACTAGTTAAGGCCTGTGTGTCTTTGTATGCATTTAAACAAATATTATCCTTTTTAGGAAATAATTGCAATCCTTCGGCTCATTGAAACTGAAGGAATCTTACTGAGAAGTTGGGTGTCTCTGGCAAAATAGGGTATTTATTGATCACTGAATGTTGAAAACTTCTAGACTTGAATGTTTGCCAAGAAAATCTTGTCTGTATTTGGGTATATGCACATGGTTTTCTTCTCATGCATGTACACGTATTAGCTTATAGTGCGAAAAGGCTAGAAGAAAAACTTTCCCTTTTAAGGGTATCCTTGCTAGAGTTTTAGTTTTAGCTTTCCCTTTTGTTTGTGTTTTCCCCCTCCCTTTGGGGTTATTTCAGTTTTGCATAGTCGCAGGAGTATTCGCTTTGTAGTTTGTTAGACAGTGCAGACTTTTAATTGACTGTCAGCTTGAACAGTTATTAAATGTAAAAGCTTTTAGATAGTGCATGGGTCAGGTACCAAACACATTATTAGACTTTAATAGTCATAAACTGAAATTCTTCTCAAGAGTTTTGAGGATAGAGGGATGGAGGGAGGGAGGCATTCAGGTTTATCTGGTTACATGCCTGCATACATAGTATTTATCTGGTCCTGGCAGACTGAGAACAGCATGGGCCACCCTGTCCTTTATCTAGATTTACAGCTGTGAACACCCGCTGGAATGGATGGAATGTGCTGGTTCCCTCCTGTGGGTATCTCTGTCAATCTAAGATTTAAAATTATTCCCCTTTGCTCTCCTGTACCCCGGGACTCTAGGACTACTTGTCCTCAGTTCCCTCTTTTTTGTCTTTTATAGTAGAGAAACGTTTCCATTTGTTTCCGTTTGCAGAATATCACATCAGCCAGAAAGCAATGCTGTCTGGCACTTTGGTACATGCTGCACTTCGGAGAACTGGGTTCCAGTACATTCTAGCAAGATTCCTCTGATATTGCTAGTTATGAAGGAAGTTTTCTAGTGAGGAAAGCACATTTTAAGTCTTGCCCTGCTCTTAGTAACAGTGACAGGACAATTTCTCTTTCTGGTCCATAAAACACTCCAGTAGTTTTATGGAAAGGCTTCAAAAAGTGAAGAATTTAAGGATGGCCCCGCTCTCCAAATTGTCACATCCCTCCTGACCATGCCTATGGGGAGAGATACATTGGTTTAACTAAATTTGAACTCTAGAGGAGGGAAGAGCAGACCGGGAGCTGTGTGTGATGATAGTGACTCTGCAGGTTGGTAGTTACAGCTTACAGAATGCTCTCACTAACCTGTTTTTCAAACTAGAAAAGAAAGTTTTCTTTCTCGCTCAGACCTCCCTGAGCAGTAGGGGCAGAAGGAGTAATGAATGAATGCTGATATGTGCTATTAAATTGGGATAACATTTTTTATGATCCATAGTATAGAAGCTACTCAGTGCAAACGAGTAAAGACTTGTGTGTGACACTGATGATGACTTGCATTTTACTTTTTAAAAATCTGCATTTAGAAATATATACACAGAGGGCCCAGTTTGTACCTGCTGTTGGACACAGCCGCTCCTTCCACGTAGGAGCCTACAATCAGAAACTCTGGTCTGTAGATTTTACTTCTATCCCTCTATCCGTCTTTGAAAGTTAACAAGTAGTTAAAATGTATAACTCAGTCTCCTTTCCCTTCCTTCTATCTCTGGAGGAGAAAAGTGAAACATCCCAGAAGCTGCTGCCAGGAGAAAAAACAGACCTGAATAACCACTGGCTACAGTATGAAACATGTCCTGTAATAGGATTTTATGGAAAAGTTTCTCATTTCAACATTTGCCTCATACGCTGTAGCACAGACTGTCTCAGTGGGGTTGGGGAAAAGCTTGGTGATGGAAGCCCTTCCTTAGAAGCGTCATAAAAATCACCGGGTAGTAGTGTTTTATTTTCGCTTTTATTTTTATTTATTTATTTATTTTTAGATGGAGTCTCGCTTTGTCACCCAGGCTAGAGTGCAGTGGCACAATCTCGGCTCACTGCAGCCTCTGTTTCCCAGGTTCAAGCGATTCTCCTGCCTCAGCCTCCCGAGTAGCTGGGAATACAGGCGCATGCTACTGCGCCCAGCTAATTTTTGTATTTTTAGTAGAGACGGGGTTTCACCATCTTGGCCAGGCTGGTCTGGAACTCCTGACCTTGTGATCCACCTGCTTCGGCCTCCCAAAGTGCTGGGATTACAGGCGAGCCACCACGCCCGGCCTTCGCTTTTATTTTTAGACTTCAGTGAAATTGGTGGCTTTCCCAGAATGGGCAGGGATCAGATCCTGCCTTCGCCACTGTGGTTGTTCATGGTCAGATCTGGTTCTGGCCTTGTCTTTAAGGAAGCAGTATTACCTTGGACAAGTCATTCTCCTCCCTTAACACAGCTGCCTTCTCTAAAAAATGAAAGGATTGGACTGGGATTTTAAAAGTCCTTCCCTTGTTAAATCGCTTAGGCTCCATCATGCTGCAGTGATGTATGACCCCCCCAGCCTCTTTGGGTTTCACAAACAAAGGTTTATTTGCTGCCCACCTGGCAGGTCCACTGTGGGTTGCCTGAGGCTCTGCTCCCAGCCGTCTTTGCCCAGGGCTCAGGCTCACTGAGCAACCTGCCCTCCCTGCTCACTGCAGGTCTCAGAGCAAAGGGAAGCAGAGGCAGAGAACCCGTCACTGGCTCTGGACACTTTTGCTTGGGAGCAACAATTACTTCCCACTTCTATTCTCATTTCATTGGCCCCAAAGCTAGTCCCAGGAATAACGAGGTAGGTGGGCATGACCCTGTTGGGAAGGCAGCAGACATCTGGAAGCGTGGCAAGGGCCCTGCTCTGTCTTCACCATTCTGTGACTTACGCTGAGCGTGTTGCATTCTGGGGTGGTAGTATGACCAAAATCAGATCCCAAGGCTTTAACCATTTTACGTGGCTGTCTCCTGTTTGGGGCACATCTGTTGAACTGGACCTGGAATGAAGATTTCACTTGTGGGGAGGGGTGGAGGAAATATTTTAAAAGCAACACCTACCCGGTCTCGGAGTTCCTGGTGCCTTATTTGTAGTTCTGTGGTAACACAGCCCATGCCTTTCAGAACACCACACAAACCTGCTCACTCTGAGAAGAATGAACAGAACCTCAAGTAAAACACAGTTGCAGATGTGCTGAGATAAATTCCTCATACATGAATTTAAAAGAGAACATAAAGATTTTAGCAATTTGGCCGGGCGCGGTGGCTCACGCCTGTAATCCCAGCACTTTGGGAGGCCGAGGCGGGCGGATCACGAGGTCAGGAGATCAAGACCATCCTGGCTAACACGGTGAAACCCCGTCTCTACTAAAAATAAAAAAAACTAGCCGGGCGTGTGGTGGGCGCCTGTAGTCCCAACTGCTCCGGAGGCTGAGGCGGGAGAATGGCGTGAACCCAGGAGGCGGAGCTTGCAGTGAACTGAGATCGCGCCACTGCACTCCAGCCTGGGCGACAGAGCGAGACTCCGTCTCAAAAAAAAAAAAAAAAAAAGATTTTAGCAATTCATCTCTAAATTTTGAAGATATTGTTATGGGGTATAATTTGGAAGGAGTCCTTTGATACTGCCGTCAAAAGTACTGAAGACTCTGTTGATTTGACCCAATAGGGCATTTTTTCAAACTTAATTTTTCAAACTCCTAGGGGAGGAAGTAACTTGGAAAAGTCACTTATTTTCTTACTATCGGATGGGGAGTTTCCAGATAGATGAGGCCCCCAGAGACTAGGTGATAGCATGTTCGTTCCCAGTAGTCATGCATAATAACACTTATTATTAGGACACCTTTTTAATTTTACCCCGAGAAATCTGTATTTAATAAAAAGTTAATCTTTAAAAACAAAATTTAAAAATTTAAAAATATAAAAGTTTACCTTTATTCGAGAAGCATAATTATGTTCACTAATTCTTAGAGGAAGAGCAGAATCCTAACCTAAAACCATTCATTGGGCCTCAAGAGTCAGATGGACTATTTCCAGGTCTCTGAATATGAAAAATATTAAAAAGTTTTCCTTGTGAGCTTGGATTTTCAAAGAGGATCTCTTTGGAAAGTTGGCAAATACTTACTTTCCTGGCATGAAAATTGTTTTTTTTTTGTTTTTTTTTTCCTTTTCCTCTCCACCCAGAACTGTGACAGGGTGGAGTATACTTCCATGAAATTGCATGTTTCCAAAATAGAATTCACTGTTATATTTTACTACTGTTATAATTGAATCGCTAATGAGAAATAAGCAAAGAGCAGGCATTCTAGAAATAGAATTTCAACTCCTGTTGTCAAATTTAGTCACCATGTTCGATAGAATTATCATATTTTATAAAACTGCCTTTTGTGCAAAATTGTACCAGCCAAACAATTTCCAAAGTGGTTTGAATTTCATTCTCATTTCTGCAGTCTTACATAGTAATACCCACAATCTCGTGGTAATGGCACCGTATCATTGCTGCTGTTTAGATTCTCTCCTAGTTTGGATGGCTTCCAGGAGAGAGCCCTGCTTTCTTCAGCTCCTTATTTTTATATTCCAGCAAAATCCTACATCCAACGTACATGATTAGAAACGTTCCTGGTGTTCCTTGCTAGTGGATTGTGAGTCACTGTTTCCTAGGATAGAATGGATCTGTAACAGAACTTACTGACAAATTATAGAAGTAATAGCTATAGATGAAAGTTGGAAGCAGCAGATTTTTAAAAACTAGAGCTATTGTTTTCGTGGCAGATTAATTGGTTACTGGTCTACTTCCAAAGGTATTCTCTAATAAATTATCTTAACTGATCATTTTCACCTCCAAGGTGACAGGTAACAAAGTTCTGCCTCTGGCAGATAATGCCAGGATAACACCTTTTCAGATATTTTACTCCTTGGTTCTTAATCACTGAACCCTTAGATAGTACACTAGAAAAAACATGGTCACAGTGGTCAAAAAGATATATGCATCCTTGTAAGGCAGAGACTGTTGTAGCACTCTCCAAGATACTCCTCAGCATCTAGCAGACTTACGCCCATAGAAAGTGCATGATAGCTATGGGTTAAAATATCTGTTTGGCTTCCTGGCTTAGAGAGCAGCAAATAAGTCAAAACCACACCAGAGAGATGAGAAGGAATGAATGGCATGAGGATGAGATTCAAACGTTTTATAATTAGTAGGAATCGGTGAAATCTACCATTCTTTCCTACCTTGAGATTTTGCTTTTTGTTGTGCTTTGTGATTTTTTTCTAGCCCATATTAGGTTTGACTAAAAAGGATTTTTAAGAAAGTCCCAGTGTTTGCCCTTCTGATTTGAGTATAGGTTTTTCCCACCAAAGAGTGGCGTGGTTGTCTTTATTCTGTTCAGTACACCCAAGAGGAGAGAAGAAGTGTGGGACTCGACTGGAGTGTGCACAGAGCCCAGTTCCTTCCCTCAAACAGACATTGGATTGACTTATGTCTAATGATGCCTATGACATCATCATGGGAGAGCCAGCAGTAATTAGCTCTCAGTGCCGATTGCCTCTCTCCAGGAAAGTTGGGCTTTGGTTCACTTCTGGGTTCCCTTGATTGAGATGCCAAAGTGAAGTTAAAATACAGAGTTATAGTTACCAGGAGCAAAAGCATTGTTAGCATTTACCAGGAATTAATGCTAGAAAAGTGTGATTGTTGTAGTTGTGACTATGTGTTGAGAGTATGGTCAAAGGAAGTGGAGTCCTGGGAAATAAACGTCTTGAGTGAGAAGTTTTCTGAATGTTTTAGGTAATTCTAAGAGTGCTGTTTTATTGGTAGGGAAACAGTACACTGTGTTAGCTCCTGAGGGCATTTGTCTAGTCTGAGACTTGATGTGTTTGGGCCTGATTCTGTCCATCTGTACTGTGCTGGTTTGAGAATTTACTTCAGTTTGGAAAGTTGCATCAGATTAGATTTTTCTGATTCACAGATGTGTAAGGTCAAAACTGTATATCATTTTGTAGTGGAATTACAAATTACGTGTCCTCTCTGTGATCTGCCTACCAAACTTTTGAGTTTGAAAGGCGATGTGTTTCTAGAATGCACTCAGGAACGCACACTGTTGAATGTAACTTTGGCAGTCGTGTTGTCGTGGATCTCCAGGTGTGCAAAAGCATTTTCATTCTTGGACTCTGTTATGAAGACCTGGTCCTTATCAGTAGTTTATCCTGCTGGCCTGCAAATAAGTGATGTGATGAGAATCCTCTGAAGCTCAGAGTGAACAGGATGTGGCACCTGCCACATCAAACAAAGATAAACACAGGCAGAGGTCACTTTCCATCTTTTATAGAAATGGCCTTTATCAGCATCACGGGCATATCCTGCTGTGTACACAAGGTTTTACATCTAGAGGCATCTGTGTTGTGGGAATCTATTCCAAGTATGTGTTTTTAAGGTTGTTTGTTCCTCTATTCCCATGAACAGATATCAGTATTATCTGCAAGTCAAAAAAGATGTGCTTGAAGGGCGATTACGATGTACATTGGACCAGGTGATTCGGCTAGCCGGCCTAGCTGTGCAAGGTAAGACATAGTTATGAGCAGCATGTGAAATTCCATTTTCTGTTTGATCATGGTGTTACCGTCCTCTCAGAGTGAGAAGTTAGATTTACTTAAATGATCCCTTAGTAATGCTCCCTTTTTATTTCAAGTTATCTTACGTGAAAAATGCAAAGTTAGTGATTTTTGGTGGCCGGGTGGTAGATTTCTCAAAGCTGTTTGCAAACTGCTCATGCTTGTATAATTACAGTTTTATTTGAGGAAATAGCAGCTTTTATTCTGCCTTTAATTAAGGCTACATTTCAGGGTTTGTGGAGCATTTTCTCAGAATTATTCCAAGGCACAATGTGGTCATATTCTGTGGCTTGATGCTGCAAAGGTGTTACTATCACAACTTCTTGGAGTGTGATAGCTTTAAACATTATGGTATAATGTATTCTAATGCCATTAAAAAGATAAATTTAAAATCCATGATTGTAACATGAAACAACAAATGTGTATTGGACTGAGTTTATCTTCCAACCCATCCTATATAGGTTTATATTACATAGCTCTCTTTTGCCTTCTCTAAATTGTTATGTGTGGAACTTTATATGTATATTTTATACATTATGGTTTATTGAGTGGTGGCTTAACCACCTTCGGTCATATTGAAAGCAAGATAGGCTGGTGTGGTGGCTCACGCCTGTAATCCCAGCACTTTGGGAGGTTGAGGTGGGCGAATCACTGGAGGTCAGGAGTTCGAGACCAGCCTGGCCAACATGGTAAAACCTTGTCTCTAATAAAAATACAAAAATTAGCCAAGCATGGTGACACACGCCTGTAATCCCAGCTACTCAGGAGGCTGGAGCACGAGAATCGCTTGAACCTGGGAGGTGGAGGTTACAGTGAGCTGAGATCACACCGCCACACTCCAACCTAGGTGACAAAGCTAGACTCTGTCTCAAAAAGTAAAAATTAAAAATTTTTTTTTTAAAAAAGCAAGAAGATGGTAATATAGTTTTTGAAAAGAAACTTTTCCTTTTAGTCATTTTCTTGAAAACCAGGTTCTCTGCAAGTGTGAACCAGCCAGCAGCTGGGTCCTTGCTGCATGGACTGTTGTTTTAGAAGGTGTGAACTGACTTCCCATCCCAGACATTGGACTGAATTGAATTATCTCAGATCTAAATGTCTGAAGAGGCATCCTGACCTCTTTCATTCTGAAGTATTAACAACTTAACGATTTCTGTTAGAAGTACAATTTCTATACCGTTAGCTTCTGTTGTAATTCTGTGGATGGAAACAGGCAAAATCTGATGTATCACCTCGGTCTGCTTAAAGACTGGAGGGGAAGAAACAATGGCCAGTTATGATAGAGAAATCAGAGGTAGCCTTGTTGAAATAATGGGGAAGATCAATATGTCCCTCATTGTCAAATTGGGTCTTTCTCCTTTTAAAACACTTCGTTGGGCCAGGTGTGGTGGCTCATGCCTGTAATCCCAGCACTTTAGGAGGCCAAGGCGAGAGGATTACTTGAAACCAGGAGTTTGAGACCACCCTAGGCAGCAAAATGAGACTATGTCTCTACGAAAAATGTAAAAATAAAAAATTACCCCAGCATGGTGGTGCGCACCTGTAGTCTCAGCTGCTCAGGAGGCTGAGGTGGGAGGATCGCCTGAGTCCAGGAGCTTGAGGCTGCAGAGGGCTATGATCAGTTCACTGCACCCCAGCCTGGATGACAAAGCTAGACCCTGTCTCTAAAACATAAATAAATAAATAGATAAATAAATAAAAAGCTTTGTTTGTTTATTGCATGTACTCTTTCCTCTCACTACTTTGTCATTAGGCTTATTATGGGCATCCTGGATACTGGAGGATCCTTGAGGAATTTGATGAACTTCCTCTGGATTCCCTTTTCATTGGGTCCTTGAAGCTAGCTGTTCAGTCTGATGAAAGGTCCTCTAATCCTTTGCAAATAACTTTTTTTTGAGAATGCTTATTGGGTTTTTAGAAAGATACATCAACAGAAATAGAAGTTGTGGTGGAATGTGATAACCAGTGATTGAACTTGGAAATAGGCAGAGCGAGTGATGTTTGCTATTCTTGAATGCTGCACCTAATTGGTAATTTGTTACGTGCTGAGTTTGTAGGTTGATGTTTATTTTTTACTTTCTCAGCAACTTCTCAGCATTGGTGCATGGTGTGTGTATCCTTTCATCCTATATCTCTTGTTGCCTTAAAGATACCTGGATCCATTTCTATCTGATGCTAAATATTTTACATGAAATTAAAACTTCATGCAGGTTTAGTTCTTAGAAGAGGAAGCAAGATAAGAAGACATTTATATATTTCATTTTGCCTGTGCTCAAACTGTACCATGGTGACATGAAAACAGGGAAAACAATTCTTGGCATCTTGTAACATGTGAAGTTATTTAGGAGGTAGAAAGGTATTTGAGGTTGCTTGCCAAGGGTGTTTTACAGTGGGAATTTCCAGCTGCATATATATGAAAAGATACAGATGGGTTCTTTAGTACTCCAGATTAACCTTGAGTTAAAAAAGTCCCCTTGGCAGATATTCTTAAGATACAAATTGATGCATATTTAACAAACAGGTAAGTATAGGTTTGTTTAAATTTTTTTAAGTGGCCTTTATGAATTGTTTTTAAATTTCTTCATTATTTCTAAAAAATCATGTAGTGATGCTTACATGCTGATATTTACCATACTGTTAGATAAAAGTAACTACGTCAAGCATACCTTGGCACTATTTTTATTTAATAATAGTGAGAAATAGGATGAAATGTGAAGAATGATGTGGTGATGAGTTTGCCCTATTTTATTCTATCTTTAATTTCTTATAATAAATACTACCCTTCCACCTTCTTTTCTTCTCAGCTGATTTTGGAGACTATAATCAGTTTGATTCTCAAGATTTCCTCAGAGAGTATGTGCTATTTCCTATGGTAAGTATAATTTCATTTTTCGTAATTTTCTACCTTCTTTGGACATTTAGTTCTTTCCTTTGAAAATTTCAGGATTTTACATACGCATATTCCCTGGGGAAAAAGTCGATGTATTTATAAAGTAGGGGCAAGTTTTATAAAACACACTGAGAAGGTAAAAGTACCTCCTGCCTCAAGACACTTCCCTAATTTCTTTTTCAGATAGTTTCTTATTAGTATATAAAAATGCTACTGATTTTTCTATGCTGATTTTGTAACCTGAAACTGTACTAAATTTGTTTCTCAGTTTTATCAGTTTTTTTGTGGAATATTTAGGGTTTTCTACATATAAGATCATGTCATCATCAAGCATAATTTTACTTCTTCCTTTCCTATTTGGCTGTTTTTTATTTCTCTTGCCTAATTGCTCTGGCTAGGACTTCCAGTACTATGTTTAATACAAGTAGTGAGAGTTGACAGAAAACAATTCCATTTACAATGATATTAAAAAAACAAAAACCAAAAACCTAGGAGTAAATTTAACTGAGATGGTGAAAATTCTGTATGCTGGAAACTATAAAACATTGATGAAAGAAATTTAAGATGACACAAATGGAAAGATACCCCATCTTCATGGATTGGAAGAATCAGTATTGTTAAAATGTCTGCCAAAAGTAATCTACAAATTAATGCAATCCCTATCAAAATTCCAACATCATTCTTCATGGAAATAGAAAACAATCCTAAAATTCATATGGAATCACCAGAGACCCCAATTAGCCCAAGTAATTTTGAGCAAAAGAAGTAAGCCGGAGATACCACACTACCTTATTTCAAACTGTATTTCAAAGCTATAGTAATTAAAACAATATGAGACTAGCAAAAAAATAGACACAACGACCAATGGAACAGGATAGAATGCCCAGAAGTAAATCACACACATCTATAACCAATAGATTTTTCAACAGAGGGGCTGAGAACACACTGGTGAAAGGGCAGTATCTTCAGCAACTGGTGCTGGGAAAACTGGCCATCTACATGCAGAGGATTGAATTTGGATCCTTATCTCACCCTTTGTACAAAAATCAATTCAAAATGTATTAAAGACTTAAATGTGGCCAGGCACAGTGGCTCACGCCCATAATCCCAGCACTTTGAGAGGCCTAGGTGGCCAGATCACAAGGTCGAGAGATGGATGCCATCCTGGCCAACATGGTGGAACCCCATCTCTACTAAAAATACAAAAATTAGCTGGGCATGGTGGCGCACGCCTCTAGTTGCAGCTACTCAGGAGGCTGAGGCAGGAGAATCACTGGAGCCCAGGAGGCGGAGGTTGCAGTGAGCTGAGATTGTGCCACTGCACTCTAGCCTGGTGACAAAGCAAGACTTTATCTAAAAAAAAAAAAAAAAAGAAAAGAAAAAGACTTAAATGTAAGACCTGAAATTATAAAACACTAGAAGAAAACATGGGGGAAAAGCTACATGGTATTGGTCTGGGCAGCGATTTCTTGCATATGACCCCCAAAACATAGGCAACAAAAGTAAAAACAGATAAATGAGATTGCATCAAACTAAAAAGCTTCTGTACAACAAAGGAAACAACAGAGATAAAGAGACAACCCCCACATTGAAAGAAAATATTTGCAAAATTATACATCAGATAAGGGGCTCAAACTATATAAGGAGCTCAAACTACTCAACAAGGAAACAAATAGCCCTATTAAATAATGGTCAAGGGACCTGAATAGACATTTCTCAAAGGAAATACACAGAAGGCCGACAGACATATTAAAAATGCCCAGTATCACTAATCATCAGAGAAATGCGAATTAAAACCACAATGAAATACCACCTCACATCTGTTAGATTGGCTGTTATCAAAAAGATGGACAATAACACGTGTTATTGAGCATGAGGAGTAAAGTTATTGAGCGTGAGGAGTAAAGTCTTACTGAGCATCAGGAGTATTGAGCATGAAGGGTAAAAGATAACAAGTGTTACTGAACATGAGGAGTAAAGGAGGTATAACTTCCAGCCATTTTGCAAAACAGTTTAGAGGTTCCTTGAAAAATTAAAAATAGAACTACCATATAATCCAGCAGTCTCACTTCTGGGTATGTATCTAAAGAAAATGAAATGGTATGTCAAAGAGATGTCTACACTCCCATGATCATTGCCACATGATTTGTAATAGCCAAGATATGGAAACAACCTAAGCTCTCACCAGCAGATCAATGGGTAAAAATGTGGTGTATACACACAATGGAATACTATTGGGCCTTAGAACAGAATTTTGTCATTTGCCATAAGATGGATGAGTGTAGAGTACATTATGCTAAGTGAAAAACCCAGGCACAGAAAGACAAATACTGCCCAATCTCACTTGTATGTGGAATCAAAAAAGGTTGAATTCATAGATGTAGAGAGTGGAATGGTGGTTCCCAAAGCTGAATGTTGGGTGGAAGGAGGAAATGTTGATCAAAGGGTACAAAGTTAGGAATAAGTTCTGGTGATGTATTGCACAGCAAGGTGACTATCGTTGATAATAATGTGTATTTCAAAATTGCTAAAAGAGTAGATTTTAAATGTTCTCACCACAAAGAAATGATAATTATAAGAGATGATGGATATGTTAATTAGACTAACTTGCCCATTCCACAATATATACGTGGGTCACAACATCACATTGTACTGTAAATAGATGCAATTATTATTTGTCAATAGAATTAAAGTTTTGTTTTGTTTTAACAAAAAAGGCACTTCCCTGCTTTGCTTCTCTCTCTCCCTCGTTTACTCTCTACCCTCTGGCATGCTGGCTCTTTTTTTTGTCTGAACATACTGAGCTTCTGCTCACCCCAGAGCCTTTGTATGTGGGTTTCCTCTGCCTGGAATGCCCCGCTGCACATCTTTATGACATTCACGTCTCAATTCAAATATTACCTCCCAGAGAGCTCTTTCTTTCCTTGACCCCCTGTCCCATACACCCTCACCATCCTTCCTGTTAAATCAGTTTTCGTATGTGTACTTCTGTATCTGACATTATTCATTCTTATGTATGTACATAGGTATGTATTTATTACTGTCAGCTAGAAGGTCAGTTCTATGGTCTTTAAACAGGAATCCTGTCTTGTTCACTGTCATCTGGCACACAGCCTGTGCGCATAAAAATTTTAGAATGAGAGTGGGTGCGGTGGGTCATGCCTATAACCCCAGCACTTTGGGAGGCCGAGGCGGGTGGATCGTGAGGTCAGGAGATCAAGACCATCCTGGCTAACACGGTGAAACCCTGTCTCTACTAAAAATACAAAAAAAAAAGAAATTAGCTGTGTGTGGAGGCATGCACCTGTAGTCCCAGCTACTCAGGAGGCTGAGGCAGGAGAATCGCTTGAACCTGGGAGGCGGAAGTTGCAGTGAGCCAAGATCACACCACTGCATTCCAACCCGGGCGACAGAGCAAGACTCCGACGCAAAAAATAAAAAATAAAATAAAATAAAATGAATCAATAAACTAAAATGCCCATTCCTGGGTTGAAGTAAAGGTAGACTAGATTTTAACCCCTAGGGATTTTTTGTTGGTTGGTTGGTTGGTTGGTAGCTTCAGAGTAAAAGAGAAGAGTGTTAATGAGGAGGGATTAAAAAATTTTGAGCCGGGCGCGGTGGCTCACGCCTGTAGTCCCAGCACTTTGGGAGGCCGAGGCAGGTGGATCACGAGGTCAGGAGATCAAGACCATCCTGGCTAACACAGTGAAACCCTGTCTCTACTAAAAATACAAAAAATATTAGCCGGGCGTGGTGGCAGGCGCCTGTAGTCCCAGCTAATGGGGAGGCCGAGGCAGGAGAATGGCGTGAACCTAGGAGGCGGTGGAGCTTGCAGTGAGCCGAGATCATGCCACTGCACTCCAGCCTGGGCGACAGAGCAAGACTCCGTCTCAGGAAAAAAAAAAAAAAAAAAATTGAAAGCCATTTTAGGGAACAGCTATAACCAAACAACATTCTGGCTCTGGTTTCAGAAATCATGATTATTCACTACTTATTTTTTTGGTCAACTCTTTCACCCCAAGCACTGACCTGAGTGACTAACACCCAGGGGATGAAATTATATAAGAAATGGTGCTTGTTTTCAAGGAGACTACAGTGTGGTTGGTTAAATAGGAAGTTTGCAAAATCAGAATAAAGAGCCAAGTGTGATAAAGTGTCTGATAAATTTTATGTGGGAAGAGGTCACATGCCCTTGGGGGATTAGGGAAGGCTGAAAGACCAATGGCATGTGAGCTATTAGGCAAAGAGGTAGGGAGCAAGGAATGATTTAGACAGAGAAGGAGCAGAGGCAGTGTGGCCTGGGTGTTCAGAAAGCATCCACTGGGTGGTTTGACTGTAGCTACTGGAGGGGAGTTGTGGCAGATGAGACTGGAAACTTCTGAGGAGTTAGAATGCATGGGCACCTTTGAGGTCTGCAGACCCCACACTTTGAGAACTGCTGGATTTGAGCTGGCCAGCTGGGAATCCGTTTTAGTGTTTTGGGCAAAGGATATAATTTAGGTGTTAGTGAAAGAAAAACAAGAAAGCAAAGCAAGGGATATTTTGAAGTAAAATAGGCAAAATCTGGCAACTTATCGGTGATGGCATATGGGAGAAATTGGAGTGTCTGGTGACAAAGGTTTTAGGTTTTGAGAGACTAGGATAGGTAAGTCTAGAATTATCCATATTAGTGCATGAGGTCAGTCTAAATTGGTCCAAAGCTGACCTTGTTCTTAATGGTTAGGGAATATTGCACATCTCTAACTTTTCATGAATAACTCCATTTTTTTTTTTTTTTTTTTTTGAGATGGAGTTTCACTCTTGTTGCCCAGGCCGGAATGCAGTGGCACCATCTCAGCTCACTGCAACCTCTGCCTCCTGCCTCAGCCTCCCGAGTAGCTGGGATTACAGGTGTGCAGCACCATGCCCAGCTAATATTTTGTATTTTTAGTAGAGATGGGGTTTCACCATGTTGGCCAGGCTGGTCTTGAACTCCTAACCTCAGGTGATCCACCCGCCTCGGCCTCCCAGAGTGCTGGGATTATAGGCGTGAGCCACCGTGTCCAGCCTCCGTTCTTATTTTATTTCCCTCCAAGTAAACAGTAGTATTATCTGCTGTGCCTGCTGTTTTCATACCTTGTTAATTCTACTCATTAAATGAAACTCCAAAGAGATTAACATATTACTTAGCAGAGAAATTCTTCATAGGGCTTAATGTCAGTATGCTTGAGTCAACATTTCTAATGTCTCAGAAGCTCATCCCAAAAGTCAGGGTGTTTCCCAATGTGCTTGGTGGGAGGAAAGTGAGGCTCAAACTTAGAATTTTAGAGTGTGTACTTTTTTGCGTCAAATGGGGTAGTTAGTAAGAGTGGGTTGATAATTTCACACATTTTATTCACCTTACTCTCATTAAAGGCCTTTATTACATTGCCTTTAGGAAGAGACCAGGTTTGGGTGCTTCTCAGAATTTTCAAAGGTGATTACCGGCATGATATTTATGAGTTTGTAGATGGTAAAATGCTCTGACAGGTTAAAGTGCTATGAAATAGTAAAGGAGTTATTTTGTACATTATACCTCTTTCAGAATAAGACTGTGTTTCCACTAAACAATAGGCAAATCAGATACGTGAACAGCATAGACTTCATAATCTCGTCACTGGACAGACAAATGTTGACATTGTTATTCTTGGATCTAAAATGGCTCTCTTTGGGGTGGTAGCCGCTAACCATGTGTGGATATTTACATTCAAATTTAAAGTAATGCAAGTTAAATAAAATTAAAAATTTAGTTGCTTGATTGCATTGGCTACATTTTTTTTTTTTTTTTTTGAGACAGTCTCACTCTGTCACCCAGGCTGGAGTGCAGTGGCGCAATCTCAGCTCACTGCAACCTCCGCCTCTCGGGTTCAAGCAATTCTCATGCCTCAGCCTCCTAAGTCCCTCCTGTGACAACAGGCGTGTGCCACCACGCCTGGCTAATTTTTGTATTTTTAGTAGAGATGGGGTTTCGCCATGTTGGCTAGGCTGGTCTTGAACTCCTGGCCTCAAGCGCTCCTTGGCCTCCTAAAGTGCTGGGATTACAGGCTGAGTCACTGCAACGGCCTTGGCTACATTTTTAGTGCACCGTAGCGGCATGTGTCTAGAGGCTACTGTATTGGAAAGCTCAGATATGGAACATGTTCGTCATCCCAAAAAGCCCTGTTGAACACTGAAGGTGATGTGGCAGAGGCCTTATCTGAGTTGTGAATATTCCTAGACTTTAGTTATTGGCTGTCCACTTTCAGCCCCTACCCCTGCCCCATTGTATCCTGGGTGCACTGTGGCCTGTGGCTGGCAATTTCATGGCACCTTTGCTGAGCAGTGCTGTGACCCTATCCTAGCTGTGCCCCTTATTGGCTACATGACTTTGGGTAAGTTATTTAACCTTTCCAAGCCTCAGTTTTCTCATCTAAAAATGAGAATAACAAACCTAATTTCGTTGTGAGCATTAAAGGACATAATACTTGTGAAATACCTACTATGAAATATATAATACAAGTTGCCACATGGTAAATTCTCAACAACTGTTTGTTTAGTTGTCATATTATTATTGTTATTAGCACTATTATTCTGTCTCTATGTCTTGCAAATATAAGGCCGTTGAAGGGTGTGCTTTCCAGGTAACATCACTCTATGCTTTTTTTTTTTTTTTTTTTTTTTTTTTTTTTGTTATGTAAGCAGAGCACAGGCAGAAGGTACAGTGATTGTTAATCAGCTCTGTGTAATTAAACTTTTGTTTGACAACATGAAATTTACATGTTGCATAGTGAGTTCAGTTCAAGAAGCATGTATTTATCACTTACTATATATTTAGCCCTTATAAGCTGTCATTGCACAGAAGCCCTATGATAGGCCCCTTAAGTGATATGAAGAAGAATTGCTGCCCTTGAGGAGCCTATACTCTCATAGAGGGTGGGAGACAAGGATCAAGGATAAGACGAGTATACACATAACCGTGTAAGAAATGCAGTGGGCAGAATACGAGAGGAGACATGCATAAGGGGAAGAGGTAGGTCAAAAGGCGAAAATGCTTATGTCCAGCTGGGGAGAGAGGAGAGCCCTATTAAGGGAAGTGGTAGCTGAGACATGACCTAAGGATGATGTGGCATTTCACACTGCATGATGTGACGGGATGGTTCTCCCACGGGGGATGAGCATGTAAAGGCCCATCCTTTCCGAATGGAAATGTAAAAGCAGTGTGTGTTAGAAGAGGCGTTGGCCTGGGACTTGACCTCTTGGGCAAGGAGGTCTGGAAGGGGAAGCTGAATCACATTGAAGAATGGTCTGCATGCCAGGCCCTGCTGTTGACCTTGCTGAGTAGGCCAGGGGTAGTCTTAGAAGGGTGTAAACTTTCTGCTTGGTTCCACTGGAACTTTCAAAGAGAATGCATTCCTTTGGTGGGGGAGGGAAGATAGGATGAATGGCTGTGTTTGATCTTACAATGTAACCAAATTTGTTAAATGGCATTTCTTCAGCAGAGAAAAGAACAAAGTCAGGCCGGGCGCGGTGGCTCAAGCCTGTAATCCCAGCACTTTGGGAGGCCGAGACGGGCGGATCACGAGGTCAGGAGATCGAGACCATCCTGGCTGACACGGTGAAACCCCCGTCTCTACTAAAAAATACAAAAAACTAGCCGGGCGAGGTGGCGGGCGCCTGTAGTCCCAGCTACTCAGGAGGCTGAGGCAGGAGAATGGCGTGAACCCGGGAGGCAGAGCTTGCAGTGAGCCGAGATCTGGCCACTGCACTCCAGCCTGGGCGGCAGAGCTAGACTCCGTCTCAAAAAAAAAAAAAAAAAAAAAAAAAAAAAAAAAAGAACAAAGTCAAGTACACAGAGCGCTCCACAGGTGTGTGGCTGTGTACAGGCATGCGCTCTGCCATTTTTCATTCCCACAGGGCCACGCTCACACTCTCCCTGGTGGGGCACATACCTCAGGGAGGCCCCAGGTGCAGATGGAGGCGGTTAAGTTGAGAACAATAGCAGAAGGGGTACCTCTGGGCTTCTTCTTTTTTAAAAGTAGGAAACAGAGATTTAATGGAACACTTTTTGATCTTCACTTTATTCTCTTGCCACATGCCCTTCATTAGCTTTTCAAAATTAATGGGGTTTTACTCAATACCTAGATGCACACACATAGCTAACTTTGTAAGTCTTGTGGTATCCTTGTTACTCCACAAGATGAAACTAAAAATGTTGAGCTTATTTCTTATCATGAACTTGAGTCATTTCAATGGATGGCTAAATGGGAAACCACAAATTAATCAGTTATGTGAAAAGTAAGAGCTGCCATAATTCCCTGTCTGCTCTAAAGTTTCTCATGAACTCTAGAATTAGCAGGACATGCAGAGCTATGGAATTTTTAGCATATAATTATGCCCTTGCTTTCCAGTTTTAAAATATATTGATTTTTCACATTTTAACGATTTGAGATGGGATGTTTTTCACAGTTTTGAGGTGTACATTTTTAGGGGTAGTGTTGTCATCCATGAAAAGTTAAATTGGAGATGAAATCTTTATATAAATCGTATTTTAGAATCAAGGGAATGGGGCATTTGTTATGATTTCTGCCAAAATATCAGTCCCTACCTCCCTTCCTAGTAGGATGGTACCCACATCAGGGTGTAGCTCAGACTTCCTTCTGACATCCCCTCTGAAGCTCACAGGAAAACAGTGCCCATCTGTGCCTCTGTTGGTGCTTACTAGCCTGGAATATGTGGGATCTGCTGCCCAGGAAAGCTAGAAGCAGCTGGCCTGGGACTTGAGCCCCAGACCACCACAGGCATGAGACAAACTCTAGAATCTCTACCCCTATTGACTTCTCAAGAATGAATTGCTTTGGTCTGCTCATTTTGGATTATTCCTCTTGATTCCATCTCACCATCCTAAGCAGTGCTTCCCTGGCCAGTGTTTAGCAAGCCCATTTCCATGATGTCAATCCTCCCACCGTGGTGTTTCGGAAGGGGAGTTGGGAAAAGATGTGTGTAATCGGTTCTTCTGAGCCCACAGTAGTCAGCACATCGCGGGTTTCAGGGACCTGGGGTTCAGCTGACTAGTGAGCTACACACCTGTTGCCTTACAGAGCTCTCTGGAGATATTTTAGCCATCATGGCTTCCTCTGCCCCCATGACCATCAAGTAACATCAGAATGAGCCTACTCTGCCTTCAGCGGTTTTGAATGCATTTCCTGGTATACAGAAAGGACTGGCACAGTCCCTTTCTAGGCTCAACTTTTGAAGGGATGATGGCTTGGGAACTCATTGGCCTATACCCCAAGCATTAGAAATATGTAAGCACATGCAAAGCATTTTTTATAAATGTACATCTGAGAAGCAGGCGGATAGAGAAGAATAAATGAAAAGAGCTATTCCCCAGCACCACAGAACTTAGGGGGCAACCCAAAATATACCTGGAAATAACCTGTTATAATGGAGAGCCATGTTATAACAGTAGAAATCATAACTCACATCTAAAAATTACAACCTTTAATTCTACAGCAGTAAAGGAGATATTGAGGAAATGTGACTAATCAGGAACATCTGAGGAAGGGAGCTTTTAAGGTTTACAATCAAAATAGCAAATGCCCACACCCTCGTGTGACCTTAAGCACTTTCTATTTTTATAGGATTTGGCCCTGGAAGAGGCTGTTCTGGAGGAGCTGACCCAGAAGGTAGCCCAAGAACACAAAGCCCACAGGTAAGGCAGGCAGAGGGTAAGGGGCTGCCTGCACAACAGATGTTTACTGCCTGTGGGGCAGGAGGCATCCATCTCCTTATCAGCAACTCTGGGCTTGAGCCAACACACTTGTATTTCTTCCACCACGTGACTCAGCTCTGTACTTCCGTTCTGAAAAGGTGAATGTCGACTTGAAAACTGCTCGGTTCCTTCCTTCCCTCCCTCCGTCCCTCCCTCCCTCCCTTCCTTCCTTCCTCAGAGAATCTAGGAAGCCTGTGCTGAGAGAGTGAAGACCTAAAGTGCTGTGTTGAGTGGTAGGCAGGTGAAGGAAAGAAAAAGAGAGAAACTTTAATTCAAGGAAGCACCAAGAGTTTGATATCAAGGCCTATGGAGTGATCCTAAGTTCTCTCGTCATGGCTTTTTTTTTTTTTTTTTTTTTTTTTTTTTTTTTTTTTTTTTTTTTTTTTTTTGACATTCTCACTATGTCACCCAGACTGGAGTGCAGTGCTGTGATCTCGGGCCACTGCAACCTCCACCTCCAGGGTTCAAGCAATTCTCATGCCTCAGACTCTCGAGTAGCTGGGATTACAGGCTCATGCACCACCACACCCAGCTAATTTTTATATTTTCAGTGGAAACGGGGTTTCACCATGTGGTCCAGGCTGATCTCGAATGCCTGACCTCAAGTGATCCACCTGCCTCAGCCTCCCCAAATGCTGGGATTATAGGCATGAGCCATGACCATTTGACTCCCAAAATATTATCCTCATTATAAACTTTTTCCTTTTTTTTTTTTTTTTTTTCCCATAATGAAGATTTCTCCCAGATGAGAGAAAAATAACTTCTTTTTAAAGTAGGCAACATATTCGAAGGGATGTCTGGAATAATTATTTCATGTTTATAGGGCTGTGGCTCTTAATTAAATACTTTACCTTCCTCTTATTATTCCCTGTTGAGTAAAATGCTACTGGGAAAGAT
The DNA here is from genome assembly GCF_024542745.1 of Macaca thibetana thibetana. Classification (NCBI taxonomy): domain Eukaryota; kingdom Metazoa; phylum Chordata; class Mammalia; order Primates; family Cercopithecidae; genus Macaca; species Macaca thibetana. The sequence goes on from NC_065578.1 coordinate 148,772,582, forward strand.
GTTAATGAATTACTTAGTAATGCACCCTACCCTCACAGTTGGGTAATGATTGCTCTTCCCAGAAACTAGAGCTAAACCACAGCTCTGGAATTTGCCATCAGGAGAGTGGGATCTTCCACTGATTGCCCTTAACCATTTCTTCCTTCGATGCTATTTTGATTTTAGTGGAATCCTGCCAGCAGAAGCTGAACTGATGTACATCAATGAAGTGGAACGTTTGGATGGATTTGGACAGGAAATCTTCCCTGTAAAGGTAACATGCTGTGCCCTGTGCTGGCTTTAACCTTCTCTTACCTGTACTGGCATTTGGAAAATCGGTGTTGATAGCAGTGGGCCAGAATGACTTGGCCTTCTTTTTACTATGCAGCATTAGTTGACAAGTCCAATTTATTATAGATAAACAAATGCTCTTCTTAACCAAGACATTTTGAAGTTTGCCATAGTCCTCAGCAGAATAGTTCAATAAGACACTCCATCTAATTGAGTAGCAAGCATCAGCCAATTCGGCACCTTGGAGGTATCAAGGCTGATATTCCAGTCCTATAACAGGACAGGTCAACAGCCAATGTCATGTGAAACCTTAATGAAGACTCTAGCCGATACTTTTCTTATTCTCTTTTTCTCTTCATTGAGCCAATACAGGGATAATTGTTTGTGAGGTAGAATGAAATGTTCCCTGTATACAATCATGTTTTATTTCTCCAGCTTTGTAGGGCCCTCCATTGTGGGTTCCTAGCCCCTTTGGTGTTTTATGGAAACTATGCCTAGGAAACTGCTACAGCACATCACATCCTTTGCAGCACATCTACCTCCTGAAGTGGGTGTGGTTGGGGGGGTCATGGAGCATAGTCATTTACAGAGCTGAGCCCATCATCCAAACTCATTTTCTGCTCTCTGCTGACCAACTTTACAAAAAACGGAGATTGATCAGAAACGTAAAGCAACTGGCACATTTTAGCAATTTGGGAGACGCCTGCAATTTCATCACAAACATTTCATTCCAGACTGGCTCCACTGGCTGTTTTATAAGTGTTCAGTTCCCCCTCTGTTGCACGTTTGCAATTTGCCTTAATGAGAACTGCCCATGTGCATCAAGTAGAATCGAGCAGGGTGGCCGCAGCTTTCAGAAAGGGCTAAATGGCTCTTTTTTAGATTTGTTTAATTTTCTTTTGCTTCTCTAATAGCTGCCCTTCATAGGGTTGTAATCCATTTTCCTTGCAATAATGCCTTATGAAGCCATCTGCATCCCACTTATATTTCTGCACCCCATATATAGTCATATTTTGGGTCATTGAAAAATCAGAGTAAACTTTTCTCCACTTCTAGAAAACTGACTTCTCAATCCCTGGAAGTTGGAGGTTTTGTTGCGGCAATTTGCTTGTGTTGTTTTTTAATGTGGACTGCGGAAAACAGGGGCAGTTGAGGATATGTTTAAATCTGCTGTGGTTGGTTCTGATGTGCTTTCTAGTATGTTCTTTCTTTAGTGGGACCGACAAGGGTTATAATACCTTCCTCTGAGTTGGAAGATAGGCGCTTCTGACTCATTGCCAAGCTCAGGTAACTGAGCTGCACTGCCTCTTTTTCCTCTTTCTCCCCACATACCTGTGCATATCTAAGGTGACCATCTATAGACCGCATGATTCCTGGTGACCCAAGGATGGGGGTGGGAGCAACAGTACCAGTGGGGGTGGTGATGTGGTCAGCTCTGCAATGAGTAAAAAAGCAGACAAGAAAATATGCAGGGAAAGGCTGTGAGTGGGACTGGATTCTCTTTTGATTGGTACAGGTTCTTATTGACAAAATAAAAGCATGTCATGATATATCCTAGGAAAAATACATGAATTTAGCATGGGCTTTTCCATGAGTGGTTCCTCAAAACTTTTCAAGAGTAGAAGAAGACCAGTCACCTTCCCAACAAGTCTGCCCCTCCTTCCACAGATACAGGTATGGGCACTGCCTGAGTCAGTCCTGTATTGTCAGAGCACATAGACATGGCAAAGGGTGCTTCTGGGATGGGTAAGACAGAGTCTGGAGCCTTTATCCATTGCTAGGTTGGATTTAGAGCCCTTAAGCTTTGACCAGTGCAGTGTCCCCAGTGTACTGGCTTCCAGAGGCACCCCTGCTGTGCTTTTGCCATTGCCCCATCTTGGTGAATAACTCTTCCATTATCCGCATCCCTACAGTTCTGCAGGTAAAGTGCCCAGGGAAATCTTTCTGCAGAATTCCCCTTCTCTTTCTAATTCCACTCCTCCTATCTTCTTTTCTCACATATACCTCCTGTTACTTTTTCAACTTCCTGGAATCAGCATTACGGGATGGTTCTCTTTTGTCTTTGCCGGTTCATTGTCTCTCAACACTCTTTTTGCTTTGCGATCAACAGGGGTTGTACTCCTTCTCTGTCTCTGTTAGAAGACTCTTATTCGAATGTAAGCTTTAGAGGGTGAGTTGAGAAGAGGTCCCTGCCTTCTTTGTGCCTTAAATGGGATCAAGTATTCTAGGGAATGTAGAAGTCCTTCTTTTCCATCTTAGTTCTAGTTGTGCGTGGCTCCACTCTTGCTCCAGAAAGAAGACCTCCCCCATGGGAAAGCAGGATTTCACTTAAGGGACTGACAGTTTGTCCACTAGATGTCTGGTTCCCACTCCGCTCTCAGAACCCTGGCAGCCAGGTGATGCTTTCCCAGACAGGAGATTGGAAGTGCCTGACTGGACCAAGAGGCCAGACTGAAGATAAGAATATGACATCTGGGGTTCCCCAAGACAGGGCTCAACAGATCACCTGCCAGTGAAGTCCATAAGCCCCTCCTGTGCTTAGAGAGCTCCCAGCCAGCATTTAGCATCCGATTCTCAAATGCGAACAGACAGTCAAGCATCACTCTACACAGTGTCCTTCTAGGAATGACAGAGATCAACATCATAAGAACAGCAGTGGACTGACTGGCAGATGCAGATGTTGTACAGGAAGAAGAACCCCCTGCTCAAAATACTATTCAGTGAGCCTCAGGATATTATTTTTTTTTTTAATTTTACCTCCTTGAAGGAATAAGGTACTTACAAAAAGATGCATTTAGAAAACAAAAATGAACTCTGAAATTAAAAATGTGATATCAGAAGTATACAACTTAATAGACAGGTTAGGAGATAAAACTGAGAAAGTCTCACCAAAAAACAAAGTAATGGTAAGTCGGGGACGGGAGATGAAAGAATTAGAGGACCTGTCCAGAATGTCCAATATTTCAATAATGGGAGTTCTAAAAAGAGTGAACAAGGGAAACAAAAGGTAATTATTCGAGAAAATATCCCTTCACTGAGGAATGGGACGTTCTGCACTGAAAGGGCCAGAGATGATAGCTGCAAAGGGACACATCGAGGGCTTTAAGAGGTGAAAGTTTCAGCCTCTGGACCGAGGAAGTGGTAGGTCTAGGTCTGCTTTTGGCTTCCTTTAAGCAAGCCCTCAAGGATATTCAACTCTTCAAACTATTACATGTATAATGATTTAAAAAACAAGAACTTTGGTAAGGTTAAAAAATAAAAGACATTAATAGATGTTCATGAAAGAGAAAATCCAAATCCCAATGAATCTGAGAAAATCCAGAGATTCTCTTTTACAATGGAAATGTGTTGTGACAAATTGAGAAAAAAGGAAAAAAAAAAATCTCTCTCTCTCTATATATAGTTCACTAGGATGTGTGGTGGGTGAGTTCCTGTAGGACCTGACCCCAACACAGCTGTTCACTTTATTGCTATGATGTTGTGTATGATTCGTTCTACTCATGGGTGAGAAATGGGATGTGATGCCTACGGGTTTTGAAATATGTGTATATTGTGGAGTGGCTAAATCAAACCAGTTAACATATGTATTACCTCACATATTTCTTTGTGGTTAGAACACTTAAAATCATAGAAGCATATAGTATAATGGTGGTTACCAGAGGCTGGAGAATGGGAGGAATGGGGAGAAGATGTTCAAAGGAAATGAAGCCTTGTTAGACAGGAGGAGTAAGTTCTTTGTGGTTAGAACACTTAAAATTTACTCTTTTAGTGATTTTAAGAATACAATACATTGTTGCAGGGCGCAGTGGCTCACGCCTGTAATCCCAACACTTTGGGAGGCTGAGGATGGAGGATCACTAGCCTGGGCAGCATAGCAAGACCCTGTCTGTAAAAATAAATAATAAATAAATAAATAAATAAATTAGTGGGGCATGGTGGCGCATGCTCGTAGTCCCAGCTACTTGGGAGACTAAGGTAGGAGGATTGTCTGAGCCCAGGAAGTCAAGGCTGCAGTGAGCCAAAATCATGCCACTGCACTCCACCCTGGGCAACAGTGAGACCTTGTTTCAAAACAAACAACAACAAAGCACCAATATATTGTTACTAACTATGCTATGGTCACCATGATATATTGAACATACTCCTCCTGTCTAACAAGGCTTCATTTCCTTTGAACATCTTCTCCCCATTCCTCCCATTCTCCAGCCTCTGGTAACCACCATTATACTATATGCTTCTATGAGTTCAGATTTTTAGATTCCACGTATAAGTGAGAACGTGTGTTATTTGTCTTTCTGTACCTGGCTTATTTCATTTAGCATTGTGTTCTCCAATTCCATCTGTATTGTGGCAGATGCCAATTTTGTTCTGTTTAAGGCGGAATGGTACTCCCTTGTACGCATGTACCACGTTTTCTTTATCCATTCATCTGTGGATGGACACTCAGGTTGATTCCATATCTTAGCTGTTGTGACTAATGTTGCCGTGAACATGAGTCATCACAAGTATCTTTTGTTGGTCTTAACCCAGGACAATCATGGAAACTGTGTACACCTTGGCATTTTCTTTATGGGGATTTTCGTGAGGAACAGAATTGGAAGACAAGCAGTAATACACAGGTAGTCTTATTCGTTTGTTTGTTTTTCTTTTTTCTTTTTCACCTTGAGGGACTGTAATGTTAATGTTACATTAACATCCAAATGAGTTAAGAGCCAAACAGTGGATAAGATTTGACTTTTCTCAGCTCATATAAGGTGAGCCCTCTGCAGGATTTAAGCGTTAAATTCATCTCACTTTTTGTAGAAACCCTTCCCACCTGACTCCAAGAAATACATTGTTAAACCCTATTGAGTTACAAGGGTGAAACTAAACTTCGTGAGTCTGGTTGAAAACTGGCTCTCCAGTCAGTCATTAAATCTAAACACTTCTTTCCATTGTTCTGAACCACCTGTGCCACAAGAGTGCAAACTGATTTTTATGTGAACAAAAGGCGATTATTTTTAAAAATGTGTTTTGAAAAAGTAATCTATTTATTATGATGAATTAGGGGGCTTTGGTACTTTTAATTATTTTGACACTTCAGTCCTCTTTTCCATTTATCAGGAAAGATATCAGTATAGAGATGCAGCCATTTCCTCCTGCATTTCACGTCAATATGCTTGCTTTGTATTGGTGCTCATAGATTTTATCATAATGCCAACGATCTGATAAACTGTGTTCTAGCTTTCATTTACAAGGGCAACATGGCCCATGATTGGAAGAACAGCTTTCTTGTATGTGTGTCTGATAGGCGGATCTGTGTATCCAGGGCACACTATCAAAGATAGCTCTTGGAGGCAGGCATAGCCCAACTTCTGGAAGTGACTCTTAACTGGCCATGTACTCTCTGGATCAGCAACTACAGTAGGGCCATTTTGAGACAATTTTCTAACCAAAAGCTTCCTGATAGGATTTTATTTTCCTAGATCCCCACTCTGTCATTGTTTTTATGATATTCTCTTGCCCTCTAAATAGAGATATTATTGAAGCAGGAATGACAAGAGAGATCTTTCAGGCTATAGAATAAACTTTTTGACTTTTGGACTTAGTGTCAGCTCCATATATCTGCCACAAAGTATAAATTAATTGAGGAAAATATGTAAATATGTGCAGAGTTGTAACTAAATTTTTATACCCATTCAAAGCTATCCAGACATTGTGTCCTACGAGTTCTCCATAGTTAAAATGATGTTTCAGTTTCTCTTTGAACCTACAGCACAGCAGATAAGTAAACAAGTCTTGCATACCAGCTGTTAAAGTGAAAGAGAAGAAAATTGCAATTTGGAAATTTCATGAGCATAAGCCACTCACAGGTTATGCTTAGTTTCCTTAGAAACTGTTTCCAGCCCTTTTCATTTATCTTGAAACCACTACGAGATGAGAATTCACATCTACTATAGCGTCATGTTAATTATACCACTAGATGAAGTCATATGGTGGGGCTCCAAGTGTATCTAGGATTTCAGCAGTTGATTTGAAGGAATGAAGCCAGACGAAACCAAATATCTCTTATCTCTAGAGACCGTCACTAAGGAGCATGTAGCTGTGAGTCCACGTAGATGTAATCTGATAGAACTGTCGGTTGCGAAGCAAGCTGGGTGCAGCACTTGTAGAGAGTATTGCCCCAGCAGAGGCACCTAAAAACATTTGGTACTGGTATAAGGGAATGATGACTGGAGGAAAGGCTGGAAACCCCAAGTAAAGAACTCATCCATCCCTGATGTACAGAGTAAACTTGTTAAGTCAGGTACTTATTTGTGTCTATATTGCCTCATTTTTAAATTAGGAGCAAAAATAGCTGCCATAGAGATTTGATGTAAGAATCGAATTCTATACAGCTGAGAGGCAATATTATTGCTTTTTATTCTTCTAGCAAACATTTATTGAGTGCTGTGTGCCAGGTACTCGATTCAGTGCTTGGAACACAGAAACGAAGAAGGCAGAATCCCTGCATTGGGTATGGGGCCTGTGGTCTACTTGGTCTCCTTAGAGATCTCATCACAGAAGTAAAAATTGTAATGCAATGTGGTGACTGGTAGGGGACTGCAACAGGCTCTTCTCCTCACGTGTGGGTAGGGGGGATATGAGGAAGGGATTCCTAGAGAAGGTGACTCCCAGAGCTGAGTCTCAAAGTTATTGTCCAGACAGAAGATGGTAGAAGTATTAATGAGCAGATGCATCATATGAGTGAAAAAGCGGTGGCAGGGAATTATAGGTGAAGGGTAGGTAGTGGTAAAAGATGGTTAGAAATTGGTTCCAAGTAGGGTGGGAAGCAGTAGCTTATCTTTCCTCATCTGGTGCTTGTTTTGGTGTATCTCATTTTAGATAAGGTCTCCATGAAGACAGGGAAGGAAACTCTGTGTGTGTGTGTGTGTGTTCCCAAAAGTGTAGGCACATTAAACAGACAATTAATATATACTTAGTGGCTGGCATATGGAGCTGACACTAAGTCCAAAAGTCAAAAAGTTTATTCTATAGTCTGAAAGATCTCTCTTGTCATTCCTGCTTCAATAGGTGTTTTTTCTTAGGTGGCATCATGAATCTGTAGTGCATATTGCAATACAGAATATGTGGATTCTTCTGTTTAGGTTCCTGGAAACACATGACGTTTTAATAATATATGCTCCTCCATCATTAAAAAGTGGTGGTCATGGGAAATATTTTGTCCCTTTGGAAATGTGAAAAAAGTGGGAGAGGGGGAAGCAAAAGTCCCTTGCAGATTTTCCTCATTGCTAGTCACAAAGAAAACTATAATTTATAAATAGCAATATCTAGACATATGTTATGTAGAATTTTTAGCTATTTGAATGGACACGTGCTGCATTTTCTTTACTTTTATCCTTTGCAAGAACATTTCACTTAAAAATAGTTAAATCATAATTTGTAAAAATGAGACTCGATAGCAGCAAACAGCCCTCCTCTGCTGTGTCGTAAATGCCTGGAACATCTTTCACAGTGACATTTCTTTTGACCAGGTGGAATGACATGGGGAATATCACTCATAACAAGTCGACCATTCTGGTGGAGCTCATCAACAAAGAAGAGACTGCCCTCTTTCACACGGTAAGCAAAACAGACAAACAGAGGCAGGGTCTGACAAGACACTGGCTTTTGGACTTTTCAACTCCTCATGTCCTTTCCTTGCTGTCCCTATCTTGAAATAGTAAATATTCTCTTGAAGAGATGCTTTCTAATACTTGGTCAATGCTATCATTACTCATTCCAGGATAGTGGTGATGAAATACCCATGTTTAAAATACCAGGTTTCCGGCCAGGGGAAGTGGCTCATGCCTGTAATCCCAGTACTTTGGGAGGCCGAGGCCAGTGGATCACTTGAGGTCAGGAGTTCGAGACCAGCCTGGCCAATATGGCAAAACCACATCTCTGCTAAAAATACAAAAATTACCCAAGCGTGATAGCAGGTGCCTGTAGTCCCAGCTACCCAGGAGGCTGAGGCAGGAGAATCGCTTGAACCCGGGAGGCATAGGTTGCAATGAGCTGAGATTGTGCCACTGCACTCCAGCCTGGACAACAGAGCTAGACTCCGTCTCAAAAAATAAAATAATAAAATAATTGTATTTTTTTTTTATTGTAAAAGTATTGTATTTATTGTAAAAGTATTGTCCTTTTGACTCTAGGACTCTGGTCCCTCCACCTGCCTTATGTGTGATGGATCACATTGTCTGGTGTGCCGCCTTCCTCAGCACTCTAGTTACAGCCCTCATCTAGTGACCCCTGATTCTTCTATTGCATTCCATTTGCTTTTGCTGGCGGACCTGAGTTTTCTTTCCCATCGTAGCCCAAGCTTAATCTGAAGTAAGCTAAGCTACTGACCTTCTGTTAAGTGCCTCCTCAAGAGCCAAGGCATCTCACTGCCTCCTATTTAATGAAGTCTGGTGTTTATTCTATGCTGTGCCTTGATTCAGTTATTTATTTTGAAAGCGCTTGGTCGGGAATTACGTAAAGACATGCCGGTTCATCAGTGTAACCCCAGCACTTTGGACATAGGGATTCCTTGGCAGACGGCATGTTCTGCCACTCTTTGGTAGGCTTTGTAGGCATAGCTGCTGCTGAAATTCAGCAGGCTGGTTTACTTTGCTGGCCCATGTATTATTTTGTGCTTGAGATGAAGGTTGGAAGGGATGTGTCCCTCCTCAGAAGAATCTTAATGAAATGTATAACTAATTCAACTAATGTTTATTTTTTTCTCTGTCTCTTCTTTTCCAAGGATGATATCGAAAATGCCAAGTATATTTCTCGGTTGTTTGCCACACGACACAAGTTTTACAAACAAAACAAAATCTGCACTGAGTAAGTAAACATTTAGTCCCCCCCTCAACGGGATGGCTTTATCAGACTAAATTAATGTCTTTTTGGGGTGCTGTAGGTTGCTTTTCCTATTCACTGTTTTTCCTTGTTCCTTGCAGAAGCTAAAGAAGTAAGCTAAAGCCAGGGCAGGAATGAAAACGTTAATGATGAAGACTGTCTAGTGTAGTGCATATGCCCAGAGAGAGAATAATTCACAAATTGACTGTGAATGCTTGGCTGCCTGGATGGGGTGGCCCGCATTAGCGCCTTTCCAACCCTCTGCTAGGAGTTTGGAGAAGCAGAGCAGTTCCCAATTTGCCAGGGTGCCCCTTCGTGTCAGACGCGGAGTGTGTTCAGAAGTGGGTAACAGAGTGACGAGCTAGCTTGAAAGAGAAGGCACTCCTGTCATCCTCAGCCCCGTGTCGCTTGCACAGTTGGCTAACCCTGCGCGTTCTCCTGGGTCATGTCATCTGACTGTAAATGAGAGGCCAGGGTAATTAGAGGAAGATGTGGAAGACACTCATAGGTGTCACAAATCCGTGTGTATTTTTTTAATTTAATTTGGAAATAAAGATGATAAAGAGGCGTGTGATGAGGGCACTTAAATGCGACCTGACCTCAGATGGAGCGTGCTGGGGCTCACTCTATCGTTGTCTTTTTCTTGGTTACCTTCAAAAGACGTTCCTCAGCCGAATACATTCAGCAGTTTGGGCGCCCAATGTGTTTAATTTTGTTTCAAAGAGCGTCAGGGTTATAAATGCAAGAGAAGAACTGCTTTTCCACTCCCACAGTGGACACATCCGAGAGTATGTAGAGTATTGTCCTAGAGCAGTTCCTGCTGAAGAACGCGGCCGCTTTATAGCTGGAGCGCCAGGTCATGGCAGACTTTTTTCTCCACACCACGGAGGCTCTTTCAAGCCAGTCACTGCAATTGGTCACTGTCGGGGTCTGAAAGTATGTCTGATAGTATTAGGCCTACCCGCTTGGTTTGCAAATGTAAATCAGAAGAAGGCCTGATCGGGGAGTGGCAAGTGAAGCGGCTGTACGTTTCTTCCGGACACATTCTCCCATGTGCCCCACCACACCATTCTCTTGAGCAGGTTCCTGATAGGTCACTTCTGTGTATTTCTACTCTGCGGTTGCCTTTGACTTCTCGGGGTATCTTTGACATGAACAAGAATGCTATCCTTGACTTCTCTAGGGTGAATTTAAAAACTGAGAACTGGATTTTACTCTCGTCTTCTGATTTAAGCACAGCTCAGCAAATGGTTTTACTATCAAGTTTACGGAGTGCTTATTATTATTACTTTTTTTGGTGGTCTTTTCCTCCAGTATTAGTGAACATCACATATTAGTCTGAAAACTAAGAAGAAATTCTGTTTCTCAATTCTGCTTCTGTAATAACCATTCTTTTCTTCTTCCTAACCGAGTATAAGAGGTTCCTAACATCTTACCTGATTAAAACCTGGGGCACACTCTCAAAATTATACACACACACACACTCCCATTAAATTCCATATGCAGTTCAGCGTCCCAGCACGATGTTATGGCCTGGGGCATCCCTCTGGAGTTCTGTGAACTGGCATAATCTTAACAGCATCCTTCTCCACGCACACACAGCAGCGTCCTTCTCCAGAGGGTGAGACTCTCTGACCTCTAAAAGATCGTTACTGATTTTTCTGCTCCTGCAGAGCTGCTGCTTGTCGTCTGGAGGTATAGCTCTGTTGAGTGGCTCCTCAATTTCTTGATATAGGGAGAAAAATTAGGGGGCAGTATATATAACATAGGTCTGATAATATTGTATTATTTAGCCAGTCGTTTAAAAATCCACCATTGCTATATTGCCTCCATCATTTCATAAAATATATTTTATCACCAAAAAAGTAGGAAGGATGAAATCTCAGAATAAGGAGAGTCCTTTGAATTGAAGAACTTACCCTAATAAAAAACTGTACAAGTCCTGGTTTTTTTGTTTGTTTGTTTTATGGTAGCACTGAGAATGAGGGAAAATATTATAGCATTTGGGACGCATGGCTTGAAGGCATCTTTGATTTCAACTCTCAAGAATTTGCTAATACTTCCAATTCATTTTTTAATCTCTACATTAAAAAATATGTTGATTCTTAGTCTGGAAAATACCTGATCAGATAAATGTTTGTAAAATGTATTATCTTAATAAAAAGTACCTTTTATATGGTCACACTGAAAATACTGTATCTATTTCGTATTTTCATTTGACTGGAAGCATTTTAAAAATATTTTTTCTTGCATTTTTTAAAAAACCTATGAAGGATTTTACATATATACAACAGTAGAAAGAGTACAATTTTTAAAAATCCATGTAATGTGATATTTTTCAGTCTTGCTTATTTCCCTCCAGTCTTTCTATAGAAATAAGCCTCCATTTGTTTAATATTACTTTGTAAAACTTATTCTAAAAGTATCCTATCTGAACATTTTGAAAATAGAGAAAAACAAAGGAAATCAAAATTGTTCTTAGTGTTACCACCGGAAATAAGCCATGTTTATGTCTTGATGTAACGATTACCAATCTTGTTGATTTACTTCCTCTCCCTCCCTTGTCTATCTGGTCTTTTTATATCAATAATAATAACCATTCTCATTTTTTCACCTCTTCATGTAGACAGTCAAATTCTCCACCCCCCATCAGACGCCAGCCCACCTGGAGCCGGTCCTCTCTGGTATGTATAGAAGCTGCAGTGATCAAGTGATCTGACTGTTGAGCATTCTTTGTTTGTTAATTTGAGGCAGGGGGATGATGAGGGCATCATGAGGAGGTGAAATTTTGTGAGAACACAGAGGCATCATTCTGTCAAGCAGGTGCGATGCACACCCATTTTGTCCCCCTTGGATCCATCCATGCCCACCACTACTCTTAAGTGTGGCTGAGGCTGCGGGTTTACCCTGAGAGTAGGTCTTATTCCAGGCCTGTGGGACCATGTTCCATCAGCATACAGCCTATGGTGTGTTTTCATCCCCTTGCTTATCTGTTCTGGTTGTTGTGTGAAGATACATCTTCAGTTATGAGCCCCACAAATTCTTTTGTGTTCACTGCCATAGAGAGAGCTTGATAAACTAGTGAGAAAATGCCTTCTAAATGAGCAAAAACTGAACGGATCTGGTTGATGGTCTCAGGCAGAGTATCTGATGGGGAAAATCGATTGCATAGTTCCTAATTTTAGGCCTTTTAAAAAAAATCAGATTTCCAAAGCACTTCCATAATTTTAGGCTTTAATTAGCCAGCAGAGTTTGAATTGATCTAGCTTTATCCGCTGCTTTTTTGTTTAAGTTGCTTTCCTCATCATGTGAATAAGGAAACAATTAATTTCAGTGCATGTGTTCTGTCTTAGGCTATGTTTTGAGGATTACTCAAGGATAACAGATGTTAAGAATTGGTTTCCTTTAATGTTTTCTGCTTGTTTTAACTCACAATTCTTTTATTTTAGGTTATGGTTTTTTACACAAAATCAAAATAAACATATGACCTTTGAACTTCTCTAGATCAACAATTCCTTCAAGTTGATAGAATGCAATTAAGTTTTTCTTCATATTCAATGTATACATGATAGCATGTCTTTAACTTGTCTTTTGAAGGGAACGTTTTGAGAAAAAAAATATTTTCTGGAAAATGCTTAGATGTGGACTCTTTGAATTCTTGAGTTGAGCCATTATGACATCGCAGTAATTCCTGAGTGCCTGTGAGAATATTATTTCTCTCAATATTATGCACAATACCTCACATGTGATCCTGGGCCCTGGAGATCTAAGAGATACCTTGGGCTTTCCCTGAGTACCAATAGATTTGTTCATGGCACTGATTTCTTTATTCTTCTCCTTTATGAATGTTATCTTCCTTTTCCCTTCTTTAGAGTATAGATGTCTTTATTAGCAAAATAATTTTTCATTTACATCCTTGAAACCCTATGGGAGGCAAAGTGTTTGAAAGCTCTCTTGTGATCTTATCTTGTCCTCATATCCAGAGACGATGCAGAGGCTTACCTATTTTATTCAGATGAAGACAGTTTATAGGAAGTCTGATCCAATTAATGGCTTCCCTCTTTCTCCTGTCCTTTAGGCTTAAACCATTACACCAAGAGTTTCTTACAATGAGTGAGTAAGACCAGATAACATTGTCTCTTGGCTTCCTTGCTGATAACCAGAACTTCTCATTGCTGTTTTTCACCTGCCCTCTTCTGTCTGTATTTTGGCATCAAATTTGTTTCTCTATTAGCACGTCTGGAAAGAAATGGAATAATGAATTAGAATATATAAAGAGATGCAATAAATAATAAAATCCTGAAATGATGTTTGAGGGATTAGCTATTATTGTCCTTTGACAATGCTGTTTGTGAACTGGCGTAAGTCTGCTCATTTATGTCAGTTCATAAACCGTAACTTACTTATTAGATTTTTTTAAATAAGGCAAGTAAAGACAGTAAACCCACTTTGCCTTGCGGTGTATTTCTATTCCCTTGTACAAATCCCTCCCCACTGTGTTTTTCTTTAAAGCCTGAAAATGGTTGTGCTACCATGGAAAACTTGAGTTGAATTATGTATTGCCAAGAAAAGGAAAAATATTTTTAAATTGCAACTCAAAAATCAGCCAAAGGGAGACTTGGGAATATAGCCCCTTTTCTTTGGTAGCCCGAACTGCTTTCTTAGATTGATTTCGGTTCTTCATTTCTTCTGTCTTGATTCCTTTTAATTCTTGGATCCCTTTTTTTATTGCCACTTTGAAGATCAAGCATTGTTTGTGTCAGAGAAAATGATAGGTGAGTTAGTTACCCAGCTTCAAGCTCTTGGCCAGTGTATTTCTTCCATTGAGGGATGCTGAGAAAGTGTGACCCCTGCTGGATTTGGGTTTCTTGGTTTGATCTCAGATTCTTCTCTCAAAATAGTAACCTTTAAAATCTATAAGGCTAATAGAAATATAAGAGATTGGCTGGGCACAGTGGCTCACACGTGTAATCCTAGCACTTTGGGAGGCCAAAGCGGGTGGATCACCTGAGGTCAAGAGTTCAAGAGCAGCCTGGCCAACATGGTGAAACCCCGTCTCTACTAAAAATACAAAAACTAGCTGGGCATGGTGGTGCAGCGCCTGTGATCCCAGCTACTAGGGAGGCTGAGGCATGAGAATCTCTTGAACCCAGGAGGCGGAGGTTGCAGTAAGCCAAGATTGTGCCACTGCACTCCAGCCTGGGCAATAGAGTGAGACAATGTCTCAGAAAAAAGAAATATAAGATATTATTTTGTTTGGTGGCTTATAAGCTTAAGGGTTTTGAAGATTTTTTTCCCGTGCAAATCAAAACTCTTACTTCAAACAAATTCTTACCTGGAACCTCAATACATAAATAAAATGGATAATACTTGAGGTAGGGGAGGGAAGAGATTGATTTGACTGACAGGAAACTGAGACTGACTGAAGTTAAATGGCTTGCTCTAGATTACATTAGTGCATAACCGTCGTTCCTTTGTTGGCTCACCAAATATTGTGCTTTTTTTTTTGTTCTGTTTTGTTTCTCTGAAAACTTGTCCCTCTTCCGCAGCATGAAGTTATTCAGGTTCAGTCTAAATAGCCATCTTTAAGAGACTGTGGAAAAGATCCTGCACTGCGGTGGCGGGTAGACAGGGCCCTTTCCACCCTTGGTTCTGCAGTGGGGAAGGTCAGCAAGTGGTCTGGAGAGCTATACACTCATTGTTGTGGGCCGCATTTGAGATATTTAAATAGATTCACCCTGGGCTCAGCTTAACACTAACCCTGTTCCTATTGAAGGTTGATGTGGAGCTGTGAACTGGGATCTCAGGCACAGCTCTGCTGATGTGTAGGAGCTTGTGAATGGAATTTTGAGAACAAAACAGGTGTCCCTCTTATTCTCATTTCTGAGATGGGTTATAATAATTTACTTTCTCTTTCTTTCTTCCTTCCTTTTTCTTTCCTTTCCTTCCTTTCTTTTTCTTTCCTTTCTTTCTTTTCCTTTTTTTTTTTTTAGATGGAGGCTCGCTCTGTCGCCAGGCTGGAGTGCAGTGGCATGATCTTGGCTTACTGCAACCTCCGCCTCCCAGGCTCAACAACTCTCACACCTCAGCCTCCCAAGTAGCTGGGACTACAGGTGCACGCCGCCATGCCCAGATAATTTTTTTTTTTTTTTTCTCGGAGACGAAGTCTTAATCTGTTGCCCAAGCTGAAGTGCAGTGGCGTGATCGCAGCTCACTGCAACCTCCACCTCCCGGGTTCAAGTGATTCTCCTGCCTCAGCCTCGCGAGTAGCTCGGACTCCATGCCTGTGTGCCTCCATGCATGTGCCACCATGCCTGGCTAATTTTTGTATATTTAATAGAAATGGCATTTCACTGTGTTGCCCAGGCTGGTCTTGAACTCCTGAGCTCAGTCAGTCTGCCTGCCTTGAATAATTTACCTTTTCTAAGTTATTCTTGTGAAAGAAGGCATAGGGAATTTTGCAAGTATACTAGAACATGTATAGTAAATGGTTACATTTAGTCTTTGATGGTAACCTCTTTCTCTTTCTGATCTTGAACCAACTTCATTTCTCCCTTACCATTTCTCCAGTTCCAAACTTAGTGATGAGATGGGAGTGCAGATGGGTAGAAGAAGGTTGAGTCAAAGGGGTGGCAGGGACAGCGGCTGCCACGAGCCTCCCTGACGACGTGGCGGGACTGCCGTGTGCCCGGGCCGGCTGTGTGAGTCATCGGCCGTGTCTGCCAGGCCTCCCCACCTCCTCTATTGTTCTCTGTTTCAGCCCAGGCAGCAGCCGTACATCCTGCCTCCCGTTCACGTCCAGTGTGGTGAGCACTACTCGGAAACGCACACCTCGCAAGGTAACTCTGGCTTGCCGTTCTCTCTTCTTAAGACAAAAAGTTGAATACCAGTAAGCAGTAAAGAAGCCTTTAAAAAAAAAGATGACAGGGATGCTTTCTTTTTAACTTCATCCTCATCTGAATGACAGTAGCTAACAGCTTCAATTTGTGGATGGCCTAGACTATCAGTTACCTCTGATCAAAAAATTTCCCCAGTATTGGCTGCTCAGGGAGTCCGGGCCAAGGCAGCAAGCAAGTCCTTTTCTCCTCCCTTTCCTAAGGGAGCTTAGAGAAGAGAGTTTGACAGCTCAGCCCACGTGAATGCACTTCACCTTCATTGCCAGTATCCGAAAACTTGTGGCAGTCACTCAGGTTTTCATGGTGACATAGAACATGGGCATGCAGAATAATTGGAAGAAATAAGCAAAGTCAGCCTTTTCTTTTAGCTGTTTTTCTCATCTCTTTCTCCAGCCCCTTTCTTGGCACACTTGCTTTTTTCTTCTCAGAGTAAGGTAAATCTGTTCTATTCCTCTCTTTCTCCCAAAACATCTCCCATGCAAAATGTGTGAAAAAGCTTCTTTTAGTAATGACTTCATGATAACAGCTAACATTCATAGAGCAATTGTGGTATTGCTGTAAGTACTTGCTATATATTGTCTCATGTAATCCTTAAAATAAACCTGTAGGTACTATTATTATTTCTATTTTACAGTTATAGAAATTGGAATACAGAGAGATTAATGATGGAACTTAGATATGAAAATCGGTAACTCGTAATCATTATGCTAACTGCATTTCAAAAAGAGAGATGGTAGAAAACCTTGGATGTTGGAAATGTAGTAAATGGATAATTAGTTTCTATGTTATCAACTCCTGGCCATTTTGAATCCTCTGCTGTCTGAAAGTGTGAGCATGAAAACCAAGACAGTCAAGACTATTTAATTTAATAAAAGTAGTACTTTTTATAAGGAGACTAGCAAAGTTACCACATTTCTATGGGAAGGCACCAAACCCCACGGGAGGCGGATAAATTGTGGCACATTTGTCTCTGTGTCCCCCTGTTTTTTCTGCCTATCTTATCTGATCAGATCTCTTTACACACTCCTCCTCTTCAGACAGTTGAATGTCTTCAGTCACCTTTTCTGTTTTTCACCTTCTCTGATTTTATGCTTATCTGTTTTGCTCATGTTTAAATCTGTAGTGTGAAAAAATGAATATATCTTGGCCACAGAAAGGCAAGAGGTTGCCTTCCTTGGAGGGGTGTGTGTGTATGTAAGAGAACTTCGGACACCTAGAATGGGCCTGATTTTAGAAATCTGCTTTTTCTCTCTTTAGGGACCTCTTTAAACTATAATTAATTTTTACTTGAATTGACCTAAGTGATGAAACCAGATCTAGAGGGGATTTGGGAAATTACCGAAAAGAACTCTTGATTCTAATTTTGGCCTTTATTGCTGCTCAGGATGAACTAGCTGTGCTGACATCCTGGCTACATCATCTGTTTTGTGCCTTTAGAATGCCCAGCAGTCCCCTGGGTGAAGGGGCTTTTTCCACTGCCGTCAGGAAGAGCAGCTCTAAATACTTAGTAATTGAAATCTATTGCCCTATTAAAGTTCTTGACTGTCTGGTCTAAATATTCAGTCCTATTGCTGAGCCCTGCACAAGAGGACAGGTCTCCCCAACTGGAGGGCGGTTGTTGGTGCCTGATTTTAAAGCTTATGGTAAAATTGAGAACTTCCCCAAGCGACACTTACTCCAAATGTGTGCATGCCTTCTTCCATTAGGTTCCCGTTTTCTTTTCAATATGTCTTAAGGTGTTCTTTCTGTATGTTGGCATTTCATCCAAGATGGTATCCGTTATTCTGTAGAACATGTGGGTGGAGACCATGGGATTTCACTTTTTATGACTTATTTAAATTAAAAGTCAGCTCATAAGTATGAGGATGTACTTTGTTGTGGCAGGATGGCTTGGAGGTTCACGTGCCTTTGTTTGACTTCTCGTAGACAGCATTTTTCATGGGAATGAAGAAGCCTTGTATTGCAACTCTCACAACAGCCTGGACTTAAATTATTTAAATGGCACCGTCACCAATGGCAGCGTGTGTAGCGTTCATAGCGTCAACTCCCTCAACTGCTCGCAAAGTTTCATCCAGGCCTCCCCTGTATCCTCCAACCTCAGTATCCCTGGGAGTGACATCATGCGGGCCGACTACATCCCGAGCCACCGGCACAGCGCGATCATCGTGCCCTCGTACAGGCCAACCCCCGATTATGAGACAGTCATGCGCCAGATGAAGAGGGGGATACTGCATACAGACAGCCAGAGCCAGTCTCTGAGAAACCTCAACATCATCAACACCCATGCCTATAACCAGCCAGAGGATCTGGTGTACAGCCAACCAGAGATGCGGGAGAGGCACCCCTACACTGTCCCTTATGGGCCACAGGGGGTCTATAGCAACAAACTTGTCAGTCCATCTGACCAGAGGAACCCAAAGAATAATGTGGTACCAAGCAAGCCGGGGGCAAGCGCCATCTCGCACACGGTGAGCACCCCAGAGCTGGCCAACATGCAGCTGCAGGGCAACCATAACTACAGCACGGCCCACATGCTCAAGAACTATCTCTTCAGGCCACCGCCCCCCTACCCACGGCCACGACCTGCCACCAGCACCCCAGACCTGGCCAGCCACCGCCACAAGTACATCAGTGGCAGCAGCCCAGACCTGGTGACCCGGAAGGTGCAGCTCTCGGTAAAGACCTTCCAAGAGGACAGCTCTCCGGTGGTGCATCAGTCTCTCCAGGAGGTGAGTGAGCCTCTTACGGCCACCAAGCACCATGGCACGGTGAACAAGCGCCACAGCCTGGAGGTGATGAACAGCATGGTGCGGGGCATGGAGGCCATGACGCTCAAGTCACTCCACCTCCCCATGGCTCGCCGCAACACGCTCCGGGAGCAGGGACCACCCGAGGAGGGGCCAGGCAGCCACGAGGTCCCCCAGCTCCCTCAGTATCACCACAAGAAGACCTTCTCTGATGCCACCATGCTGATCCACAGCAGCGAGAGCGAGGAGGAGGAGGATGAGGCTCCAGAATCGGTGCCCCAGATCCCCGTGCTCCGGGAGAAGATGGAGTACAGCGCCCAGCTGCAGGCGGCCCTGGCCCGCATCCCCAACAAGCCCCCGCCTGAGTACCCCGGCCCAAGGAAGAGTGTGAGCAATGGGGCTCTGAGGCAGGAACAACCCGGCCTTCCTCCCGGCATGGCTAGAGCCAGGGTGCTGAGGCACGGGCCGGCCAAGGCCATCAGCGTGTCCCGGACCGACCCGCCGGCTGTCAACGGGGCCTCTCTCGGCCCATCCATCTCAGAACCCGACCTGACAAGCGTGAAGGAGCGGGTCAAAAAAGAGCCTGTGAAGGAGAGACCTGTGTCTGAAATGTTTTCCCTGGAGGACAGCATTATAGAGAGAGAGATGATGATCAGGGTGAGTGTCCTCCTCTCCGGGGGCATTTCCCAGTGTGAAAGCACATGCTTCAGGCACTGAGCAAGGGGCAAACCTTATGCAGGGAGTGTGGTAGGTTTTTAAGCAGTCACTGAGCATTTAAACAGGTAGTATTTTATTACACAAAATGTTGGGTTTTGCCCTTTCAAATAAATCTTCCATTCTCTTTCGTGGCTTCTAACAGGTGTACTTGGTACGTTGTTGAGGCCAATGGCCTCAGCTAGGATTTTGCTGTTTATTCAAGGCTCAAACTTCCAATTGTGTGAGCTGCTATTATGGAAGCTCACCTTTCTGTGTCTTTCAGTGTTTTGTTTTCTTGAAGGAAAGCTGTCCGCCACCTCCATTTAGATATTAAAAGCAACATCCCTATACCGCCTTCTGTATAGATCCATAAGTCCAGACTCGCCAATATTGTCTTGATTGTGATATGTTAACTTTATATTGAGATTTTCTTTCAATAGATATTTCACACAGATTCAAGAAAATTATAGCAATTAGATATATAACTCAGTAATTGGATAAATAATTATCCGTTGAACTTATTCTATCAAAAATTCACCCACATGTATGTGAATACACACATACATATACATACATACATATTACCACTTGAAGATCCATCCTAGTATTAGACATGAATAGCTCTTCTTCATAATATGTACAGAGCCACGTATGGTGGGGGATACCTGTAGTCCCAGCTACTTGGGAGGCAGAGGTAGGAAGATCACTTGGAGCCAGGAGTATGAAGCCAGCCTGGACAATATAATGAGATCTCATCTCTATAGAAAAAAAAAGGAACCACAGGTATGATGGCAGGAGCCTGTAGTCCTAGCTAATCAGGAGGCTGAGGTGGGAGGATTGCTTGAGCCCAGGAGTTCAAGGCTTCAGTGACCTGTGATTGTGCCACTGCACTCCAGTCTGGATGACAGGACTAGACCTCACTGCTTAAAAAAAAAAAAATTGTACAACTTGGGGAGACAGTTATGTTGTCAGAACAGGACTATGCAGGTACATATAGAACAATGAAGTGAATCTGTTCTTACTAGTGAGAAAATGTTTGGATTATTGCTACTTAAAGAAATCTCGGCTGGGTGCTGTGGCTCACGCTTGTAATCCCAGCACTTTAGGAGGCTGAGGCAGGCAGATCATGAGGTCAGGAGTTCTAGACCAGCCTGACCAACATGGTGAAACTCCATCTCTACTAAAAATATAAAAATTAGCCGGGCGTGGTGGCACGCACCTGTAATCCCAGTTACTGAGGAGGCTGAGGCAGGAGAATCACTTGAACCTGCAAAGCGGAGGTTGCAGTGAGCCGAGATGGCGCCATTGCACTCCAGCCTGGATGACAGAGCAAGACCCCGTCTCAGGAAAAAAAAAAAAAAAATCTCCATTGCTGCTTGCCATGAACATTTTCATTCCCTTAAAAAAAAAACAATTAATTAGAACTAATCAAAGCCAGATTGACTTCTCTTCATTCACCACGGTTGTACCATACGGTAGCCAAGCCTAATTTTAGGAACTCTGAAACAGTTGTAACTTAAAATTTGCCTTGATGGAATCCATTTGGCCATCGTCATTTCCAGGTCTTCCTAACCCATCATTGGGATTCAACCTGAAAAGAACAATCAAGGCCCAATGATTTAAGGAAGCCAAGTTCCTGGGGTCAGAAATTGAATCTATAGCAACCTTGTTACTTTTGGAAAACCTTAAGAACATTCTCAACCTCACAGTTTTGGCTAGCCCCACTAGAGTAGTGCTAAGAGATTCTTATACAGACATGACTGTTTGCAAACCTAGAAGGAAATTGTGCAAGGTGTACCTTTGCCTCTAGCAAAGAAAACCTTTGGCTTGGAATGGAAGAAATGTGTGGGTGGGTGCCGCTGGGAGAGAGTTTTCTCAACATGGAAGAAAGCAATTTATTGGTAGAAAATAGTTTTTCAATACTTCCACACCACTTAAAAGCAACATTAGCATCAAGAACCTCTCAGTCTAAGCATTTAATTTAGCTATTTCCCCTGCCAACTCGATACTTAATGATGTCCACATGGTCCCTTAACCTCATTTTGGTTGTATTCATCCTCTTCTCTTCTTACTCGTATTAAACAAATAGCCTGTAGCCAAAATCTTGGCAGGGTCTCCTCCTCGTAGCTCCTTGCATTATCACAAAGGAACAAGGGGATTTTCACTATTGTTTTTTCTCCAGATGCTTTTCCATTCCATTCATGTAGGTAATAATGACTAGCAAATTTTAGCCATTAACCTTTAGTTCAAGAAAATAATTATCCCATTTCTACTTCATTTTCCCTGTTGATTTTTTTTCCCCCCAAATCTGCTACACTCAGGAGCTCAAGGACACCAGCAGACCTTAGAGGTGGATTAGGAGCTTCTTCAGTGAGCCAGGAGGCCAGGCAAGGTGGTGACAATGCCAGTGGCTCTGAGCCCAAGATGAGTCTCCACCTGTTTTGTTTTTAATGCAAAAACTCACCCCTTAGCCTAAGCAGCATCCCCACAGGTCAGATACTTCTCTGCTCTCCTCACTATGGGCAACTTTTGCCAGCTTGATGGGAATTCATGAGAGGTGATGGCCATTCTAAGGGCCCTCTTGATCAGAACACAATGAGAAACTTTTAGCAAAAGATAACTCAGGGGCGGGGCGGAGTGTGCAGGTATGGTGAGAATTTGCCCTCTGGGCAGCTCTCCTGGACCTGCTTGTCTATTTGATGGATGGTTTAGCTGCTTTCGTAGCTCCTCATTCTGGCTCCTACTGCTTCCTTGAAGATACTTCCCTGCTTGTAGTCCCCTAGCCAGAAGTTGATGCACTGAGAAGAAAAGGCCAGATCAGAGCTTGTGAATTATTATTATTATTATTTTTTATCTCTGGTAGCAAGCTGATAGGGTGAGTGAGAAGGATCAAAGAGACATACTTTGATTTATCACTAAGTAATAATCCTTTCCCAATAAAGACAAGTCAATTACTTTTTGTCTTAGACCCAGTTAGGGTCGCCTTGCCGTGCAGGTGGAAAGGAAGCAGGACTGCTGAGAGGAGCTCAGGACCCATTTTCCAGAACTATTACCTTCTCAAAACTTTGGAGAGCAGTGAAAATAGATTCCCAAGTGAAAGAGGTGACAGAAATAAACAAAAAAGAAAAACTCTTTCTCCCCAAAACTAGCAGCAAGCAAACAAAGACCTAACCATTTTAATCCAGAATCTTCCCCCAGGGGGTTCCCAAGAATTGACAGACCAGGGCCATTTGTAAGAATATTACATCTTTTGGCGGTAAGTCCTTGGGTACGGTAAAGCCAGAAAATCTGAGACAGGTCTCAGTTAATGTAGAAAGTTGATTCTGCCAAGGTTGAGGGTACACACCTGTGACACAGCCTCAGAAGGTCCTGATGACATATGCCCAAGGTTGTCGGGACATGGCTTGGTTTTATACATTTTAGGGAGACATGAGACATCAGTCAGTATTGGTTCTCTCTGGAAAGGCGGGACAACTTGAAGCAAAGGCAGGAAGACGAAGTAGGGAGGGGGCTTCCACATCACAGGTAGGTGAGAGGCAAATGGTTGCATTCTTTTGTTTCTGATAAGCCTCTCCAAAGGAGTCAGTCAGATATGCATTTATCTCAGTGAGCAGAGGGGAGACTTTGAATAGAATGGGAGGCAGGTTTGCCCAAGCAGTTCCCAGCTTGACTTTTCTTTTTAGCTTAGTGATTTGGAGCCCAAGATATTTTCCTTTCACAGTACTTTTCTCACTTTCTCCCAGTAACCTCCTCTGAGATACTCCTTTGGTTTGTCTAATGAGTCGGCCATCACCAGGACAGGCATCCTGTTGTCCGTGTCACTCACACAGGCTTCATTCTGATTGTAGGTGACATTATGGAAACACATGGAAGGGGCGTAATGCAGTCCCCCCACCCGCAATTAGAATAATTCATAACCCTGTGGGATGGCGCCATCAAGACCTCTTCCTGGGGAGTGAATTTATACATCATAGATAAGGAAAAAAGTCTCTCAAGGCTTGAAAAGAAACCGGGGATTCAATGGCTCTTCATCTGTGGCAGTCAAATGAATCTGCAAATGGGTTGCCCTTCAGTGTGAATCAAAATCCTAAACCTTGCAAAACTCATCTGCTTCTGTGAGGAGTGCCTGTGTTCTTCCCTTAACTTCCAGGACACACTTAATTTTAGGAAAGGCCCTTTGTGGCTTGCTTGAAGTGAGCATAAAGAGCTTTTTCATACTTGGTCAGTTTCAAGGACCTGAGGAAGCACAGCAGGAGGCTAAAAACCAGCCCTGCCCAATCCAATTTCAATTTAGAGTTGAGGGTGGAGAGGATGGAAATCAAAAAGCCCCAAACTGGGCCAGGTGTAAACATCGAAACCTTTCCCTAAGTGGTCTGCTCAGTTCTGGAGTCCATGTTCCCCCATAGCTCAGTGGCATGCAGTGATGTCCCACCATCTGTGTTGGCAGGCACAGTCTCTGTTATTGTGGGCTCTCTGGGTGAAGCCTGAAGGGTAAGGCCTGTGGATCATCTTAGATGACCCCAGCCAGGCTTTGATGTTAGTGAGTTTGCTAAACCACATCAGCTTTCAATTCTGGGCATGACACCACCCTTAGGTACTCCAAGGACTAGAGATTAATTATAGAATTAACATCCTCAGGACAGAAGCTTAGGAAGATTTTTCTCTACAGTTTATGTGTGTGAATCTCTCAATCAACAACGAAGTGTTTTACAAGTTTTGCTCCATTCCATCTGTGCAAAAGGTCCATCACTGTGATTGGATTAGATGATTCATATAACCCTGTTTCTCTTTTCCTTGTCTTGTCATCCTTATCTTTCTAAAGTGTATCGCATGTACCCTATTTTGTTTTTGTTTTGTTTTGCCCTATGGCAGGGTGTATTTTTAGGGAGTCTTTTTTCTTATTTATTGGTCTATCTGGCTAAGGAGTTAATTAAGAATAAAAGCTCAGGAGTCCTGTAGGAACTGGCTTCCGGGGGCCCAGTGGGAATAGTGGGAAGGCTGTGTTTGAATTTGCCCTACTGATGGTGATTGTCTGCATTCCTTGGCTGGGGAGTTACAGATTTGAGGAGATTAAAACACATTCCAACATTCTACTAGTATTATAAACAATGAGAACATGCCTTTTCTTGCCGCAAGAATCTAGAGAAGCAGAAGATGGCAGGCCTGGAGGCACAGAAGAGGCCGCTGATGTTGGCAGCGTTGAACGGGCTCTCGGTGGCTCGAGTCTCAGGGCGGGAAGAGAATCGAGTTGATGCCACCCGGGTTCCCATGGACGAGAGGGTAAGTGGCAGGCTTGTCAAATGTGATTCATTCTCTGTAGTCTGAGGATCCCAAAACACCCTCCTTCCTCGAATATGCCAGCACTGAGATTTGTGTGATGCATTATTTCTTCAATCTGAGATTAGGAAGATCAGGCATAACTGTGTTGCATTAAATCAGTCCCTTCCAGCATCTCCTGTTTCTCCATTCCGGTCTTCCTGCTTTGTCCAGTTGGCGGATCATTGGTTACCTAAAACCAGCAGCCCCTAACATGCTGTATGACTTGGTCAAGTCACTCAATTTCTTTGGGCCTGCTTCCTTTCTTGTAAAATGCACAAGTTAAACACTTGCGATAGCTCTCAATTTCTATGATTTTTGTGAGCAATTGCCATTTCTTAGGAAGTGATTATTTTATCCAATCATTTATTTTTATTTTTAATTTTTTAAAAACTTTTAGTTTTGGGGGCACATGTGAAAGTTTATTACATAGGTAAACACGTGTCACAGGGGTTTGTTGTACGTATTATTTCATCATCCAGGTGTCAAGCTCAGTACCCCATGGTTACCTTTTCTGTTCCTCTCCCTGCTTCCACCATCCACCCTCAAGTAGGCCCCAGTGTCTGTTGTTTCCGTCTTTGTGTTCATAAATTCTTATCATTTAGCCCCCACTTATAAGTGAGAACATGCAGTATTTGGTTTTCTGTTTCTGCGTTAGTTTGCTAAGGAAAATCGCCTTCAGTTCCTTCCATGTTTCCCGCAAAAGACATGACCTTGTATCTAAGCATTTATAGAGTTCTTTAAAAATGCTGTCCCCTCATATGACCATAAAATGAGGCTGATTTATAATCGTCTGGATAATGCATTGTGAAAACATGGGTTTTGAAAAGCAGAAAGCAGCTGCATGGTAGTGTTTTAGAGGTGAAGAAAGGTGTATCCTTAGTTCCTGAAGTTGCTGTCAGAAGGTTAATAAACAGGTTGTATAAATGTAATAGAGTACTAATAACATTAGGGTGTTTGATTTCTGCCAGTATGTATCCAGAATTAGAATGTTTTTAAAGCCAGAAGGGACTTTAGAGGAATCATTTAACCCAATTAATACCATGTTATTGTAATTATTAGTTTGGCCAGGGAAGAGGTAAAAAGAGAGAGATTTAATCCTCAGAGCTATAGAACTGTGGACCCAGTGTCATCTTAAAAGCAGCTACATAGGTGGAGAAAAGGATGTTTGGATAATTAAAATGAACAGTCTTTTTATCATTAGGACTTTAAACAGAGTTGTTAATAGCAAAAATACTGATTTTTGAATTTTAACTCTTGCTAGTTCTTGCAGATTTGTTCTACTTATGAGTAAGAAGGAAAATGGTTATTAGACAAGGGAAACAATCAATATGGTTGATAAGGAGACAAACCAAGTATTGATTGTACAACTTGAAATCTCTTATTAATACAATCGCTAAATATTTAAAGAAATTTGGTTGTTTCATTGAGTTTTTGGATCAGATAATTTAGAGAGCTGAAGATCAATTTCTGTTGCAGTTCAGAACCCTGAAGAAGAAACTAGAAGAGGGAATGGTGTTCACAGAATATGAGCAAATTCCAAAGAAAAAGGCGAATGGCATTTTCAGCACAGCAGCTCTGCCAGAAAATGCCGAGCGCAGCCGAATCCGTGAAGTTGTCCCCTATGAGGAGAATCGAGTAGAGCTGATACCAACCAAAGAAAATAACACGGGATATATTAACGCCTCCCACATCAAGGTAGGAAGGCAAGCCTGTTAGAAGGTTTGTTAAAGATGGCTGGGTTAAAGGTAAAAATGCGGGGAGAAGAAAATGTGTGGGCTGCAGCTGTACCTTTTGGCTTGTCCCCAGACCCTCAGGGATTGTTTTTGAACTCCTGTGCTTTTCTTAGTCAGGTGGAAGGGCATGTCTCTCACTGCAGAGAGAAGGAAGTCTAGCAGCCTCAGGAAGAACCTCCGGTCAGGGATTTCTGAAGCTCACTCATGACAGAGGCCTTAACTTTTCCTTCTCTCTGTGGGCTGTAACTCTGTCTATACTCACAGGAAAAACTGAGGATTATCCTTTTTGGTTTGTAATTAGCAGAGATGGAGACTTTGGAAGTTACAGGTATTGAGTTACTGACATTAAGGTGTTATGTTCAATAACAACAGAAACTATTGTTTCTCCCTTATAATACTACGGGTTATGCATTTTATAAAAGCACAAGTCCTATTATTGCATGGTATTTAGAAGAGTGGAATAATTTGCACCTGCACTCTAAAAGTGTGGTTAATATTGAATCTTGAAAGATGTGCCACATTAGTCAATGAATTTGTGTTAGTAAGTTTTTGTTATTATTTCAAATACTTTAAACCTTTGTATGTCGGTATTACATAGTTTAGCACTTCTGCAGTTGAGTTATGGATACATGTGTACATATAGTTAAATGTTTCTTAAATAGCTTACCTTCCTCAGAGTTCCTGTTAACAGAGGACACTTATTTAGAATGTCACCATTTGCTCTGAACTCTGAAGTGGGAGATTTGTTCATCTATTAATGTTAAAGCCATTGTTATAGGATGTTGTTAAATAATACAAGTTTCAATTAATAGTCCACTGTGATCAATAGCCTTAGAAACCTATTTTCGGCCTTGTCTAGAATTATTTGCTTTCCTCATTGGACTTTTCAACTGTAGCAGAATTATTAACAGGTTTTATTGAGCCTCTAAAGGCTAGTTAGGTATCTAGTTTGTGTGTCAATTATAACTAGTTTTGATACAGAATGTGAAAAGTATAGCATAGTTGGGTATATAGTATTTTTATTAATATACACAGATAACCATAGTTTTTAATAATTAGAAAGTACTGTCAAAAGAAATATAAAAGAGTAACTATCATAGATCATATTACTAATTTTTACTTGGATTTTTGAGAGTGAGAAGTAAAAAATGAACTCTAGGAAACTCTTAAATAAACTGTCAGTGGTGGGTTTCATGGGCTTAGTTTAGATTATGAAACAATGACCAACGTAATGTATTCAAACAAGGATGCAGATCACACAGCTGCTTCTTGATAGAGTGTCTATGAAGATCTTACATAGCAATATTATATTATCTTCTTCTTTTGGCCAGATCTCTTCCACTATTTTCCATCTGCTCTCTGAAAAAAGCTGTCACTTTGTATAAACTGTGCCCATTGGGCATTGTTAACTGAGAAACATTCCCTTCCTTGGTATTCTCTGTGGCCCACATTTCATCCTGTGGATCCGGGTTAGACATGGGTGCATTTAATAGACCCATGGAGCTTGCAAGAACTTGTCCCTGTGTTTTGGAATAGAGGTGTATGTTTTGCCAATGTTTTCCCCCCCGGGTTCCAAGCAGCCGTTAACACAGAACAGAGATTTATTTGCTCCAGAGGTGGAATCACATCTGTGAAATCTACCTCAGTAGCACTGCTTGTTGTGTTTTTAATGCAGTTTTTAATACCCTCCTGTCAATACTTGGAATATGCTGAAAGGCCCCAGGCAGCAGCAGCATTCTCTGGAAGTATTTATGTTTCCTATACGTTGGGTGCCAGAGAGGCTAATGTTTAAAATCACAATTCCACGGATAAACCAAACTCCTAGCCAGCAAATATATGAATGTTATCTCCCACCAGTATTTGGAAAATGGATTTTTCTTGCCAGCTTTGACCTAAACATGTCTTGTGTAATGAGACAATAACTTACATTGTTTTTGTTTGAATCGAGTTAGCATACAGTTTTATCAAATAAATGAGGGAAAGAAGTTTCAAACAATGATGACTTCATTGCTTTTTGAACTCTCCAGAGATCTGCATTGCATAGATGTAGAAGGGGCCTGCCTTTGCAATATCAAGGCACAGAGCTGGAAGGGAGAATAGAAAGAATTCCTCCAAAGGCCACCATTTCACCTTGACAGCATGACCTTTAACACTTTGGGTACAACTTCTTATTTATGGTTCTCTGCAGCTAGTATTTATAGCTGTAGAATTATCTTCCCCTGATCACCCTGAGCCGCAGGGGTAATAATTTTATTATCCAAAGTCATGTCATGACTGTAGTTCAGTTGGATGCCATGGTACTACCAAGGTGAAGTTATTGATAAAATATTATATGCTATTGACAAGAGCATTCGTAGCATCTCTGCCGTGCATGGCACCACAGAGCAGCAGTGACAGCGACGTTTATGATACACTTCATCTCAGATCCACAGGAGAAAGATAGTGCTCCAAAAGGGATGTTGTTTCATGGCCTTTTTTTTTTTTTTTTTTTTTAATTGTTTAATTGGATACCATGAAGCACTGTTTTTCAAACTGGATTACAACACAGTGGTAGAATGTGAAATCAGTTTAGTGGTCATGACCATGTGTGTGTGTGTGTGTATGTGTGTGTGTGTGTCTGTTTGTGTTTTAATGAAATAGACAAGAGAAAAGAATGGAAAGTGTCAGAGTACATTGCACATAGTAAGCATAACTATTATTTCTGTGACAAATCCTAAGTTATACATGTTCATATGTATGCATATATACGTGTGTGTATGTGTATGGTTTTTAATAGGCACTAGTTTGCATATACTGTGAGTTACAAACAAAGATCAGGTAAAGGCCAGACGCAATGGCTCAGACCTGTAATCCCAGCACTTTGGGAGGCTGAGATGGGCGGATCACCTGAAGTCAGGAGTTCAAGACCAGCCTGACCAACATGGTGAAATTCCATCTCTAGAAAAATACAAAAATTAGCTGGGCATGATGGTGGGTGCCTGTAGCCCCAGCTCCTTGGGAGTCTGAGACGGGAGAATTGCTTGAACCCGGGAGGCATAGGATTCAGTGAGCCAAGATCGTGCCACTGCACTCCTGCCTGGACAAGAGAGCAAGACTCAGTCTCAAAAACCAGGATTAGGTAAATGTTTTAATAGGCTTGAGTGGCAGAAAATATTTTCATGTGAGAATGTGTCACTACACTAGCCTCTATAGTCTCAGGTATTTTGTTAATTGAACTAATTCATTTGGCCCCAAAAATAGATCCAAGGTTTTAAGGTGGATACAGATGGACAGGTGATGAGCAGGTAATGTTGTCCTGGACTTGGGGTTTATTTACCGATACTTTTCTTGGTTTTTAGGTGGTGGTTGGAGGGGCAGAATGGCACTACATAGCCACCCAGGGGCCCCTACCACACACGTGCCACGACTTCTGGCAGATGGTGTGGGAGCAAGGAGTGAATGTCATTGCCATGGTCACCGCAGAGGAGGTAAGGAGTATGGCCTACTCCATGTCCTTTTCCCTAGGGAAAGGGTGGCCAGAAGATGGGCTTTGTGCTGGCAACTTTGCTACACTATCCTTCTTCCTGCAGTGCTGTTTCTCTGCAAATGCTTTTCTCTTTGGTATACATCTGTTTTCTTACTTCCAGCTAGATATTTTTCCCCCGGAGATAATTGATTGTTGTAGTTTTCCCTCCTCCCATTTTCTTCTTGCTTTTAACTCTTTTCCTTGGATTGTAATGCACTAAACTGAAAATAAAACAACAGAAAACCAAAAATGGCCAGACTTTAGTTCAACCCGCTGACTTTGTGTACCAAACGAAAACAGTGATCTTTCCACTGGAATTTGGGAGTCTCAGGCTGCTCTGGGCAAATCGACATAGATGCCCAACTCCAGGCACCCAGCTCCGCATGCCACCATGCTTATCAGCTGAAAAGAGACCAGAAGCTGTTGTTCCTGGAGAGGCCTCTGTTCTTTGGTGGAAGAAAAAATATCTTTTTCTTCTTTTGCCAAGCCAAACATAGTTTTTCTGCTGTAACTAGAGAACTCTATGTGATGTTATAAAAAACCAGCCTACACTGCCAGTCCATCCAGTCAGTGTTCAGCTTGCTGTCTTTGCAGGGAGAAGTGTTGTGTTTCTTCTCTTGTCACATTCTCAAAATTTCTTTAACCACCTTCTTTTATTTCTTTCATTAAATTCCAGTTTATGTTTTGAAATCATTCAAGGGACTAGTTTCATCTGTGTTTACCAATATCTGTGGTATTGCAGTGGCCTTTCCTAGCTACGTTAAAGGGGTCAGGAACAAAGAAAACTGGGGAGGAAAAAGTCGTATTTTTCTTCATTGACTGTTTTGAGCATTGGCTTTTCAGCACAGTCCATTAGAAGAAAACAATGAAAGGGACATCAGGCTCTTTAAAGCCAGTTGTACTTCCCTGGGCTGACCTGTTTGACCTTCCCACAAAGGGAATGAATCCTCCTTAAAGCTTCTAGAATAGATTTATCACCTTATCAGATCACACCATCGCAAGGCATTCATTCACCCAAATACAGCGTACCATCTGTGCTAACTTCAGGAGTACATGGTAATAAACGAGACAGGCACCATCCCTGTCCCCATAGAGCTTATGTCCTAGTGGGAGGGACATTCAGAAGTGACCAAATAAAATAAGTGCAGTTAGCAGTAAGTGCCATGGCAAAAATGGAAAACTACAGTCCAGAGCGGGTCGGGGTGAGTACAGGTCTTCCTGCCTCATCCCTCCTCCTCTTTGTGTGGGTTTCAGCCGCAAAACGGTCATTCAAACTAGGGGACTCCTACTAAAGGGTAGCTTCACGATGTGCAACCCTGAGGTCCAGACTCTCTATCATGTCACACACTTGCTGGAAGGCTGGAAATGAAAACCTTATTAATAGGAGCATAAATTCAAGGGAGAGAATTTTTAAAAATGGAAAACAGGTTAAGAAAGAGAGTGACTGGGGGCTATTTGAGATCAGGGCATGGCCAAGGACCCTCCGAGGAAGTGGCATTGGAGGTGAGACCGGAGTGACAAAGGGCCAGCCTTGCCAAGACAAAGTAGCATCTAGTGATCTGTGGGACAGCTGGGGACTTACAGCCTTTTAAAATCCATAACTGATTTAGACACTCAGCAGAAATGTAAATTCGAGGTAAATCTGCTTTCATAGGATTGGTAAATAAAAGAGGAAGGTGTGCTTCCAACTTAAGGAGACTCAGTTAAACCAAATGAAGCCAGGCAAGGTAATTTATATATTCCCCAAATTATATATAAATATATAATTTATATATTCCCCAAAGATGTGTTGCTTTACAAGTGGGCTTTACAAGAGGAACTCTAATATTCCTCTAAACAGCCGTCAGGGTTCCCAGAGCCTGTCACCACTGCAGTTCTGTGTGTTCAGTGCTCCTTCTCTCTCACCGCCTACTCCTTGCCCTGAATCTCCTCAGCTACCGCCTCCTCCACACTCCGCCCCTTCTCCAGGGATTTTAAAACTGCAAAACTGAAACATAGACCTTGTGTAAATGGTTGAGAGTACATATTCTCAGAAAAGATTATAAAATCAAGGGAGAAAGAATGGTGATTTAACCAGCTGTTCTCAGTTCTAGTTGTAGATGGAACCAGAACGCATTGGTCAGACTGAAACAAATGTGAGATCAACACTAGATAAAGACAATGTCGGTAGTCTGTGCTGTAACAGAAAGAGCTCTGCACTGAACATCCAAAAGGAGTAGCATGACCTAGAGCGATTGCTGGAACCCCTTCCCCACTTGTGTAAAACCTTTGAATGACTTCCCATTGCCCCTGGGGTGAAATCCAAACTTTCCACCATGGACTGTGAGGCCTTTCCAGTTTCCTGTCCGACCACCTGCCCCCTCACATGTCACACTCCAGCCACCCCGAAGACCTTCATTTCTTGAATGCACCAAGCTTGTTCCTGCTTCTAGACTTTGCACTTGCACTTCTCTCTAACATTCCACTGCACCTCCGTTGTGAATCTTTTAAATTTTCCATTGATGTAACTGTCATTGTAAATTGTGTTATTGGTCTTAACTAGCATGTATAGGATTTACCCTGTACAGTGTAGACACTGCAGAGTGCTACTGAACTAGCGATTTAGAAGCTATTTGCATTTTCTTCTGTCTTCACATCTTAGGATTAAAAGGATGAGAGCTTCCCTTGACCTATTTCCAATTTTGCTTTATATGTGATTTAGGAGGGTGGACGAACCAAAAGCCACCGATACTGGCCCAAACTGGGTTCCAAGCACAGCTCAGCCACCTATGGCAAGTTCAAGGTGACCACGAAGTTTCGAACAGATTCTGTTTGCTATGCAACCACAGGCTTGAAAGTCAAGCACCTTTTGTCTGGGCAAGAAAGGACAGTGTGGCATTTACAATATACTGACTGGCCAGATCACGGCTGTCCAGAGGACGTCCAAGGATTTTTATGTAAGTGTTTTTCTTCCCAGTCTGCTACCTGACTGACTTTTACCTACTGTGTCAATAATCCAGCCGTTGGAGATGAAATGGAAAAAGAGGATGCTTTCTCTTAAGTAGCAAAAGTATTATAATATTGAAATATATGTTCCTTTCTTATTATGTAGAACAGAGAAGAATAATACATGTCACTTATTCTGTTTGCCTTTCAAACGCATAAGCTAAGACTGTGATCAACATATTGGCTCTACCTTGATTCAGACCTTTAGCTACTCATTTAATCGGTAACTATTCTGACACATGCTACAACAAGGATGAACCTTGAGGAATGATGCTGAGTGGAGATAATCCAGTCACAAAAGGACGAAAATTGCATGATTCCACTTATATGAGGTACCTAGAATAGGCAAGGTCAGAGGCAGAAAGTAGGTGAGAGGTTACCGGGGTTGCAGCAAAGGGGGATTCGGGAATTACACATTTTTTATTTTTTGAGGTGGAGTCTCACTCTGTCATCCAGGCTAGAGTGCAGTGGCACGATCTCAGCTCACTGCAGCCTCTGCCTCCCAGGTTCAAGCAATTCTCCTGCCTCAGCCTCCCACGTAGCTGGGACTACAGGCGCAGCCACCACGTCTACCTAATTTTTGTATTTTTAGTAGAGATGGGGTTTCACCATGTTGGCCAGGCTAGTCTTGAACTCCTGGCCTCAAGTGATCTGCCCATGTCAGCCTCCCAGATTGCAGGGATTACAGGTGTGAGCCACCGTGCCTAGCCAGGAATTACCATTTGATAGGTGCAGTATTTCTGTTTGGGACAGTGAAAAAGTACTGGACATGGATGATGGTGATGGTTGCACAACTATGAATATGCTTAATGCCACTGAACTGTGTACTTAAAAATGGTTAAACTGGTAAATTGTTGTGTCCACTTTGGCACATTAAAAAAAAGGAGAAATAAAATTTAAAAATAGGCCAGGCATGGTGGCTCACACCTGTAATCCCAGCAATTTGGGAGGCCGAGGTGGGTGGATCACCTGAGGTGAGGAGTTTGAGACCAGTGTGGCCAACAGGGTGAAACCCCATCTCTACTAAAAATACAAAATTAACCAGATGTGGTGGCGCATGTCTGTAATCCCAGCTACTGGGGAGGCTGAGGCAGGAAAATCGCTTGAACCTGGGAGGCGGAGGTTGCAGTGAACCGAGATTGCATCATTGCACTCCAGTCTGGGCAACAAGAGCGAAACTCCATCTCATAAATAAATAAATAAATAAATAAATAAATAAAGATATAAATAAATGAATAACATTAAAATTTTTTTCATGAAGGTTTGCATCTCACAAGCCCTATATTTCCCTACAGTCGTAAATCTCAGTACTTTCTCATATTTTTATGAAGACACTAAGAAGTATTGAAACCCTCTTGTAGCTTTCGAAACTGAAATTTGCTCAATGGCTAATTAATTAATTTCTATGTATGTGTATTTTTAGAATGTGGTTATATTAGAAACTAATTCACCAGATTATGTGCAGTATTTTTATTTGAACGGCCCCAAATTGGCCATGTACCCACTACATGCCAGGCACTGGATCGGGCTCTGAGAATGCAGAGATGACAGAGTTCAGTCTTCACTTTCAAGGTACTCAGAGCCTAATGGGAAAGACAGGCCAGTCATCATCCTCCAAAGATGAGATCTGATACCCTCCTCTGCTTTTCAGTGGTGGCTGCAGCTCTCCCTCTTTCCACATGCTTGCCTAACTGTCCTGTGCTTGTCGGGAAACCCCATTCCTTACTCATCCAACTGGAAAGGAGCCCCAGATGCTCCCTGTAGCCTTGTGCCTGCTCTGTTGTTGACTCTGTAGCTAGTGGAAGACCTGTGACCACCACAAAGGGACCATCATCCAGATGTTGGATAATGTCAAAACCTTGATTTTATTTTGGTATTCATTTAGAATGGGAGAAAAAGGGAATGAGAGAGAGAGAACAGGTTCTCAAGACCTAAAAATACTGATTTACAAGTTCCAGTAAATATTCTGATGTGTACTTATCCAGCAATACAAGCATTTCATTTCCGTGAAAGTGACGATGGTACTTGAGGGGTTTGGCACTGAAAGCAGAGAGTAGAAAGATGATTGGAGTCAGAGGATCTAGAGTAAGATCCAGAGAGGATTCGTGATTTGCCTGAGGTCAAATGGCTTGTTATCTGTAGCTTGAAATAAGGGCAGTGACCTTTGCAGAACTTCCCTTCCTCCCAGCAGTGCTCATCGTATTTCTTTCAGCTGATCACGTGCTAACTGACTGATTAAAATTTTCTCCAAGAAGCAGAAAAGGGAAATAATATAAGTAGATCAGTTTGTTGATTGGCTAACAGCTCTGATGAAAGAGTGAGCTTATAAAGCACTTTAAAGAATAGCTTTTTAAATCAGAACCAATTAAGGAAAGCCCGTCTAAATTACCAAAAAATACATAGTAGTTTTAAAGAATGTAAATGTATGTATTATGCTTTTAGGAAACTCAATACACGTATTCTGTGCAGGGCATTAGAAATGTTGAATCTGTTTCTCCTAGGTTTTAAAAGATTTTTTTGCCCATGTTTAAATTAGGTTACCTGGATGCAGAGTACCTAAGCCAAATTGTTTACTGCCCTCCAGAAGTCTTTATTGAGTTACGGCGTAAGGAACTTTAGTAATATGACTGATAGAGGAAACATCCTTTAAATCCACCTCTCCATTACATGAAAAGCTCTATTTGAAAGTGGCATCTACTGTATTACCCAACATTCCTTTTATTTTTCTTCTTAAATTTAGCTCAAGTAAAGCTTTGTCTCTTGTATGTAAATATTGCCTTTGGTCAGACAGAATACTCAGTTGCCTAACGTCTTTTCCCCCTCGCAGAAAAAGTGTAAAGAAGATTCCACACACAATATCTAGCTTGTATTGGTACCTAATAGTAACTACTCCCTCTATTCATCTCACCATCTCCTTTTTTTTTTTTTTTTTTTTTTAAATTGAGACGGAGTTTTGCTCTTGTTGCCCAGGCTGGGGTGCAATGGTGGGATCTCGGCTCACTGCAACCTCCGCCTCCCAGTTTTAAGCAATTCTCCTGTCTCAGCCTTCCGAGTAGCTAGGAGTACTAGCTGAGATTACAGGCGCATGCCACCATGTCTGGCTAATTTTTGTATTTTTAGTAGAGACAGGAGTTCATCATCTTGGTGAGGCTGGTCCTGAACTCCTGACCTCAGGTGATCCGCCTGCCTCAGCGTCCTAAAGTGCTGGGATTACAGGAACGAGCCACCGCGCCCGGCCCTTCTTTTTTGTTTTGTCCTATCTCTTGGTACATTACTACTACTACTAGTACTGCTCTGACTAGTACTAATAACTATTACTAGTCATCATCATCCTAGTAGTAGTAGTAGTGATAATAATAGTTTACTTTTTTGGTAAACTACTTCAGATTATTTTGTAATTAGGTAAGATTATAAAGGAAAGTGCGGGTTATTTATATATGTCTGTAAACAGGTGCTTTGAAATTATTTGAATGGTTCAAACCTACTTTTTTCTCTTCAACAATGTAAACATTTCCCCTATAGTCTGGTTTACACTTTTGCTTTGGGATGAGGTTCACTGAGTATCAAGAACCTTTAAATCTGTTTCTCTCCTGAGCTACTACAAAATCTAAATTATTAATTAAATTTTGGGGGTTTTTGGAGTGTCTGAGGATTACATTTCTATACTTTTCTCTTTTGTCATGGTTGTGAAAAAAGTCATTAAGGCTTGGAATCCTGTGATTTTTCTTTTGTGCCCAGTTGGAGTCATGAACACAGCCCTCCCTGTACAGGCCTGCTGAGCCAAGCAGGTGCTAGAAGGCATGGGGGGCATCATGACCCCCTCCACCTCACACACATATTGCCTCCAGAAAGGGGGTTCATCTTGGGCTACTCACATAGCCCCGTGGAATCCATGCTGAAAAGCAGACTCCCCAAAGTCTACTTTAACATCCAAAAATGAAGTCAAGCCTCAGTTGACATTCACTCATCAGTGAGGGGAAGGAAGAAGGGGCAGATGGATGCTCTCTCCCTACCAGAAATTGGCTCTGACAGGCGGGCGTTTCAAGGGGACTTAGCAGTTGTTCTGATCCCAGTCTGTTAATAGCAGGAATTGCTGTAAGTAATGTCTAGAATCATCTGCTTGGGGGACTTAGGGATTTGCAGAGGGGAAAACAGAATTTAATTTTTAAAAAAGAACTATTTAATTTAAAGAACAAATTCTCCCATGAACTAATTGACTCCCAGCTGGTCCTTTCTGGATCCAGGACTGTACATTGGGTACCAGCCAAATAATTAGTATCTTGTAAGAACTGTAAATTATTGTCACTTAAAAAAACACACACACACACATTCACCATCAGTTCTCTTCCGCTCCCCCCTCCCCAACTTATATGCAAAGCCATGGAGGACTTTGGTGACAGAATTTGCGTTTTGTCCTGCAGCCTACTTGGAGGAGATCCAGTCGGTCCGTCGCCATACCAACAGCATGCTGGAAGGCACCAAGAACCGGCACCCACCCATCGTGGTCCACTGTAGTGCTGGGGTAGGAAGGACCGGCGTGCTCATTCTTTCTGAGCTGATGATCTACTGCTTGGAGCATAACGAAGTGAGTCATTCTGGGCTTCTCTCCGGATACTCCACCTTGGGGACAAGTCTACACCCTTGCCAAACCTTTGCCCGCGCCCTTGCCTTTTCAGTGGTTAATTTCCTCTCTCCCGACCAGAGTTTTCCAGGCTCCTGGTTCCTAGTTTGACTCTGACATTTACAGTCCTCCTTATCTTTTTGCCCTCCCACTGCTCCGTGTAGATATCCAGATAAAAGAGGAGAAATGAGGGCGTGCAATAGAAAACACTTAGAAAATGTGATCTTAGTCGGCATCTACTTCCAGAAGTCTTTGGCATTTTGCAGATAGCCTGGTTTCATTGTGGGTAATTTTCCATGGTGAGTTATTTGACCCCATATAGTTTAGATGCGTCTTGTATTTCTAGGATGTGTTCTGGCATAAATCCTAGGTGAAGATGTGTCTACTTGGAAAATGTTTTTCATTCTTCAGAGTGAGGTTTGGGGGATTGTTTGCTTATCTAGTCTGGTAGTTGTGTGGTGTAGCGGAGCAGAGGAGATACTTAGAGCATGCAAACATCCCCGTCTTTGCATCGGCTGATCGCCCTACCCCTTCTTCCTACAGAAGTGGGGTGCTGCTGAGCCTGTGCACACAAGGTACATGGCATCCCTTTGCTGCTGTAGGATTACGGAGTTACACTGAGAGACTTTGAATTTTGTGTAGGTGAGACAAACAGCAGTCAAAAGCTAAGGAATAGTTCTTCTACCTTCTAGCTACCTGGGACATTAGAATTTTTAAGGGCTTTTGCCTGCCATACCAGCCAAGTAGAGGAGCCATGCACATGTCACTCCTCCTGTTTCACAGAAGAGGAAACTGAGGCCCGGAAGTAATTATGTGATTCGTCTAGTGCCGTGTGGCTCTTACGCAGTGGTACTGAAGCCAGAAGCAAGGCCTTCTGTGTCTGAGTCCGGAGTTATTTCCTGTCTTCACTCTGCCTCCAAACGCTGTATAAGATTTGGTTCTTACTCAGTTTTCAAATTATATGGCTTGAAAAAGTAAAGGAAACTTGTGGTTTGGTAGTTCTTAAATTATAGAATGATTTGTTGCAATTCTGTGGAGGAATTTATATGATAATATACTATTTATTCAATAGCATGAATCGTTTGAAAATCAGATTAAATATGAAGTTTGTCATATTGAGTCTTCCAGGAAAACAACAAATGCTAAACTTAGACATTAAACTTTCTGCCTGTGAAATGATAATTTTGAGAATCTTCTAGTCTGTCCATGGGAATGAATGTTTGTGCCGCTAAAAATTGGAAAAGGGGCAATCCGAACTGTAGCCTAATGTTAGAAAAACATAAAACAAAGCTTGAGCGAAATGCTCATCATGGAATCAGTTGAGACTACATAACAGAAATGTCATTGCCCTCTGAGTTTGTACCATTTTGTCCACATAGGATTTTTTTATTGTTCGCCTCTCTATTCCTCTCACTACTAGAGGTCTCTAGAAATTTCTAGAACAATGAGTAACCTGCCCACGGAGTCTCAATCCATCCATTGCTAGGAAGACAAAATAAGATGAGGTAGAATCAGTGTGTGCATGGCTTGAGGGCCTCATCATCACCTCCCCCACCTAATTGTCCTTTCCTTCCCTTCATATCACTTTTGTCACCAAATTCCCCGCTTGTTTTCTTTTTTTTTCTTTTTTTTTTGAGAAAGGATTTTGCTGTGTTGCCCAAGCTGGTCTCAAACTCCTGGGCTCAAGCAGTCCTCCCACCTCGGTCTCCCGAGTTGATGGGATTACAGCTGTGAGCCTGGCCACTCCCCTTCTTTCCCCGTTCCCTGTGCTCTGCTCCCCACTTCCCCTTTTCAACTCAAGAAGCCATTCTGTCTTGTCTGACATTAAAAACTATTCTGAGCTCTTTGGAGACCCGTCAAAGGCTGAGCCTCAGTGAGGCTATGACATGGGGGCTCACTGAACACCAGATGTTATTGGACCAGCAGAGCACAGACAAGGCATATCAAAGCCAGAACGGTTTGGAGTGAGGGATTCGGCCATTGTGGCCTCCTGTGGACTTGGTGAAGGCTCAGAATGGTTAAATGCTCTATGGTGTGTCCAAACATAGCGGATTTCCTCAGTGCCCAACTGCATGCCAGAACATTCTTTGCTGGGACGTGGTCAATCCAAAAAGAACTTCTGTTCCCATTGATATTCAAAGATAGCAAGATGACTCATATTCTTCACTTCACTTCCCCTAGCACAAATATAGCCAGTCTTATCTGTCCTATTTCCCATGGTTGCTATTGGTAGATGGTTGGGGGAAAAAAATGCTCTACTTTTGTTCTGATACTGTTTCAGGCCTGGCTAGTAAGATCCAAGCCCCTATTTCAGGAGAAGAGTAGACCATGTTTAGTTTGTTTGTTTTTCAAGCAAAGATTTTAACAAATATATATTAAATTGTGGGTCCCATTTTTCTCCTGTCGAAACTCTCCTGCCTTCTTTCCACAGCTTCTGGATTTAACATACTTTATATTTTAGTCTGTAATTCTTGCAGTTTTAATTCTGTCAGTGAAACGACCTTTCTTTTTCCTGGACTTGTCCCTCTCAGTCTTATTCTAAACACAGAAAAGTTGAGCAGAAACGATGAAACGCAGACACTTACAATGAGGTTGGTAGCTGTGCGGTGGGGAGTGGGGACAACTGTCCCAGGCTGCTCTGGGAAGCCTCCCTGTGGCCCAGTGCTTTTGGTCACTGAGTGTTAGCTGAGACATTTTAAGGTGCATAGAGTTTTTCAGAAAGCATTCGTTTTATGGTCTGCAGTACACTCTCTCAGTCCTCTGGATGTAGCTGTCTGTTCCAGCTACAGCTAATTACAAAAACTTAGGATCTCAGTAGCCAAAAGGGCAGATGTCTTGATCTTGCTGCTTTTCTGAATAAGTTATACCTCCTTCATAAAGTGAGGAGGAGAAAATGTCTTCTAGACAAGACTGAGCAAGTGTCAACTGCTTTGTGCTTCCTTGGCTTGGGGACAGTTAAGAGCAGAGCCTGTGGGAGTGAATGAATCTTTAAGCCAGCTGGGACCCTTTCATTGAAGACCAGGAGAACTTTCTTTGTCATGTCCCCAGACTTCTCCATATCAGACAATATACTGTCATTTAGGCTCGGTCCTACAGGTAATTGAGATGGGGATGATGGTAGAGGAGGAGGAGGAGGATGTGGTGGTGGAGGAGGTGGTGATGGTGACAACATTGAAAATAATATCTTAACAGCTAGCTTGTGTCTAGTGTTTGCCATGTATACGCACTATTCTAAAGCCTTATAGTATTAACACAAGTAGCCTTTGCAGTGACACTGTGCACCAAGTCCTGTTAGTACCTGTATTAGTCCATGCTCACACTGCTATAAAGAACTACCTGAGACTGGGTCATTTATGAAGGAAAGAGGTTTAGTTGACTCACAATTCTGCAGGCTGTACAGGAAGCATGGCTGGGAGGCCTCAGGAAACTTACAATCATAGTGGAAAGGTGAAGGGGAAGTAAGCATGTCTTCACATGATAGCAGAAGAGAGAGAGCAAAGGGGGAAGTTAAAACATACTTTTAAACAACCAGATCTCATGAGAATTCCCTGTCACAAGAACAGCAAGAGGGAAATCTGCCCCCATGTTCCAGTCACCTCCCACCAGGTCCCTCCCCCAAAACTGGAGATTATCATTCCACATGAGATTTGGGTGGAGACACAGAGCCAAGACCATGTCAGTATCCTTACATAACAGAAGAGAAACTGAGTCATAGGTAAATGAAGTAATGTGCCCGCTTCCCACAGCCAAGAAGTGGTAGAGCTGAGATTCAGCAGATGAAGCCTTACTTAGAGCCTGTGCTCTGAACACCAGTGTGATCCTGCCTCCCGACTAAAACCTTTGCTAGGCAGGGGAGCGGAACAGCCTTATTCTCTCTATTCTTTTAACTTCAGTGCCCAACCACAGAGTAATCCTCATCAAACATGAAATTAAGTTCATTATTAGGTGGCTCTAGATCACATCTCATGATACTGGTCACTTTGCAATATAATTTAGGCAGAGACCTACTTGTTACCATCAGAAGCTTATAACCTAGATTCTGTATTTTGATTCATAGTTCGAAGATTCACATGCCTTTTTTTTCTTTTCTTACTAGGCAGGGACTTGACTTTGTCCGTTTGCACCACTGTGATTACACCACTGCACTCTAGCCCAGGCTACGTCACAAGTTTGTGATGTGCATTCCTTAGTTGGTGTTGAACAAGAGTGACTGATGGCACGTGTCATGTCATAACTATACACAGTTTGGAAATAGCTGAAATTATTTTTCAAGGTTCAAAGGTTACAAAGTCAAGCATACAGCTGAGTTTTTATTATTTTCTTTTAAACACTTGCTTAGCCCTTGAAAACTTCCTGGGTGCCATCATTTGCCCGGGGTTAAGAGCTCCCAGAGCACAGTGAGTGTGCTGAGGCCACCATGGCCTCCACAGCTCGGGGGTGCTCCAGCCGTATGTGTCCTGGCTGGTCCAGGAGGATGGACGTGGTGAAGGTGAGGGGAGAGGACACTGTGATGGCCTCTGGTCTGCTCAAGTATCCATGACACTGTATTAATTTCCTTTCATTAATGATAATATATATCATTGTATATACTATCAAATAATTCACACATAGGCAATCTCATTTAATACTCAAAATGTTCTCATTTAAGACTCAGGGCCAGGCACACTGGCTCATACCCATAATGCTAAGACTTTTAGAGGCCAAAGCTGGAGGATTGCTTGAGCTCAGGAGTTTGAGACCAGCCTGGGCAACACAGTGAGACCTCGTTTCTACACAAAATTTTAAAAATTAGCCAGGTGTGGTGTGCCACATCTATAGTTCCAGCTACTCAGGAGGCTGAAGTGGGAGGATTGCTTGAGCCTAGGAGGTTGATGTTGCAATGAGTTACGATTGCACCACTGCACTCTAGCCTGGGCGACAGATCAAGACCCTGTCTCAAAAAAGGTGTTCTCGGCCAGGCACCGTGGCTCATGCCTGTAATCCCAGCACTTTGGGAGGCCGAGGTGGGCGGATCATGAGGTCAGGAGTTTGAGACCAGCCTGACCAACATGCTGAAACCTCATCTCTACTAAAAATAATTAAAAAAAAAAATTAGGCTGGCGTGGTGGCGCGTGCCTCAGCAACTCAGAAGGCTGAGGCAGGAGAATCACTTGAACCTGGGAGGCAGAGGTTGCAGTGAGCAGAGATCAAGCCACTGCATTCCAGCCTGGGCAACAGAGGGAGACTCCGTCCCAAAAAAAAAAAAAAAAAAAAGTTCTCAGTTAAAGGCTTTTACTCCAAGTAGGACTGGTGTTCAGAAATGGTGCTTTGACATTTTAAAGGTTCACACTTAAATTATCTCACTTGATCATGACCACAGTCCTGTGAGATTATAATTGCATTAGCAACATTTATTAATGTTAATAAAGGAATAATGAAGCCAGGTGCGGTGGCTCACGCCTGTAATCCCAGCACTTTGGGAGGCCAAAGCAGGTGGATCACCAGAGGTCAGGAGTTCAGGACCACCCTGGCCAACATGATGAAACCCTGTCTCTACTAAAATTACAAAAAATTAGCCAGGTGTGGTGGTGCACACCTGTAATCCCAGCTACTCTGGGGGCTGAGGCAGGAGACTCTCTTGAACCTGGGAGGCAGAGGTTGCAGTGAGCCGAGATCATACCACTAACCTCCAGCCTGGGCAACAAGAGTGAAACTCTGTCTCAAAAAAAAAAAGGAATAATGAGTAATATTTATTAAGCACTCACTGTGCACTAAGTGCTTGATATGTGTTTCATCATTTGATCCCATGAGGCAGATGTTATTTCATACCCCATGTTATTGCTGAGGAAATGTCACTAACTAGGGCAAGGCCACACTTCTGTTAGAGGAAAGCATTATTATCCTGATTTTACAGATGAGGAAACTAAGACCCTGAGATGTCTTAAATCCTGTCATTGGGTTGTGGTGGAGTTGAGAGTACCAGTCAGGTCTCACTCCAGCCTTTATGTTTTATCCAGCAGACTAGTCTGTATTTAAAATAATACACCAGGACAGGTGTGGTGGCCCACGCCTGTAACCCCAGCACTTTGGGAGACTCAGGTAGGAGGACTGCTTGAGCCCAGGAGTTGAAGGCTGCAGTGAACTATGACTGTGCCACTGCATTCCAGCCTGGGTGACACAGCAAGACCCTCTCAGAAAATTTGAAATTAAATAAAAATAAAATATTCCACCAGTGACACATGATGACCAGGTTCTCCAGTTGCTGGTATAAACTGTTTGACACGTAAAACCCAGCCGGGGCAGAGTCCCTTGCTTTCTCTTATACCCGGGCATGGGCAGTGGGTGAGTGCTTCCTGAATGAGGGAATGAGGAATGCTCTAAGGGAAGCCTTCTGTCTCAGGACCTTGTGCTTTCTCTCTTTTCTTGCAGAAGGTGGAAGTGCCCATGATGCTGAGGCTCCTCAGGGAGCAGAGGATGTTCATGATCCAGACCATCGCTCAGTACAAGTTTGTCTACCAAGTCCTCATCCAGTTCCTCCAAAACTCCAGACTCATTTAATCCCCCCAGTCCAGCTCCTGGAGGAGGGACCCAGCTGGATCGTGCAGGAGAGTCACCTCCAGACAACATCTGCTCCCCCCGCGGGGGTGCAGGTGGCTGGCAGCAAGCAGGCTCTCTGAAGATAATAGCCAAGATTATTCACACATGCCGTGTATTATTTTATATGAGATAATTTATTTTTTTCCCCTTTGGAATAACTTTTGTGAATTATTATAATGCAGTTTTCTTAATAATATAGTACTTTTCATTCGAACCACATTTTGACTGATCTGCATATATATGTCAGTAGGTAAGGTTGCCTGCTGGATCATTTTGGGGACAGAGGCATGAGGGAGCACATCTCTTGTGAAGTTGCAGCCGGATTTGTAACCA
The DNA here is from genome assembly GCF_024542745.1 of Macaca thibetana thibetana. NCBI lineage: Eukaryota > Metazoa > Chordata > Mammalia > Primates > Cercopithecidae > Macaca > Macaca thibetana. The sequence continues at coordinate 148,817,128 of NC_065578.1, forward strand.
GCCCTGAAATTCATCAGCTTAATTCATTCATCATTCATTACTTATATCCAAAGCAAAGATGGTAAGAAAAATAATTCATCCTGAAATATAAAGAAAAGGGTCTGAAGGAACAAGCACGATTCTCTTATATTTTGGGACTCATGAGCCTTGATAGACAGTTTCCTCTCTTCCTCATTTCTGCCCCTCATCCTCAGTAATCTCCTCTCCCCAACACCTCCCCCACCAACTTCCCCCCAAGCCTGAGTTAAAGACAGAACAGCTAAAGACAGTGCTGCCTTTACAGTGCAGTAACTGCCATCTTTGGGGCCGAAAGAGAAGCTCTGTGTTGCACTTTGCTTGACCACCCCTTATTCTGGGCTCTGGAGTTTGTGTTTCCCTGCTGGGGACTGTACCCTGGGTATTTGTTGCTACCTCTCCTGTTTGCTCAGTAGGACCCTGTCTGGTGGCATTGAGGCTCTGGACCAGGCCATCTGTGCAGTTAAGACTCTATCCTGATTGAGAGAGAATAGCAGACCTAGAAAGTGAAAGGAGTTGGGCAGGGCCTTTGAGGATTGTGTTGTTCAGGCAGGGCCTTGATGATCATTGTTTTTTATTTACATGAGATGTGTGTGCTGGACAGAGACCCGAAAGTTGAGGTCACTAAGTCATTGGAAAGGTCATCAAGGAAACAGATGGGGAAGCTGATTTATGGGAACTATATGGCATTTAGCTACGTAACAGGGGTCCTGGCCAGGAAACACATCAAATTTGACCCCCACTGTGCTGGTATCATCTTCAGGCTTTGGCCTGCAAGATCAGAATTAATCCTACTCAGGACCCCATAGTCCAAACTTGGGGCCACTTGATGAACGATGGTAGAATTGTAGAATTGTCATTGGCAAAACCCTGTGCTGCTTTCCTTTTCTTCATAAAATCCACTGTCTGGTCAGTTATCTTCACGTGGAAGCCCAGTTCTTAGTTTCTTCCTGTGGCTTCATTGGTCAGTGTCCTTCTGAATTTCCAAGGTTGGTACACAATAAATCATGTTTTGTACATTTTTCCTCTTACTGCATTTTGGGGGATTTATCATTCTATGTCTACTTTTTCTTGAGTACAACTTTGATATGCACCTTTTTCTTGAGTACAATTTGATATGTTGTTACGTGGTGATAGGAAGTCAGAGGGCGTGCTCTTCCTGGTTGATTTGATGCCACATCTTCCTTGTCTTTTCAGCTCGGGGAAAAGGCAGCAGTGGAGGAAGGCATATGGAACGCCCACAGTGATCAGTGCAAAGAACAAACCTGCAATTTAAAAACTGTAGTCAACTAGGCACGGTGGTTCACACCTGTAAATCCCAGCACTTTGAAAGGCCAAGGCGGGCAGATTGCTTGAGCTAAGGAGTTCAAGACCAGCCTGAGCAACATGATGAAACCCCGTCTCTACAAAAAGTACAAAAATTAGCCAGGCGTGGTGGTTTGCCCTTGTAGTCCCAGCTGCTCAGGAGGCTGAGGCCGGGGGATCACCTCATTCAAAGAATTTGAGACTGCAGTGAGCCATGATCTTGCCACTGCAGTCCAGCCTGGGCTACAGAGAGACCCTGCCTCCAAAAAAAAGGAAAAAAGGTTGTCAAGGAAAACTACATGTAGTAGAAAGGAAAATTTAATTGCAGGGGTTTTTTTCTTAGAGTTGACTGCTGTGAGAGTTCCATATGCCTTTCTTCATTGCTGCTTTTGTCCCCCCGAGTTAAAAAGATGAAGGAGTGGCATCAAATCAACCAGAAAAAGTAGACCTTTGTGACATCCCATCACCACATGCCAACAGGTTGCATATTCCCCATTAAGTTCTTTGGAATACGAATCCTCTTTTCAACCTGGCCAGGTGTTGTGGTGGCTGTACTCTGTAGTTAGACTCAGAATATCTGGGGATGGAGGGCTTCCTCTCTGTCTGCTGCTTCAAGGTCTGAAGACTCAGTGAAGGAGTATAACCTGCTGATCTTTGTAGATTCTAGAGTTTCATCGTATATCCTGGGAAGAAAACCATTAGTATTACATGTATTTTCAGTGGAACAGAGCTTATAACCCTTATTATAAGAAGCTCATCAATAGCAAAAAGGTATTTGTGTCCTTTTCTTGGAGGTTTTTCCATCCTTGGGATTTCTACTGTTAGGGATGTTTTAGCAAGTGGTCTCAGTTACTGGTTTATTGCATGATGAACAACATCAGTATTTATCTTTTATCTCTAAGCCCCAAGGTGGGCACTGTTAGAATGTCTCATGTGGACAGCATATAGATCTGGTGTGTCTTTGAGGACATCAGAGCTCATGGGCTTTCTTGAAATTCATCCATTGTCCCTGCCGTATGCTACGGGAATATTCATTAGTGTACAAAATGCAGGGAGGAAGTAGATTTAATATTCAACTTTCTAGCCAAAGTTTATATTGAAACCCAAAAGAAAACATTTAAGAGTTGTTCCACATATTTCACTTTTAAAAACAAATGCCTTTGGTTCTTTAGCACATTTTGCATTCCTTTTCACATCTCCAATAAATGCCAGCATATCTCCTATTAAATTAGCAGCAGCCATTTAAAGTCCTTTCAGTGGCATCTGCATAATAATTGCCCAGAGATGCTTTATATCTGGGAAGCAAGCCAAGGAATAAACCTTGAAGCAAAGTGTATTAAATTAGTTATCTAGTTAGAGCTTTTGGAATGATTTCCTGATGATGTATCAAGTCTAAAGCTAGAGCTGTCAGTGTCTATTGCTGCAGTTTGGATTTGAAGGGAGAAAATTAAAAATGGAGGAAAAAAAAGTTACCATCTCACAACAAAGCCATCAAACATTTCCCAGCCGCTGTGTTCGAGGTTTTCCAATGGAACTGTTTGGTTTCTTTCATCTGTACTCATTTGGATACATTGACCCGAGGTATTCATCCTTGTTTACTGTGGTCCCTGAATCATGGGGGCTGAATCTGATGTCTTCATCCTTAAGACGAGATGAGCCTGCTGGCTCAGTTGAGGAATGTCCTGCTGAGGTTTCTTTGGTTTCCTTGGGTTCTAAGGATATACTGGATATATCACCTTTTAGCAAGAGTCTCTGGTAGCATTTACAGATAGCATAGACATTAGTATGCACTTCTTTCCCCAGATACGAAGTAGAGGAGGATTTAGCTGCATGAAAAAAGGATGTTAAACATTGATTACACAGGAGTAAAGATGAATGAGCCGCTCTATTCAGTCGGAGCTAACCAATAAGATCAGGGAAGGTAAAAGCACCTATATGGAATATTTTGAATCATAAGCTTTTGAAGAGCTTAAATTGAGAGAATTTTACTTTTAATTTTGTAGATTGAAGAGAGGAACCACTTTTTAAAATTATAACGAAACTGCCATTGTTTTCCCAAGAGTCACTTGGCTATCTCTGGCCCCCTCTTTCATCAGCCTGAAGAGAGGGTCTATGTAGACTGCTGTGGGCCTTGTAGGACTTGACCACGGCTTACACCTACTTAACCTTTATCCTGCCTTCTTTCAGCTTGTGCTTTTCAGTTGTAAACTCCAGCGGGTACACCAGGCTGGCCTTTTCATCTGGCTGATTATTTTTCCAGCTTAATATAGATTGACCCATATGAAATTTCCAATAATGGATCATATTTTCTGCGAACAGACAGTGTTCGCATGGATCACCTATATCTTCCCCCGATACAGTGTAGATCCCAACACCAGATGTCATTTCTCCAGAGCAGTGCTAATGAACACAAAAGGTGTACCCTGGGTGGGCCGGCTCTTTTCGTGAACTTGCTGCCCTGCTCATAGGGATCCTTGCATCACTTGGTGAATGGGCCATCTCCTGGGACATGGAAGTCGCAGAGGTAGATAGTGCACTGCAGTTTCTCTTAAGCCGGATTGGCCATCAGGCACATCACCTTGCAGTTTTTAGCTGCTGTCCTTTCCCTATGAGCAGTCTGTATTAACTGACCTCAGCCTACTTGTTACATGACGTATGGGTCCCAAAAGTGTCCTTTGTCAAAAAGCAGAATGTGCTTTCTAGTCTCTCTTTCCCCATCTAATGGTACATTTGATGGTGAAGATGAGTACAGTTGACCACCCCTATCTGTGGGTTCCACATCCCTATATTCAACCAAGTACAGATTGAAAAATATTTGGGGAAGAGGGGAAACCCACAAAGTTCCAAAAAGCAAAAGTTGAATTTGCCACATGCTGAATACTACATTGAATTCATGCAAATGAAGTGATGTGTAGGCATCGACTTAGGTATTGTAAGTAATCTAGAGATGATTTAAAGTATACAAGAGATGTGCATAGGTTATATGCAAATACTGCGTCATTTTATATAAAAGACTTGAGCATCCATGATATTCTGGTATTCGCAGAGGGTCCTTGATTGCCCCCTTTGGTAAAGGACAACTGTTTCATTACTGATTTTCATTTGGGGAAGATCTGTTAATCCCTTGAGGTGGGGGGTTGAGGGGTAGAGGGTACAGGGCATTCTAGGATGTGTGCCAGGGAGCACGTATTCAAGGGATGGGATTGGGTCAGACCTGTGTTCTTCCTCAGTATCAGAAATAACTCTATGGAGCTCCTAGAATAAGAAATTTCTGGAAGCACTACATAATTACTGTTGGGCTCTTAGGGTAGCCATTTTTGGGAATTTAGCGTTTCCATGTTTTACCAACAATTATTCTGCTGCTGTGTTTTATTGTTTTGCCAATGGGTTTTGAGACACTCATCATGCTCTTATTTAGTGATTTCTTTTCATGAGCAGAGCAACAGCTCATCCAGCATGGTTTCCAAATGGAGAAATTCAGGTCTTTCATAGAAATCGCACAAATTTTCCAATGGCCTACAGCTTTATGGTTGGCAAACTAGTTGGCCCTATAGGGTGGCAATAAAGCTGTAAGATATTAAACTGCATTTGATACTTCTCTTGAATGCTGAGCAAGGAAGCAAAATAGTTCTTGTCTTTACTTAAGCTTCTTAGACATTTTGGGGCAAAGGACCTTACAGATGGCATCTGTTGAAAGTAACAGCAACATGTCAGGGAGAAACATGGGGGAAATCTCGTCAAATTCTGCTATCTCAAATGTGTCGTCCAGAAGTCAGTGTTATTCAGGGGGCCCTGTGAAACTTGACCACCAGCTTGCCCCATCAACACTCAGCCTTTATCCTACCTGCTCTCAGCTTTTGTGTTTCTGTTAGAAACTCAGATAGGTAAGTATTTTTATTCAGCAGACTACCTTTCTTAATCTTTCCAGCTTAATGTAGCTGCATCTTCTTTCTCAAGGCCAAGCTGAGATATTCCCTATTAAAATGTCCATGAGCCTAGCATTGAGTATCTGGCATCCATCAATTTCATAGACTGGAAAATGATTGTTTGGTGCAGTAAAGAGGAGGATGTGTATCAGTTCCTACTGTTTGGAGCTTTGTTTAGCCTTCCCATTTTAAAAATAAATTCAAGGACATTGAGTTACAAGGCAGAAGGGCTGGAGCTACTGGGCAGCCTGAGTGTGACAAGCATTTGTATAGAAAGTCATTGCTCCTTCTGCCACACTTTGGGCCATCAGGATCATTATTTCCCAAAAATGCCATAAACTTGCCCAAGAATTTCTATAAATGAGGAGCGGGAGAGGAAGGATTTCTGGATCAGTCCTGAAGTTGCTATCTAAAAGTTCTCTGTTTCACAAATAATTTTCTGAACTCTGTAATGCCTCTGCTACCCCCTACCTCCCTTTCTGTAATGTCAGCGTGATGGGAACCACCAAGTGGCATGCTAGGGAAACCCTGCGGCAGTGTTGGAGTCTATTTCACCCTAGCTCATGGTTTTAAACTGTCTTCACTGTTGAGGTAGAGCTTGATGAATGTCATGGATTGTGATGCGTGATTTATCATATTTGCCTGGATTTGCTGCTCAAAAGCACCATCTTCCCTCACCTGCCACTGGCAGCCTTTCCTTGCCTTACTTGTTAGCAGAGCATTCTGCTTACCCATGTGGCTCCTGCATTTCTTGATTCTTCTCCCCTGTGATCTCAGAGGTGCTGCAGAGCACACTCTCCTTTAGAGCAGGTCATGTTTATATTCAGGCCACAAAACTGGGATGTACATGCAGTGACTTTGGTGTTCCTTGTCTTGTTCAGGGGAACGGGTGGGATTGTTGTGTGCTGTCACCCTCTTCATTCCATGAGCACCTTGTTCACTTAGGGTCTGCTGCCTTTTCTTTTTTTTTTCTTTTTGAGATAGAGTCTCGCTCCTGTTGTGCAGGCTGGAGTACAGCCTCCTAAGTAGCTGGGATTACAGGTGTGCGCCACCACACCCGGCTAATTTTTGTATTTTTAGTAGAGACAAGGTTTCGCCATGTTGGCCAGGCTGGTCTCAAACTCCAGACCTCGAGAAGACCCCCCTCGGCCTCCCAAAGTGCTGGGATTACAGGTGTGAGCCACCGCACCCAGTCTCTGCTACCTTTTCATATTTCCCCATCTGCTTTATGGATCAACTCTCAACAGTACACTTTTTCTTTCCTTTACCTACCTTATGAGTGCAACCCAGATGAAAGAGTTAAACCTCATCAGAGAATCATTGCCTTAAACCTCTCTAAAATATGTAATTAGGGAATCTTACTGTAATTTTTTAAAAATTGCTTGTATAGTTTCAAAGAATAAGATCTGGCAAATGACCAGATGTGGTGGCTCACACCTGTAATCAAACCAGCACTTTGGGAGGCTGAGGCAGGCAGATCACCTGAGGTCAGAAGTTCAAGACCAGTCTGGCCAACATGGTGAAACCCTGTCTCTACTAAAAATTAAAAAATTTAAAAAAAACTAGCCAGGCATGGTGGCACATGCCTGTAGTCTCAGCTACTCAGGAGGCTGAGCCAGGAGAATCGCTTGAACCCGGAGGTGGAGGTTGCAGTGAGCTGAGATCATGCCACTGCACTCCAGCCTGGGCAACAGAGTGAGAATTTGTCTCAAAAAAAAAAAAAAAAAAAAAAGATCTGGCAGATGAAAATAACCTGAATGAAAATAGCCAGAAAACTCAGCAAGCAGGAAGCTTCCTTTCTCACCCTTTTGCTCCCTTGCTGATAGAATCAGTCACTTACTATTAGAAGAAATGAAAGAAGCTCTGTTTAAAACAATGATGACAGCAGTACTTAATATTTATTTCAAGGTGAACTTATATAGATTGAGAGAGGCTACATTTGGCAGAGTGATGTGTAGGAAGACCCATTTGTTTCTCGCTTCTCCCTGCAAGGAGAATGTTTTCTTATAGCCTCTTCACACAGACTGGCCATTGTAGTGAAACAGGTGGTAAACCCGCCCAGAAACATTTTATCTGTTTTCACTTATCTAGGAAGGGGTAAGATTAGCTGGTCATCCAAAATCTGTATGTAAGCTATCTTCATTTTCTTCCCCAACCTTCTCCTCGTGGGAAACACAAATGCCATCTCATCTGACAAAAGGTTTTAGAGGATAAAGCTGAAAAGATTGGATTGGGATCTTTTTGTGGCTTGGGGCGGAGCCTTTTGCTAAAATCTCAAGAATGCTGCTTTGAGTTTAGCTAGGGTGACTCTCAGAGCTGGAGTGCCTGGCGTTCTCAGCATTTCTCAGGGGCCTCCCACCTCTCACAACTGCAGTGTTAGCTAATATATACCTTGAGCATAGAACTGAATGGTGTAATTCAGAGCCATTTTTTTTTTTCAACTTGAACATTGTACAATTTTACTGCAATTTCCTTCCAACTTTCTTGCCACTGTTTGGAATCTTAAAAATTCATTAGCCTTCTCCTTTCTGACATAAAGTTACACTTCATCAGAGATGAGTTCCTATGTATGTCCTTTGTTCCTTCAATAGCTAATTAATGTGCTTGAGGATACTTCAGTGGGAAAAAGGTCTAAATATGCAGATTACTAATAAACGTGTAACCTTATGTAACTTGTGTTACATCAAATAACAAGCTAATCTAGTTTGTTTCACTGGACTAGGCTTGTGCTCCCTACTTCAGTATTTTGATGCTTTCCTTGCTCTTTGTTTCACAAAATATTGTGAATTTTGGTATCAAACAATGTCATTCAAAACAAATGACATTTATTAGGTTTCATTTTGAAACAATGTACAGGCAAGTCCCCAACTTAGAAACCGGTTTGTTCTTACGGTTCTTGGGCCAGCCCATAGGAGCCCACTGACCTCCACCACAGCCCAAATGGAGGGCTGTGTTAGTCAGATGTGGTTGGCTTTTGTGGGCTGACCCAGATGTTTAATCACCATCTTTTCTGTTGTTGCCGTAAGAAATGCATTCCAGGTTGGGACTTGGGATCCTGAGAGCACATTCTCCCCCTGTGGTGGCCACTTGCCACCTTGCAAGATGGAAGCCCAGTCTCCTTACTACCAAAGTGTAGTTGTAAGCAGAGAGAGGGCTGAGATGTTTATAGGACATTCTCTAAGCTGGGGAGTGTTTTTATCAATATTCATGTCAACTGTACTTTGGTATAGACTTCCTATCAATTTAATAATACGAAAAGCCTAAAATAAAACTATGCATGCTATTCTATGTGCTATTTTATATCAGTAAATAAGCTTATGCTTGCCAGTTGTATACACAGTTATGAGGTGTATAGAACTGACTTTGACAGTATTTTTTGCACTGTTTCCTATCTGTTTTTATAAAGTCTTATTTAGATATTGAACCTTGTTGATGTTCTCACTGCCCTTGTGCTTGCTATAAAATGTTTCATATGTGCCTTTACAAATGTGAGATCTTTGTTCTAACCTTTTTTTGTAAAAGATATCTATTGATTTCCATATGCAATAAACCTTTTTTTCAGAGAAAAGAGTTACATCTTCTCTTTTCTGTACTGTATATGTTTGCATTAGTTCAAAGTGCCTGGGAAGACCTGCATGCTTTGTTTTCTAAAGCCCATTTACTGCTACCCACTTTTTAGTGATGTATAACCTTATCATACTGAAGATTTAGTTTGAAATTCCCAAGGTTGTCACTGTTAGAAGAAACCTGAAAGGGGTGATCACTAGGCAAGTGGAGTGAAGAATACATAGAAATAGGTCTTTCTCACAAATGCAGCAATAAGCCTTGTTAAGTTCCAAGCCCCTCCTTACTCCTCCTCCACTGTCATTTACTCAGGTACCAAACTGTTGATGTGGAAAAGGCAGGCATCAACCAGGCTGCTGTAGAAAATCCAAATTCTTACTTTTGCCTTTCAGTTTTATAACAGCTCAACTTGTCTCTAGGTTTAAAGGTGGCTGTCCTGTCCAGACTTTCAGCCAATAACTGCCATAGCACATACACGGTGAACCCCTCGTATGTGGGTAGATGCTTTATGTGTCCTTGGTAAGTAACAGAAAAATATAACAACTTCTCCCAGTAACACATTGACTACCCCCACGACTATACAAGCGGTCATTGAACTACCAGAGATCCCAACTAGTTTGACATCAAAAAAATGAGAATACTGGAAGCCACTCTGGGGTGAAAGGATATGGCAAGTAAATCTCATTAAACATACACTTAATTCTCTATGGTGACTGTAGCAACAAAGCAATTACAATTATTGAAAGAAAGGCTACATAATGTTAAAAAAGATGATAATAGACAAAATAGGCCAATGAAAATGGAAGTAAATCGGGTAGAATGGCAGGAGAACAGATACACTAATTCGTTTTCTCTTTTGTGAGCTGAGCAAATAGAACCAGTTTCTTTTCTTTGGTTGATAAACAGAAAAAGTAGAGGTTTATTATATAATTGAGAGATAAAACAGTAACCTAGTAGACGTATCTGTCTCCAAATATACTGTTAGCAGAGCTGGGGAAGAAAATTTTTAAAAAGAAAGAAACAGAATAATTCCCCACAAAACTAAAGATAAATATTAGAAACAGCAACGTGCACACACAAATATGCAATAAGATTACAATACCAGAACCAAATATGGCTATTTTATGTGATTTTACCTCTTATTTTCTTCAATGAAAATAAATGGGAAAAACTTGCCAGATTTACTAGTTAAGAAACATAATGGGGGAAAAAAAACTCAGCTAAAGAAAACAAACATCTAACAAAAAGAATAAATGAAACTTGTATAAACACAGCAAAACTCCTTCTGAGGTAAAACTTAGATGAATTAATAAACTTGTCACATTCTTGAATAGGAAGACTCATGAAGAGGCTAGTTCTCTGTATATCACTGACTCCAGTGCAAGTCCAATAAAAAATCACAACACCAGAACAATTCAGGGGAACCCAGAAGGATTAGCCTTAGTATATACTAAAAGCTTTGCAGCACAACAATGTAAAAGAGTATTTTACTGGCACCAGAATAGATCAATAGAATGAAATACTGCAGAAATAAACCAAAGTTTTAGAGAAATGATCATGGTGCTCTTCCAAATCAGCATGGGAAAATAAATAATTCAACAAGTAATTCAATAAATGAAAATTAAAATGTATTAAGGAGTACCATGGGATATTTTATTGTTTTTATTTATTTGAGACTGGGTCTCGCTCTGTTGCCCACGCTGGAGTGCAGTGGCATGATCTCGGCTTACTGAACCCTGTGCCCCCTGGGTGCAGGTGATCCTCCCACCTCAGCCTCCAGAGTAGCTGGGACTACAGGCGTGCACCACCATGCCCAGCTAATTTTTGTATTTTTTATAGAGATGAGATTTTGCCATGTTGCACAGGCTCATCCTGAACTCCTGGGCTCAAGTGATCAGCCCACCTCGGACTCCCAAAGTGCTGGAATTACGGGCATGAGCCCGTGTGCTTGGCCTGTATATCTTATTAAACAATTCTGCCAGGTGCGGTGACTCACGCCTATAATCCCAGCACTTTGCAAGGCCAAGGCGGGTGGATCACAAGGTCAGGAGTTTGAGACCAGCCTGACCAACATGGTGAAACCCCGTCTCCACTAAAAACATAAAAATTAGCCAGGCGTGGTGGTATGTGCCTGTAACCCCAGCTACTCAGGAGGCTGAGGCAGGAGAATCGCTTGAACCCGGGAGACGGAGGTTGCAGTGAGCCGAGATTGAGCCATTGCACTCCAGCCTGGGCGACAGAGCGAGACTCAGTCTTAAAAAAAAAAAAAATTCTAGCTAGATCAAAGATTTAAATACAAATTAATATTACTTTTTATAATAAACCAGTAATAGTTTTCTTCACTTAAAGATGAAAACAATCTGCCTTTGTACAGCAAGTGTCATGAAAAATAAAGTTAATGGACAACTAAAGTAAAAATATTTTTAATATATGACAAGGAGCTAATACCCTAATATATACCGAGCTCAGAAGTTATTATGAAAGACATTAACAAATAGCAAAACAATCAATGACCATGTGGTATCACAGAAAAATTTGGAATTTCATATCAAGGGTGATAGGAGCCTCTTTTGTTTTAGTGAAACAATCCTTTTTTTTTTTTTTTTTGAGACAGAGTCTCGCTCTGTCGCCCAGGCAAGAGTGAAGTGGCATGATCTCCGCTCACTGCAAGCTCCACCTCCTGGGTTCAGGCCATTCTCCTGCCTCAGCCTCCCAAGTAGCTGGGGCTACAGGCTCCCGCCACCATGCCCGGCTAATTTTTTGTATTTTCAGTAGAGACAGGGTTTCACCGTGTTAGCCAGGATGGTCTCGATCTCCTGACCCTGTGATCCACCCGCCTCGGCCGCCCAAAGTGCTGGGATTACAGGCGTGAGGCACCGTGGCCGGCCATAGTGAGACAATTGTTAGTGGGCCCCTAGATAGCTTCAGGATGGGGGCGGGTCTTCCGAAAGACTAAGACTTGATTAGGAGCTTAGAACTTTCAGCTCTATCCCCAACCTCTGGAAAGAAAGCGATCCTAGAGATTGAGTCAGTTTCAATGGTTCATCAATCAATCATGCCTATGTAATGGAACTGCCATAAAACCCTCTGACCAATAGTATTCAGAGAGCTTCTGAGTTGGTGAATACATCCACATGCCAGGAGGGTGGCATACCACAATTCCATGAGACCGGAAGCTTCTGTGCTCAGGATCCTTCCGAACTTCACCCTATGTACCTCTTCATCAGCCTATTCATTTGTCCTTTTTATGATAAACCAGTAATAGAAAGTAAAGTGTTTTCTAGAGTTTTGTGAGC